>NW_020951147.1:6855927-6861253 GCF_900497805.2 Vombatus ursinus
TGACATTCCATGTTCTAAGGGCCCTCCCAGCTCTAACATTCCATGTTCTAAGGGCCCCCCCACCTCTGACATTCCATGTTCTAAGGGCCCCCCCAGCTCGGACATTCCATGTTCTAAGGGCCCTCCCAGCTCTGACATTCCATGTTCTAAGGGCCCTCCCAGCTCTGACATTCCATGTTCTAACGGCCCCCCACCTCTGACATTCCATGTTCTAAGGGCCCCCCACCTCTGACATTCTGTGTTCCAAGGGCCCTCCCAGCTCTGACATTCCATGTTCTAAGGGCCCCCCAGCTCTGACATTCCATGTTCTAAGGGCCCCCCACCTCTGACATTCCGTGTTCCAAGGGCCCTCCCAGCTCTGACATTCCACGTTCTAAGATACTGCTTTAGGCTAGGTGTAGTCTTGGTCAGTGTCCCAGGTGAAATCTGAGTTGCTGCAGTAGCAGTAACAGCCCACACCTCACTCCACAGCCAGATTTCTATATGCCATGCAAAAGGAAGCTGCCCATTAATTAATTCTCTAACAAGGGCTGCGATAAATAATGAGTCCACCTGGTGGCACTACATGCAAACTCTCCATCAAGTGGTTTCATCTGTATCAGTGAAGAGTGGGGGGGGGGAGGCGGGAGACCCACGCGGGCGGCTCCCGCATTCCTCCCCGGTCACCACCTCTCTCCAGGACCTGTCACAGCTTGTCTTCTCACTGCAGGGACCTCACCAGCTCAAGGATGTCTGCAGCAAGTCACAAATGGCAAGTGTTGAGCAACTGAGGACACTGGCCCAGAATGACGCCAGAAGGCTGGCCCTTCACTGAAGGGCAGGGGAAGGGGAAACTGGGAGGTCTGCGGACTGCACCGCAAAGCAGGCGTGCTCACTCCGGCCTCCCCAGGGGTCTCACGGATGTGCTTTACCCAGACACCCTCGGGGTGGAGGGAGGGAAGGAAGGAAGGAAGGAAAGAAGGGAGGGAGGAAGGAAGGAAGAGAGGGAGGAAAGAAAGGAGAAGGAAGGAAAGAAAGAAGGAAGGAAAGAAGGGAGGGAGGAAGGGAGGGAGGAAGAAGCATGTATTAAATGTTTACCATGTGGCCAGCCACTGTACGCTAGGGATAAAAATTGAAAAGAAAACTGGTGTGTTAATGGAGGAGACAACATGGTGAGGGTGGCTAAGAGAGTGTTTTCATCTGGGCAGTCCCGAGGATGCTAGGTGGGGCTTCAAGTCACTGACTGACGTGCCCTTGCAGAAGCAGGAGTGGTATTGGTTTGATGACTGGAACCAGAGAAAGAAGAGGGGGAGGGCACTAATAGAGGTAATGTCATGGCGAGAAGATGGCCCAGGATCAGGGCCTGGCTGGACATCACGAGTTCTCATCAGTCGAGATAGTCTGGCCCAAGTGACTTCTGTGAACTCCTCCCCCAGATGAAAATTTTACAGCCCTGAACAATCCACTGTGGCACACTTGCAAATAGGCTAACACTGCCGTCACAGACAATTGTCACGTCTCTCCTAATGTAACACACACGCTCACATGGCCAGGGTGTGTGCGTCCCCATAGACCACAAGCAAACCAGCATAAAACAGCACAACGATGTATACCATCATACAAGAGGCAGCTGCGGGGCACCGCAGTGCACAGAGGACTGGGGTCAAATCCAGCCTCAGATACATCCTAGTTTCGTGACCCTGAGCAAGTCACTTGACCTCACTCCGCCTCAGTTTCCTCATCTATAAACTGCCTCCCAGGGTTGTTTGAGGATCCAGTGAGGTACTATTTGTCAAGCACATAGCACAGTGCCTGGCACACAGTAGGCGTTATATAAATGCTGGCTACCATAATTAATGATGAATAGTGCATAGCTAAGAGACCTACAACAGCAGAGAAACATGGATAAACCCTAGTAAATCAGCAAATAAACAGCAAAAAATCATTCCTAGCTAACAAGCCTATATAGTTGATACCACAGACATAACACTGGTATAAACAAAATAAACAGAAGAACAATTTTTAAAACCAAAAGCACGATAATATTGACAACATAGGCGACTTTATGCATGAGCATCAGTCTGACATCAAACATAACCACATCCCCTGCGACGTCATAAGCTCGGGCGGCCACAAGCGGAGTGGGGGGGGGCAGGCAAAGGGAAAGGCACGGGGGGGGGGGGTCCCTGGATCTTCTGCTGCATGTTGATTTTTCTGTACTTGGGCCTGAGTTGGTAGACCACGGTCAGCCCTGCGAGCCCACGTTCCCAGGGGGAAGAATTCTACTCTCAGCATTTTCAAACAGGATGGATTGTCTCTGTATCTTACGGCAGGCAGATGAAGCATCAGGCAGGAAGCCCACCTTCCTACAATTGTCTGAGTCCTGAGGCCCCGCTTCGGCTCAGGAAGAGTTAGTGGATTACAGTGCACAGTATCGTCTTCCCTGGAAACATCATCTTCTGCACCTACTGAGGACCACCCCTCCATCTTTAATTCTCAGACTCTGCTTATCTCACTGTCCATCCTGGCTTTCCCCCTCTCATCAGATGGTCTAACTAACTCCCATAAGAGTAATGGAGGGGCAGTCGCTGTGAATTGTTTTTGTAGGATTCCCACTACTTGGGGGCTGTTCTCTAAACAGACAAGCTTTTTAGTCTCTCAACTACTTGATGCCAACTGGCTTTCCAATTCCAAGTCTGCTAACTTATGTGTTCCCTGAACACCAAGATTTCTCAGTAAAACTGTTAGCTCTTAACAATGGTCTTGAGGTCCAGATATGAAAGTGAAGACTTACTATTTGGCATAAGTTTCTAGAAAGACTAGATGGCAGTTGGCAGAAATTAGGGATATACCAACATCCCATACCATATACTAAGTTAGGCACCAAATGGATACATAACCTAGACATTAAAGGTGATGTCATAAACAAATTAGAAGAGGAAGGAAAAAACTACATTTTGGCACGTTGGATGGGGAAGAGTTCATGGCTAAACAAGGAATAGAGAGGATCACAGTTTTCATCTGTGTTGTTCAGTCATTTTCAGTCGTATGATTCTCCATGACCCCATTTGGGGCTTTCTTGGCAATGATACTGGAATAGGTTTGCTATTTCCTTCTCCAGCTCATTTGACAGATGAGGAAACTGAGGCAAGTGGGGTGAAGTGACTTGCTCAGAGTCACACTGCCAGTAAATGTCTAAGGCTAAATTTGAACTCAGGAAGATGAGTCCTCCTGACTCCAGGTCTGGGACTCTACCACTGCACAACCTAGCTGCCCTAATTTTCATTACATATAACTACAAAGTTTTTGCATAAACAAAACTGATGTAGCTAAAATTGGAAGGAAAATAAGTAACTGGCGAAAGTATCTTTGCAGCAAGTTTCTCTGATAAAGGTCTCATATCCAAAATATGTAAAGAACTGATTCAAATTTAGTAGAAAAGAAACCATTCCCCAATAGAAAGTCAAAAGATATGAATGGGCAATTTTCTATTTTTGTGTAATTATCTCTTCCTCCTAATGGCCCCCCACACAACACACACACACACACACACACACACACACACACACACACTGAACGATAAAAAAAAACAAACCCTTACAATAGAGATTCATAGTCCAGCAAAACAAATTCCCACATTGGCCACGTCCAAAACTCCCTGTCTCACCTTCCATTTTAAGGTCATCCCCTTTCTGGCGAGAGATTCGTGTGTGTTTCAACATCAATGTGTTGAAATCATGGTGGATCAGAGTTCTAAAGTCTTTCAAAGGTGTTTTTTTCTCTATAATGTTGCTGTCGTTATGAAAATTGTGTTCCTCGTTCTGCCCACTTTGTTCTGCACCAGATCGTAGAGAGCTTCTCTGTTTCCCCTGAAACTGCCTGTTTTGTCATTTCTAAAAGCCAAATAAATATTCTATTACACTTACATCCCATTTGTTTAGCCTTTCTCTAATGGATGAGCTCCTTCTCAGCTTTCAGTTTGGGGGCGCTACAAAAAAAAAGAGCTGCCAAATAGGATGGTTTCAAGGAAGAAATCAAGCTATCAACAACCATGTGAAAAAATGCTCCAAATCACTAATAATTAAAGAAATGTAAAAAAAAAAAAGCCACCCTGAGGTTCCATCATCAGATTGACAAGGATGATGAAAAGTAAAATGGTTATTGTTGGAGGAGCCACAGAAAAATGGGCCCCCGGGGCTATTGAAGTGAGAGTTGGTCTAGCCATTCTGGAAAGTCATCTGGAACCATGCCCCAAAGTGACTGAAAGTTTTACACCTTTTCAAGTCAGTGACCCCAACACCAAAGGCTGAACTCCAGGGTCCAAAGAAAAGGGAAGAGGTTGCAGATGTTCCGAAATGTTTATAGCGGCTCTTTTCTTGTTATAGGAAACAACTGGAAACTAAGGGGGTGCTCGTCAACTGGGGAACAGCCGCAGAAATCACGGTATGCAAATATAATGCAGTAATAGTGTACTGTAAGAAATTATAAAACGGACAATTTCAGAGAAACTTGGGAAGATGTGTGAATGGATGCAGATGCAGTGATCAGAACCAGGGAGAACGATTTATACGATAAAAACAGCTTAAAATGTGATGGGGAATACATTTTGCATGACTTTGCATGTATAATGGTGGGGGAGGGGCTGGACAGAGGGAGAGAATCTGGAACTTGAGATTTTTAAGTGAAGGTTGAAACAAAGTTGTTGTTGTTGTTTTTGAAAGTAATGGAGCTTTGCTGCACCTGCCAACATCACCTGAGGAGGACACACCCACATGGGAGACAATAGGAGAGACTTCCTGCATTCCCCCCACCATGGAGGCTGCAGAGACTCTCCATTGGCTCCATGGCTGGGACTGGCTGCGGTCTCTAAAACCATGAGATGGGCCCAGTCGCTGTCGCTGTCTCTGTCTCTATCTCTCCTCTCTCTGTCTCTGTCTCTATGTGTGTGTCTCTGTCTCTGTCCCTCCCTTTCTCTGTCTCTGTCTCTCTGTCTCTATCTCTCCTCTCTCTGTCTCTGTCTCTGTGTCTCTGTCTCTCTCTCTCTGTCCTTCCCTGTCTCTGCCTTTGTCTCTCTCTGTCTCTCCTCTCTCGTCCTCTCTCTCTGTCTCTCTTTCTCTGTCTGTCTCTGTCTCTCCTCTCTCTCTCTGTGTCTCTCTTCTCTCTCTCTCTCTCTCTGTCCCTCCCTCTCTCTGTCTCTGCCCGTCTGTCTCTGTCTGTCTCTGTCTCTGTCTGTCTCTGTTTCTCTGTCTCTGTCTCTGCTCTTTCTCTCTCTCTGTGTCTCTCCTCTCTCTGTCTCTCTTTGTCTCTCCTCTCTCTCTGTGTCTCTTCTCTCTGTCTCTCTGTCCTT
>NW_020951147.1:6861263-6972042 GCF_900497805.2 Vombatus ursinus
TCTCCTCCCTCTGTCTCTGTGTGTCTCTCCTCTCTCTCTGTGTCTCTCCTCTCTCTGTCTCTGTCCGTCTGTCTCTCTCTGTCTCTCCTCTCTCTGTCTCTGTCTGTCTCCTTTCTCTCTCTCTCTGTCTCTGTCTGTCTCTTCTCTCTCTCTCTCTGTCTCTCCTCTCTCTGTTTCTCTTTCTGTCCCTCCCTCTCTGTGTATCTCCTCTCTCTGTCTCTGTCTGTCTCTCCTCTCTCTCTCTCTCTCTCTCTCTCTCTGTGTCGGTCAGTCTGTCTGTCTGTCTGTTTGTCTCTCTCTCTCTGTCTCTCTGCCTCTCTTCCTGGCAGCATGCAGGGGTAAAGGTTCTGTTCACCTCTGGCATATGCTCCTTGTACTCAGATAACCCTTCAAGGCCCTGAGAATCTGGCCTGGGGTGAGGCTGCTTTGCCCTTTTCAGTTCTAGGCACAGGTGCTGGAGTCCTCTGACCTTGGGGTTTGAGCCACAGTGACCTTGGAGCAAGCTTCCAGGCCCCACGTTGCTGCCAGCTCAGCAAGGGCTGATCAACCAAGCGGCCAGCCCTGAGCCCAAGGGGGCTTTGGATTGGAAGCCTGGCGGGACGTGAAGCTGTGAGCCTGATCCCCTTCTTTTTCCAGAGACTGAGGTGGTGAGGGGAGAACTGTGCCCCACTAGGTGCTGCGGAGTGTTTGCATGTTTGTTCTTGCTGTACTTTTCAGTAAATATTCTTTTGTAAAAGCAAATTTGTCGAGTGGCTGAGTGGAAGTAGGGTGCGGGGACTCCCGCAATTGGAGAAGAAACACCATTGGGGGAGGGGAGGCTTGAGCCAAGGGCAGAAAGAGCAGAACCCTGGCGGGGGGAGGGGGGAAATAGAATCTGCCAGGCCTAGGGGGCCGGAGGGGGGATGTTCACATAAAGTAAAACAACTTGGATCAATGCACTGACCAATCATGATTCCAGAAAACTGATCAGGAAACTTGCTACCCATCTTTTTGTTTTATTTTATTTTTTAATTTCTTTTCTTTTTTTACACTTAATAGTATTTTATTTTTTCAATTACATGTAAAGATTTTTTCAACATTCATTTTTGTAAGATTTTGAGTTCCAAAATTTTCTGTCTCCCTCCCTTCCTTCCCTCCCCCCTCCCCAAGACAGCAAACAATCTGATGTAAGCTATACATGTGAAATCATATTAAACATATTTCCATATTAATCATGTTGTGAAAGAAGAATCAGAGAAAAAGGGGAAAAAAAACAAAAAACAGTGAAAATCGTCTGCTTTGATCTGCGTTCAGACCCCATGGTTCCTTCTCTGGATGTAGACAGCATTTTCCATCATGAGTCTTTTGGAGATGTCTTAGATCCTTGTATTGTTGAGAAGGGCTGCCTCTATCAATATTAGTTATCCCACAACGGGGCTGTTAACTGTGTACAGAGTTCTCTTGATTCTGCTCACTTCAGTCAGCATCAGACCACACAAGTCTTTCCAGGTTTTTCTGAAGTCTGCCTGCTCATCATTTCTTAGAGAACAATAGTATTTCATTACATTCATATACCACAACTTGTTCAGCCATTCCCCAAATAATGGTTTCCAACTCTTGGCCACCACAAAAAAGGCTGCTATCAATATTTTTGTACATGTGAGTCCTTTTCCCTTTTTTACGATCTCTTTGGGATACAGGGCTAGTAGTGGCTACCCATCTTTTGAAAGAAAGGTGATGGACCCAAGATGCAAAATCAGACACAGCCAATGAAAATAGAAATTGTTTCACTTGACTGTACATATTTGTTTCAAGGGATTTGTTTTTCTTCTTCTCTTTTCCCAGTGGAAATGGGGATGGGAAAAAGAGAAGGGATAGGGTTAGGGAAAGAGGGAAAGAAAGAAGGAAGGGGAGAGAGAGGAGGGAGGGAGGAAGGAAAGGGAGAAAGAGAGAAAGAAGAAGGAGGGAGGGAAGAAGGAAGGAAGGAAGGAAGGGAAGGAGAGAGGGAGGAAGGAAGGGGAGAGAAAGAAAAGAAGAAATGAAGGAAAGAAGGAAGGAAGGAAGGAAAGAAGAATAGTCATCAAAGCATTTTTTTAATGTACAAAACAGAAGGAAGGCCAGAAAGAATCACAGACAAGTAGGAGGGCTTTGAAAGTTGCAAATTGAATTTATTCTATGTTAAAAGAAAAGTTGTACATAATAGAGATCTTCAGGCTCTTCTGTTCTACTTTGTATTTTGAAATGCCTCTTTTGTTTTGTGTTTGCTAAGCCCAGAAAACAAAGGAGCAAACAAATGAATGAAGGAAGGAATGAATGCATAAGACGATGGCCTTGAGCATCACTCAGTCAGTGACTGTCACAGTCTCCTAAATTGACTCCTGGCTAGCGGGCAAGCTCTTCTCCACCCTGGATTCGTGAGCATCTGCACGCTCCTCATCTCCTAAGACTCCAGAGCACAAGTCACTACTAGGCGTGATTCTCACCCAAACACAAGAAGCCTGGTGCAAAGCTGTGGCGTCATTCCTAGTGAAGTGGGACAGACGCTAGAAGTGCCCAACACCAACTCCAATGAGACTTCTGTTTCAATGTCCTCGACACGTTCATTAATGCACAATTAAAAGCACTCAGGCTTTGGAAACCCTTGGGGTTGGGAAGTCTTGATTCCTGCACGGAAGAGGAGATCATTTCCCACGACGCCTCCTTCCCCAGCCCTCCTCACAGACAGCCATCCCCTTGACCTTGCCATCCCTAGAAAGGCACCACTCAGGTGGATGAACTTTCCAGATCACAGCTTAGTTTCATCCCACTTCTCTGTCGGTCTTGCTGGGTGGGACCTGGGTTGTCCTCCCCCAGCCTCCCATCCCTCTTTCCCAGGCCATTTCCCCTCTCTCATCCCTCCTCCATATTGACCCCCTAGGAGACTCTCTGTCATTCTCTCTCCAGTCTATCACTGACTTTGCCCGGCCAAGCCTCAGCTTTGGATCTGTTCCACCATCTCCCCTCCCACCCACCTGCTGCCGATGTTACTGGAGAGGATTAGGAAGCCGCGTTACCTGGAACCTCTACAAACTTATGTCATATGACCCCTGGGCCCTCGCTACAGCAAGGTAATCCTTTGACACCTCCCTAATTGACTCCCTTTCCCAGTCACCACAGCAGCCTTTCCAAACTAACCGTCCCCAAACTTCTCAGGCTCCCTCCCCCAGCGCCTCCTCACCCCCCACCCCCGGGTGAGACCCTTGTCCATATTCCACTGAAAAAAGAGGCCCTTTGCTGAGAGCTCCCTCTTCTCCCCTCCTCCCCCTCCTCCTCCTCGAACAGCGCCCAGAAGCCTTCTGGCACTGACTCCTCCTTCACCTCCCTCTCCCATAAGGAAGGCTCTTCTCACCAAAGCCAGACCCTCTACATGCCTGCACAGTCCCATCCATCCAATCTTCTCCAGCACGTTGCCCCTCGATCTTCCCCACTTCTCTTCAAGGTCTCCTGCCTGCTCACTGCTTCTCTCTGCCTACAAACATGCCCATGTCTCCCCCACCCTCAAAAAATTCTTCCTTGATCCCCCCAGCCCTGTTAGATGTCATCCCAGCTCTCCTGCCTTTGATGGCTAAACATCTTGAAAAGGCCGTCTACAACGGTTTTTCCTTTCTCTTCTGAACTTTCTACAGCCTGGCTTCTGACCTTGTCATCCAGCTCAAACTGCTCCCTCCAAGGTTACCCTTTTGGTGGCCAAATCCAATGGCCTTTTCTCAGTCCTCCTTCTCCTCTGACCTCTCTGCAGCCCTGAGCACTGGTCATCACTCTCTCCTCAGCTCTTCTCTCTAACTTTTCAGGACACCTCTCTGTCTGTCTCTCTGTCTCTGTCTCTGTCTCTCTCTCTCTCACACACACACACACACACACACACACACACACACTCTCTCTCTCTCTCACACACACACACACACACACTCTCTCTCTCTCTCACATCTTGTTCTCCCCCTACCTCTCTGACCACTCTTCTTTTGTCTCCTTTGTTGGATCAAGTCATATCTACTAACCAACTGTGGGTATGTCCCAGGGCTCTGTCCCTGGGCACCCTTCTCATTAGCTCCCCTGTATTCAATTATCATCTCTCTAAGTGGATGGTTCTCAAATACACCTATTCACACTGACCTCCCTGCCGTCCTCCAACTGCTTGTTGGACATGTAGAACTGGCTGTCCCATAGATATTGTAAAAGTCAACATGGCCAAAACTGAACTCATCTTTGCCTCCACGCTCTCCTCTCTTCTGACTTCCCCATTCCTGTCTGGGGGACCCGCATTTTCCCAGTCTCCCAGGCTTAAGTCTAGGTCTCAATTTCAACCCCTTCCTCTCGCTGTCCCCCTCCATATCCAATATGGTGCCAAAGCCTGTTAATTTTACCTCCTCTGCATCTCTGGAATCCACCCCCTTCTTTCCTCTGATGCTGCCACTGCTCTGATACGGGCCCTTGTCCCCTCGCGTCGCGCCTGGATTAGTGTAATCACCGGCTGGTGGCTCAGCCTGCCTCTGGGTCTCTCCCTGTCCCTACTCCTGCTGCTCAAATGCCAAAGCGATCTTCCTAAGATGCACGTCTGATCATGTCACAATCTCTCCCCCACCAGTCAGTAAGCTCCAGGGGCTTCCTATCGCCTCCAGGATCAAATACAAAATCCTGGGCTTGCCATTCAATGCCCTTTGTGCCCTAGCTCACTCCTGCCTTGCCAGTGTTCTCACACTTTGCTCCCTGCCTAGTCCTCTCGGATTCAGTGACACCAGCCTCCTGGCTGGTCCTTGCACGAGACCCACTGTCTCCAGACGCGGGGTGTTTTCCCTGCCAGGGCCCCATGCCTGGTACCCTCTCCCTCTTCATCTCTGCCTCCTGAATTCAAGTCCCAGCTAAAATGCCACCTTCTACAGGAAGCTTTTCCTGATCTCCCTTAATTCTAGTCATTCCAATGAGTGCCTTCCCTCTGAGATTATCTCCGGTTTATCCTGAATATGGAGTGTTTGTACATGATTGTTACTAGTTGCTTCCTCCATTAGAATGGGAGCTGCCTGAGAGTAGGGACTACGTCATAGTGCCTGGCGCATAGTAGGACACAATTCCCAGCACATAGTAGGACACCGTGCCTGGCACATAGTAGGATACGACCCCAACCCCAGTCTGCACCAAGCTGACTGGCCTTCCGAGCCTTGGGCCAAAGGAGGGCTGGACCCTGAGCTCCCTATGGCTTGCCCCTCCCAAGTCAGCTCCACTTGCCTCCTCCCTCCCACCTTCCCTACCGCAGGCTTTCCTCCGCTGGCTGCCCCCACTGACCCGACCTTGCATCTCCCTAGATGGGCAGCTCTGGTGTGCTTTCACACCGAGGTCTGTTGCTTCCTCATAAGGGACGGAGCTCACATTTGCCCCCTGGGCTATTCCTGGCTGGGCGTTAGCTCACCCACCCCTATCCACATACACACCCCAACCCCCAACTCTGATTCCTTGGTATTTTTAATCTTTGCTGGCCTCAGCCTCTTCTGGAGGTGAGCAGCCTCCCCTGGTATCTCTGCAGCTAACACTCAGGGAGCTGCTGCAGTCCCCCTCCCCCTTCCTGGTCACCCCAAGAGTCCTGGAATCCCCTTCCCCCACCACTTCCTGCCTTGACATTAGGGAGTCTTCAGCCTGTGGCCATATGGACTGGTCTGAGGAGAGGCAGGGAGTCTGGAGCCCCGGCCAAGGGGGAGCCCCCCAGCCCCAAATGGGGTACCTAGTATTCTCCCATTGTCCTATCCACCCAAAATAGGTCTCACATTCAAGAGCCTATTCTCACTGGCTGTGTGACTCCAGGCAAGGAATTTTACATCCCTAGGCCTCAGTTTCCTCATCAGTACCCTGGGGATAAAAACCCTTGTATTAGCTACCTCCCAGTTGTTAAAAATTAGGAATGGGGATTGTAATAATTTGTATTTTTTTTTTCACAATAGCTTCAAGCTGTCCTTCTGGTCCTGAAGACTCCATCCATTCTGTCCTTAAAAAAAATGTCTCTGAGCTGGTGGGAGGTCAGCCCCTCTGTGTGGGATCACAAATCTCAGGCTAGAAGGCACCGCCAAGGCTGTCTAGCCCAATCCTAGAGAAGGGAAATGACCTGTCCAAGGCCACTCAGGTTAGAAGTGCTCAAGGTTGGGACTCGGGGACCTCAGACTCCTGAGTTCTTTCGGTTAAGGACTCCCTGAGGCGCTGCTAGGGAGGCAGACAACAACGACCACAGTGCTTGCCCTCAGAGAGCTTACATTCTCCTGGGGGAGCACAATGGGCATTGGGAAAGCGTGGATGGAGAGACAGGCTCGGAGGCAATGACCTGGGCGCCTCTCTTATACACAGTGTAACTCTGGCCAAATCACTCCTCCTCTCAGAGCCCCAGATTTCAGATGTAAATTCAAGTGAGTTGTCCATCTGTATCAGGGGATGGAGTTTTCATACTGGGAGGTCCCTAGACAGATGAAAATCCCAGGTCTAAACAAAACAAAAAGTAATTTCAAGAGGGAGAGACTGCTAACAATGGGGAGGCATGGAGAAAGGCTAGGTGTTCAGGGTAGCACTTGGGCTGTGTCCAAACCTCTTCTAGACCTGTCGATGAACCTGTGATCCTTTGAGAGAAGCTAACGGAATTATTAATCACCCACTACATCAATAACTGTCTAATGGCAAGATTGCAGGCAGGCACTGGGTTGTGGGGTGGGAGGGAGAAGGCTGGGTATTTTTTTGGAAGGAGCAGGGCCTTCTTGGCACCTGCAGATGCTACCAGTGCCTGCCTTCTCATCTTACACGGAGGCCCCGCTGTGGGGGGAGGGGGCCTGAGGAGAAGAAGGACTTGTATCTCTTGGGGTCAGTTGAGTACAAGGGAACTTCTGTGGGGTTTGGCCTTCCCAGTCACCCCAGTCTCCTTCCAGCAGCCTCGGCCCTTCTCTTCTTCACCCAGAGCTCTGCTGAGCCAACCCTCCTCCTGTGTGCCCCTTCTCTCTCTTTTAATGTCCCCTCCCTCTGACCCCTTGGCCCCTCCGGCCCTAAGAGGAGAAAAGCTCCAAGAACAGCCCCCTACAAACTTGTCAGGGAGCACAGAATGTACCTATCAAGGAAAAAAGGCTAGTCTCACCAGGAGGCATTGTCATGATAAGCCCCCTCCCACACCAGGACCCTGCTTACCCATACATGGACAGCAGGAGCAGCCCCAGGAGGGAAAGGTGCCCAGAGCCAAGGGGCTGAGACTGGGATAGCCACCCTAGCAGCCTTGCGTTGCCCATGAAAGGTCCCTGCTGGACAGCTGCTCTGGACCTTGTCCAAATATGGAGCCCTTGACACTGCCACCTCAAGGGAGGGGTGAGGAGATCCAATGTAGCACCACCAGCCCTCGTCCCTCCGCCTCCCCCTATACTCAGGTATAAATACCCCAGGGCAGCCCTGACCTAGACCACCTGCCAGTTTTCTTCTCCCAGAACTTCTGAGCCCGCAGGAGCTGGTAAGAACCTAGCAATGCCTGGCCTTCCACTGACTTCTTTTTTGGTGGGGTAGGAGATGGGGACCCAGCTGTTTGACTTGGGGCAGGGAAGATCTTATCGTGGCTAGATGTGAGCCCAGGGGGCTGGAGCATTCTGGCAACCTTAAGATTCTCTGAGAAAGGGTGCACAGCTGTCAGTAGGCAAAGGAGGAAGGGAGGAGGAGAGAGGGGAAGAGAAGAGAAGAGAAGAGAAGAGAAGAGAAGAGAAGAGGAGAGGAGAGGAGAGGAGGGGAGAGGGAGAGAGAGGAGAGAAGAGAAGATAAGGGAAGGGAAGGGAAGGGAAGGATGGAGGAAGAAGGAGAAGGAGGGAGAGACAGAGACAATGAGAGAGAGAGAGAGAATTAGAGAATGAGAGAAAGAAGAGAAGAGGAGAGGAGAGGAGTCAAGAGAAAAGGAGAGAAAGAGACAGGGAGGGAGAGAGGGAGTGGGAGAGGGAGGAAGGGGAAGAGAGAGGCAGAAACAGAGACAGAGGAGGGAGGGAGGGGGAGAGAGCAGATTTCACAGCTGGGCCCAGGAGGCAGCCTGGCTTAGGACCAGTCTATCCCAGAGCTGAATGGAGTGGGGGCCTTGGGAGACACAGTCAATAAGCATTTCTGGCACTTACTATGTGCCTGGCATTGAGCTAAGCACTAGATATACAATGAGATGCCCCGCCCCAAAAAAAGAACCCAAAGTAACAAATAACTGGCCCCTCCCCCCGCAAAGAGCTCCCTTTCTAAGGGGAAGTTTTAGTTTTCTCCAAGTGGATTGATCAGGATGAGGGTGGGAGGGGGCTGCCTACAGCTTGCAGGGAATGGGAGAGGAGTCCAGGCCAGATGCCCCTCCTCTCCCCTCCCTCAAACCCTTCCCTGGTCCTAGAATAGGAAAGAAAATGTGGGAAAAGCCCAGATTTCATCTGGGTTTGAAGACCTGAGTTTATAACCTGACCGGCCCCTGCTCTCAGTATTCCAATGGGCTAGCCCCTCCCCTCTCTCTACTCTTCAATTTTAATTCCCTGTAGAATGAGAACTAGCCAGCCTCAGAATTTGGGCGAACCAGCTAACCCTCCAAAGTTCTCCGCTAGGATCCTGCGACCCTGGGATGGTTAAAGGACGGGGCCCATAGGAGCTGGGGCTAGAGACAAGGGGATTCTCAGGCTACGTTTTGGGAGGATGGAGATCTCTTTGTTCTCCAGGAAAGTTTAAAAGAAAAACAAAAACACTAGGCTGGTTTTCTGGGTAAAGAAGAAAAGAACTAAGCTCATGGCCCCCTCACGTCGCTAAGGTTAACCCAGGCTGCTCCAAGGTGGACCCCCATGCCCCAGGAGGAAGACGGGGAGGGGGCAGACACCAAAGACCTCCCCCTTCACTCAGCCCTTTCTCTCCCAGCCACAACCGCCCCCACCATGTGCGACGAGGACGAGGTCACCGCGCTGGTCTGTGACAACGGCTCTGGGCTGGTGAAGGCCGGCTTCGCCGGGGACGATGCGCCCCGAGCTGTGTTCCCCTCCATCGTGGGCCGACCCCGCCACCAGGTACGGAGCTTCGAGGGAGGAGGGAGGGCAGGAGAGGGAAGCAGAGAAAGAGAGAGACAAAGTGTCCCAGTGAAAGAAAAAGACAGAGACAGAGAAATAGGCAGAGATAAAGAGACAGAGAGTCAGACAGACAAAAGAGACAGGCAGACGGATTGAGAGAAGCGAGGGGGGAGAGATGGTAGGAGAGAGGGAAATGTTGGAAGAGATGCAGAGAGGGAGTCTGGGAGAGAGAGAGGTAGAAACGACAGAGACCGAGAGCCTAGCGCTCTGCTCCCACCAGGAACAGCCCCTTCCCCCTCCTCCCTTCCTGCTCCTCCTCCCCCTCCCCTCCCGCCCCCTCTTCCTCCTAGCCCCTCCCAGCCCAGGCTGGGCAGTGAGATGGAAGGAGCTCAGTCCCAGCGTCTTCCCCCTCTGGTTCCCCCCCCCCCCCCCCCCCCCCCCCCCCCCCCCCGCTTCTGACTCTAGCGAGTTGAGGCTGGGAGAAGAGAGTTGGAAGCCTCAGGGGCTCTGCCTGGTGCAGCCCAGCTGTGTGACCTTGAATAAGTCATTTGCCTCCTCTTTGGGTCTCGGTTTCCTCATAAGTAAAATGAGGGGGTCCTAAATGGTCCCACAAAAGGTCCCTTCCAGCTCCAAATCTAGTCTGCCTTGTATTCGAAAGACAGTTAAGGAAAGGATGGATTAGACGTGTTCCGCTTGGCCCCTGGAGGAGGGACCAGAAGCCTGGACTTGGAGTAGAGGGGGGCGGGGCCGTGGGGAAAACCCTTCCCAACCTGAGAGATGTTTGAGGGGACAACAAGTTGCCGCGGAAGGGGGTTCCCTGTTACTGGCGGAGAGACGTGAGCAGAGGCTGGGGGTTGGAGGAGATTCTTGGTCAGGCGCGGGTTAAACCGGATGGCCTGGGAGCTCCTTTCCGCCCGGAGATTAGGTGAATACGTCGCCCCCTTCTCTGAGCCTCAGTTTCCTCGTCTGTAAAAGGGGGATAATATTTGCACTGATGACCTGATAGCGTCTGGACCCAGGGAACAAAGCACTTTTTAAAACTTGAAAAGGGAGCGTTCTGGTGTGTAACTCCCCCCGCCCTTCACACCCCTCCCAACCTACACCTTGACAGCCGCGAAGGGGGTGCTTGCTGTCTCCCCAAAGCCCGAGCCAGGGCAGGGCTGGGGCTGGGACCTAGGGCCATCGTCCTCCTCCCCGTGTCTCCCTGTCTGGGCGTCCTCCGACGCTTGGCTGTTTCCCGGGTCTCCAGGGCGTCATGGTAGGTATGGGCCAGAAGGATGCGTACGTCGGGGACGAGGCACAGAGCAAGAGGGGCATCTTGACTCTGAAGTACCCCATTGAGCATGGCATCATCACCAACTGGGACGACATGGAAAAGATCTGGCACCACACTTTCTACAATGAGCTGCGAGTGGCCCCCGAGGAGCACCCCACGCTGCTCACCGAGGCCCCCCTCAACCCCAAGGCCAACCGCGAGAAAATGACCCAGATTATGTTTGAGACCTTCAACGTGCCGGCTATGTACGTGGCCATCCAGGCTGTGCTCTCCCTCTACGCCTCCGGCCGCACCACTGGTGAGCTCGGATCCTGGGGATGCCCCACCGCTGTCCTCCTGGCCCCCGGAACCCTCCTCAGTCCTCCTGCGTCGTCAACCCCCCCCGGACTGCTCCCCAAGCCCCTCCTCCACCGCCCCCCTCCCCCGTACCCTTCCCGAGCCCCACCCCCCTCCCTTCCGAGCCCCACCCCCCTCCCTCCGGAGCCCCACCCCCAACCCCTCTTCAATAGTCCCCATCCCCAGGACCCTTCCCGAGCCCCACCCCCAACCCCTCTTCAATAGTCCCCATCCCCAGGACCTTCGGCTTCTCCACCCCCAAGACTCTCAATGGTCCCTCCACTCCGTCTTCGATGCTTTCTTTCCCCAGGCCCTCCCTTCTTGGACCCCCTCTTCTGCTCCTTAGTTCCCCCACCCTCCGGACCCCAGCCATACAGCCTTCTGCATTCGTGCTGCCTTGTTTCCAAAGCTCTGGACGTTCCCGCCCCACCAAACATCCCCAGGCCCCTTGGACCCTAAAGTTCCCCTCTCCCCATTCTTTTCTGCTAGCACCAGAGACAGCGCTTCTTCCAGTACGGCTGGCGCCTCGGGATGCCCGGCTCTGCCCTTTTCCCCCTCCTCTCTGCTCTCCCTTCTCTCCCTCTCTGCCCTGGGTCTGGGCCACATCAGATTCTTCCTCTGGGAGGGGGGGCCTGGGGCATCAGGGCTGAGTACAAGTGTGTGTGGAGGTGGGACTCTAAGGGTCTGTGTGCCCTGCGCCCTGCAGGGATAGTGTTGGACTCTGGAGACGGTGTGACCCACAACGTGCCCATTTATGAGGGCTATGCTCTGCCCCACGCCATCATGCGCTTGGACCTGGCCGGCCGAGACCTCACTGATTACCTAATGAAGATCCTCACAGAGCGGGGTTACTCCTTCGTCACCACCGGTGAGACCTCCATGGGCCCCTACGCTCCTACTCACCCACCATTCGCAGCACCAAGCCCCTGCCCCTACTTGCAAAGACCGACGTCCTGCCCGCCACATATCCCTCACCATGCATCAGCTCCATCTGCAGTGGTTCCCAAAGCCTTGGCTTGACCATCTCCAGCTGCAGGGAGCTCACTATCTTACACGGCTCAGATTGGGAGGAGGTCTTTCCCGAGACTGACCCAGAATCTGCTTCTGGAAACCACTGAACCATTACATAGCATCAGATCTGGAGGGGAGGTTGGCTCTCTTTTTGTTTTCTGGAGCCAAGAACAGGGTGAACTAGAAGGAAGGCTAAGTTAGAAGTCAGAGAACCTGGATTCAAATCTCACTTCTTCCATTTGCTCTGTATATGACCTTGCCCAAGCAACTTCCCCCTTTGGGGGCCTCAGTTTCCTCATTTGTAAAATAAGGGGGTTGGACTGGGTGATCTTCCACCCCTAAATCTGATATGATCCCAAACCTAATCCCTTTCCCAGACAACAGTCTTTCTGATACTTGAAGACACCTATCATGGCGCTCATTTTACACAAGAGGAAACTGAGACCCAGAAAGCTATAACTTATAAATGGCAGGGCCAGATTTTAAACTTTGCTTCTCCAACCCTGGAGAAAATGCTACCCAAAGCCTTCTCCATCGCATTGCTGTGCCTTGCAGTTATCATTATAATAACAATACTTATTAATAATAATAAGCTAGCCTTTGTAAAGTGCTTTTGATCAGGCATCGTCCGAGCAGGCCAGAAGATAACCAGGTTGTCTCTGCCAAGTTCTAGACCTTGTTCCTGGAATGTAGGCTAGAATGGAATCCTATTTTATTTTATTTTCTTTCACTGCAGCTGAGGTGCTCTACTGACTGAAAATGAGCTTATACAGTTATTACCCTTCTGTCTCTCCTGCCCCCCACTCCACCACCACTAAGCTTGTTTCTCATTAACTTCCCTTACGCCACGTCTCCCCCAGCCTATGGTGAAATCCTACGTGTAGAGCTGGGAGGAATCTCAGTGATCATCTGACTACACCTTCATTTTGTGGATGGAGAAGGCAGACATCCAGAGGAATTGACTTTGTCAGACAGGAAGTTGGCATAACGGAGTGAATGCTGGATTTGCAGGCAGGAGACCCTAGGTTAAAATACCCTTTCTGATAATTGAGCAATACACAAGTACTTATTCAATGACGACGAGGTGCCAGGTACTGTGCTCAGTGCTGGGGATACGCACTCTTGTGCCCTCAAGGAGCTTCCATTCTATCCAGGGAGATGGCGAGCACAACACTTAGTACGTGGACAGGACACACAATCTCTCTGAGTCTGAAAAATGGAGATGACAGTCCCTGTAGGACCTGCCTTTCAGAGCTGTGGGGATTCAACTGAGACCAAGTCACTAAGTCAGTATAGTTGCCTGATGGAGCAGGGGTGAACCAAGACCAGGGCGTAGATGCTAGACCCAGAGCTGGAAGAGGTCATTTGACAGATGAAGAAACTGAGGCCCAGGGAGAGAAAGGGATTTGTCCAAGATCACACAGTGAACCTTGGGGTTGGTACTTAAACCCAGGTCCTCTGCCAGCAAATTCCCCATTCTTCCCTCTTGGATCCTAAAGACCCCAGTGCAGATTGCAGAAGACTGACCTTTCCTTTCTAGGGGCATAGAGGAGTTGAGCCTCATAGATTGAGGTGCAAACCAGGGGCCCTCGTCTCTCCCGTCTCTCACCTGTTTGTCCCCTCCATCCCCACCCAGCTGAGCGGGAGATCGTGAGAGACATCAAAGAAAAGCTAGGCTACGTAGCCCTGGACTTCGAGAATGAGATGGCCACAGCTGCCTCCTCCTCGTCTCTGGAGAAGAGCTATGAGTTACCAGACGGGCAGGTTATCACCATTGGCAATGAGCGGTTCCGCTGCCCCGAGACCCTCTTCCAGCCCTCCTTCATAGGTGAGTTCTCCAGCCGGGAGGGCACCCTTCATCTTAATTCTGCCAGTGTGGGCACAGTCACATCCTCCCACCCTACCCAGGAACCTCTGCATTGCCCATCTCTCTGCTTGCGTTTCCCGAGCCACAACATGTAAAATAACAGCTTGCATTTCATGAAATCCTGCGATGGAGGTAGTACAAATATTCCATGCCATTATTATATAGATGAGGAGACTGAGGCTGAGGTGATTTATTCCAGCTGGGGTAAGTGTCAGAACCGGGACTGAAACCCAGATAGCCAACCAAGTCCAGGGCTCCTTCTACCTCTACCAAGGTGGGGAGGGGGGGAAGGACATTGAGTTCCAGGTCAGAGGACTTGGGTTGAGATCTCAGATCTTTATGACCTTGGATATATCCTTTTCCTTTTTGGAGCCTTAGACTCTGTAGAATGAAAGGCCTTGGGGTACCTTTTAGTCCTTGTCAATCTAGCCAGAATGTAGCACCTTGTCTCTGTCTCCTTCTGTCCCTTCCATCCCTCCTCACTCCTTCTTGGGTCCCTTTTACAGGGAACCTCTCTTGCAGGGGAGACATTTTTTGAGGGGGGCACTGGCAGACCAGTCACATGGCAGAGTGTAGAGTCCAAGGCTTGGAGTCAAGAAGCCCTGGGTTCGAATTCTACTTGCAACATTTACTTGCTTTGTGACAAGGGGCAAACCTCTTAACCTCTCTGAGCTTGTTTCTTCAGCCATAAAATGAAATACTTCCCGTAATGCCGACATCACAGGCTTGCGATGCTGTCTGTAAAGTGCTTGGCAAACCTTAAAATGACACAGAAATGTTGGTTACTGCTGCTGTTCAGGCCCTGGCAGGGCCAAGTCTGGGCTGATGCTCCGATAGGCACCTGTCCCCTAGAAAATCCCAAAGGAGAAATTGGGTCCGGTTCTCTCGGGAAGTGGAGGGAGCATGAGAGGGAAATGCAGGTCACCCTGACCTCCACACCCCCTCTCTCCTAGGCATGGAGTCTGCGGGGATCCATGAGACCACCTACAATTCCATCATGAAGTGCGACATCGACATCCGCAAAGACCTCTATGCCAACAACGTCTTGTCTGGTGGCACCACCATGTACCCCGGCATCGCTGATCGGATGCAGAAGGAAATCACCGCCTTAGCCCCAAGCACCATGAAGATCAAGGTAGGAGGAGGTGGGGGCAGGGGAAGGCACAGAGCTGAAGACTCCTGGGTGTGTGTGGGGGGGAGGGGAGCAGCAGCTGACAGTCCCCTGCCCCCTCAGCCTGGGACCGAAGCTGCCCCTCTGTGGCAGCTCAGGACGCACTGTAGCTCCCAACAGCTCTTCAGAGCAGATTGGATTCCTTGGCAAACTAGAGCAGCACACACCCAGAAAGAACCTCCTGTATTGGCCCCTTTTCCTGTGACCATTGGCATTCTTGTCTCTGACTAGAAAGGGCCTGACACTTGGGAGGACTGACAGCCGTGGTGGTGGGCTGCCCCAAGGCAGCTAGAGAGGGAGGGCAGAGCCTAGGGTTCTGATCCTCCCGGAGAGCCAGCTCACTGAAGTTCGGCTCCCAGGAAACTGGGCATGGGGAGGGCAGGGGCACTTAATGAGAGGCCTTCAATAGATACCACCCAGTTCAGCTCCGTTATGTTACAGAGGGGGAAACTGAGGCTCAGGGAAGTTAGGAGAGTGGTCCAAAGTCACACCGTGCCTTACTTAGTCGTAGAGCTGGGAGCGTGGCTAAGAGATCTTAACAGAGGGAAAGGCTTTTGAGGCCACAGGCCCGAGAGCAGGAAGGGCCCTTTGAGCCTACTGAGGGTAGAGCTAGGGCTGGATCTGTGTTTCCCTGGGCAAAAGGAACTCCCAGTAAGGAAACTCCACCCTACATTTGCACCTCAAGCTGCCTAGAGCGTTGACTTTATTGTGCCCTGGATGATCCAGCCAGCATGTGTCCATGGAGGGATCCGACCCTGGGTCTTCCTGGCTTCCAGGCTCCATCCCAGGGACATTGTGTTGCTCACCAAATCGTTGGCACTGAAGCCTGCATGTGGGAGGTGCCCAAGGGCCCCAAAGGTGGCAAATAGCAACCAGTGTTCCACATTGCTTTTTGTTACTGAGGGAATGTCCCCAGTGAGGATGCCAGGAAGGTATCCAAGCAATCATGTCCAGGTTGTGTCCACACAAACAAGCCCAAGGAAGGGCCTTGATGATGAACACGCACAATCTCTTCTCTTCCCTCAGATCATTGCTCCCCCTGAACGCAAATACTCTGTCTGGATTGGGGGATCCATCCTGGCCTCCCTGTCCACCTTCCAGCAAATGTGGATCACCAAGCAGGAATACGATGAGGCCGGCCCCTCCATCGTGCACAGGAAATGTTTCTAAGTCTTCGGCCGCACAGCCTCCTCTCCCTGGTGTCCTTGGCCTTTTCCTGTTCCATTGTTTCTTTCCAGCCTTACCAAAGCACGCACCTGCCATCTTTTCCACCTGGGCTGCTGCCTGCCTCTGGCCAAGGAGCAGCAGCCACTGCTATGGTGAAGGGACGCTCATTCTGCTTCGTCCTTGGCAAGTGCCATCGCCAGTGGCCTCCCCTTGTACACCTGTCTCCACTGTAACGCTGGCATGGGCAGGGGGGAAGGCAAGTGATCTTTCTGGGAGATGGAAACAATTTGTTTTCAATATCACAATAAAGCGTTGGAAAGGAAAACAGTATCCATTATCCAATTAGCGTTCATACACTGCTCGTCACGTCTGGATGGGCTAAGGGGAAAATACACTCAGGAGCTCAGGCCTTCTTCACTCTGTGCTCTAGGAGGCCTCCCCAAAACCACACATTGGCTCAGGTGCCCCCATCACTCTTGCTCATGCCTGATATTACCCTAGATGGGATGGGAAAGGAGGGAGCAAAGAGAGACCTTGGGGCTGCTGAGTTTCTGCCCAGGGGTAGGAGTGTAGGGCTGTGTAATAGATGGTGGCAAACATGGCCAAGGTGTCTCAACTTTATGCCTTCAAATGTTGACAGTTGATTTATACTTTTTCATTCATTTCTATGAGGATCAAACTAGGAGGGCCCAAGCCTGTGAGTTTTTCTAGAGTTAGAGCATCTGGAATAACACAATGTCAGGGGTGGAAGGCACTTTAGAGAATATCTAGTCCAACCCTCTTTTTCCAGATAAGGAAACTGAGGCCCAAAGAGAGGAACTGCCGAAGGTCAGATGGTGACCAAGTGGCAAAACCAGGAATGACTCAGTCTGCCAGTCTGATAACCTTCCCATTATCCAGATGTGTTAGGGGAACAGAGGGCAAAGAATATGGAATGTCATAACTGGGACCTTTGAGCCATCGGACGCAAGAACTTGAGAAATACGGGAAGACTTGGAAGAAGTGAGGCAAAACAGAGAGAGAGGCCTGTTACTGTCTAGTCCTCGTGCTAAGTGATTTGTTGAAAGGGCTGGCCCAGACCACCTCAGGGTCCTTCCAGCTCTCCAATCGTGGCCCTAAGATTTACAGTCACGTGGAAGGAAACAACCGGGACAGACCCCTGGACGTGGATCGTTGTAATTAGAGGAGATCATTGTTGCGTTAGCAGTGAGGTGGGTGTTAGAAGCAGGCAGAACTGCAGGGAGTAACACAGACAGTCACCTGAGGCTGCTGGGTGGCTGCATTTGCTGAACTTTGCTGTTACGAGAGAGGCTTCTATTTGGGGGTCCTAGTCTCAGGAAGTAGCGGTGGTGCAAAAGCACGAGGCATCTACTAACACACTGTTCAAAATAATTTTTTAAAACCACAGTGTCAGAGCTAGGAGGGCTGGGAGGGGCCTTAGAAAAGGGAATATTAGGGGCAGCTAGGTGCTGCAGTGGGTAGAGCACCAACCCTGAAGTCAGGAGGACCTGAGTTCAAATCCAGCCTCAGACCAAACACTTGACACTTACGAGCTGTGTGACCCTGGGCAAGTCACTTAACCCCAATTGCCTAAATATATATATATATATGTATATATTCTCTGTTAACTCTATATTTAAAAAAATGGCAGCAGCTGTATCTTTATTTAACATCTCAAATCAGTTTGGTGCTATAGTGAACCTAATCTCTCTTCTGAAGAGACAAACAGGTACACTATGTATATAATATGTATATATATATATCTCCAATGAGTGCCAAAAACCACCATATATATATATATAGATATAGATATAGATATATATACATATAAAGGGAATATTAGAGCAAAGAGGGCCTTACAACAGAGAATTGCAGAGCTAGGAGCAGCCTTAGAATAGTGAATGGCACAGTAGCCAGTGACTATAGTAATCTACTGTTTGATAAACCCAAAGACTCTAGCTTCTGGGATAAGAACTCACTATTTAACAAAAACTTCTTGGGAAAACTGGAAAAGAGTATGGCAGAAGCTAGGCATAGACCAACATCTTACACCATATACCAAGATAAAGTCAAAATGGGTATGTGATTTAGACATAAAGAGTGATACCATAAGCAAATTAGGAGAGCAAGGAATAGTTTACCCGTAAGATCTAAGGAGAAGGGAAGAATTTATGACAGAATTTATTGACAACATTATGAAATTCAAAATGAATAATTTTAATTGCATTAAATCTAAAAGTTTTTTGCACCAAGCCAATGCGAACAAAATTAGAAGGGAAGCAGAAAGCTGGGAAGCAATTTTTACAGCCAGTGTGTCTGATAAAGGCCTCATTTCTAAAATATATAAACTGAGTCAAATTTATAAGAATACAAGTCATTCTGGGTCACCCAGCTAGTGGTGTCTGAGGCCAGATTTGAAATCGGGAAGGTGAGTCTTCCTGACTCCAGGCCTGGCACTCTGTCCCCTGCACAACCTAGCTGCCCATTTTGTAGAATACTTTACAAGTATTATTATGACCATTTTGAAGATGAGGAAACTGAGACTTAGCTAGTGTCAGAAAGGAGACTTTCATTTTGAGTCCAACTTCTTTCTATTACACCATACTTTCTCCTAGAAGTTGCCAAATACTTTGAAAATACATCAAGTACCCTATTAAAAATGAACTAAAATATTCCACACACTGCTCTTCTACCTCCTAAAAACTTAGTGCCCCCCAACACCCTTCCTTTCTGCATTGTACCAAGCTCTGTCTAGCTCTCTCTCCTTAGTCTCTTCAGTACTTGCCTAACACTTTGGTAACTGTTCCACTCACCATTTATCTGAAGTAACTTTCCGTTCTACTCTACTTCATGTCCAAAGGGAACGTTTTCCTTTGCTTTATTAGCTAAAAGATTGCATTCAGCTGGTTGGTTGTTCATAGGTTTAAAGGTTGGAGGGACCTCGTATGTTATCCAATCAAAAAGCTCTATTGTTCAGATGAAGAAACTGAGGTTCAGAAAAATTAAGCAATTTTGTCAAATGTCACATCGGTAAGCCAACCCTTGACAAGTGAATCCAGCATTCTTTCAATGGTACCATACCATCTCCAGCTTTTGGTAGTCTATGGAGGTGGCTGCCAGTTCAAGTATCATTTTCTATGTGACACGTTTCCCCCAGCTATTGGGGCCTCTGTTTCCTCCCATTACCTTGTATTTAATCTTATATAGTTTTTATATGCTTATAAATTTATATACCCCCCCCCAAAAAGAATGTAAGGTCCTTGAAAGCAAGGAATTTTTCAATTTTGTCTTTGTATCTCTAGCCCTAGCACCATGCCTGGTACATAGGGAATCAAATAAATGTTTGCTAATGGATGATTGAATTAATCTTCAATCTACTTCATGTAGCTCACTAATCTTACTGACTAGTTTCTTATTTTCTTTCTTTTTTTTTTGTTTTCTGGTGAGGCAATTGGGGTTAAGTGACCTGCCCAGGGTCACACAGCTAGTACGTGTCAAGTGTCTGAGGCCAGATTTGAACTCAGGTCCTCCTGACTCCAAGACTGTCTTGTTTTCTACTTTTCAGAGAGGGTAAAAACCTCCCAAGAATAATAAAGACTCTGACACATGTGTAATCATGGGCAGGTTACTCAACCTATCTGAGCCTCAGTTTCCTCAGTTTCAATAAACTGGAGATAATATTTGTGCACTTCGCAGGCTTTAGAGTGCTATATAATGTCAACTATTATTACTCTGAAGGAAAAAAAATTAAAAACCTCTCTAATGGCAAAAAAAAAAATACAAGACTTTCCCAAAGGATAAATGGCTAAAGGATATGAACAGGCAGTTTTTAGATGAAGAAATTAAAGCTGTCTATAGTCATGTGAAAAAATGCTCTAAATCTCTATTTATTAGAGAAACGCAAATCAAAACAACTCTGAGGTATCACCTCACACCTATCATATGGGCTAATATGACAAAACAGAAAAATGATAAATGTTGGTGAAGATGTGGGAAAATTGGGATACGAATAATGCATTGTTGGTGGAGTTGTGAACTGATCCAACCATTCTGGAGAGTAATTTGGAACTATGCCCAAAGGGCTATAAAACTGTGCATACCCTTTGACCCAGCAATAACACTTCTAGGTCTGCATCCCAAAGAGATCATAAAAAAGGGAAAAGTACTCACATGTACAAAAATATTTATAGCAGCTCTTTTTGTGATGACCAAGAATTGGAATTTGAGGAGATGTCCATCAATTGGGGAATGGCTGAACAAGCTGTGGTACATGAATGTAATGGAATACTATTGTTCTATAAGAAATGATGAGCAGGTGGACTTCAGAAAAACCTGGAAAAACTTACACAAACTGATGCTGAGTGAAGTGAGCAGAACCATGAGAACATTGCACATAGTAACAGCAACACTGGGTGATGACCAACTTTGACACATGACCAACTTTTGATAGATGACCAACTTCTCAGCAATATAATGATCTAAGATAATTCCAAAAGACTCATGATGGAAAATGCTATCCACATCCAGAGAAAGAACTATGGAGTCTGAATGCAGATCAAAGTATACTATTCTCTGTTTCTTCTTCTCCTTTTTTTTTTTTTTTTGGTGCTTTTCCCCTTTTGTTCTGATTATTCTTTCACAACATGACTAATGTGGAAGTATGTTTAATATGTACATGTATATCAGATTGCATGCCATCCTGGGGAGGAGAGAGGGGAGGGAGAAAAAAATTTGGAACTCAAAATCTTATAAAAGGGAATGTTGAAAACTATTTTTACATGTAATTGGAAAAATAAAATACTATTAAATGGGAAAAAAAAGAATAGGGAATGTCAGAGCTGGGAGGGACCTTAGAACAGAGAATACAGAGAATATTATAAAACCAGATCTTCTGAGATTGTTGTTTTGGGATTAGGATTTCAATTTTGGTGCTTTAGGATTTTTAATTTGTTGGATTTTTTTTTGTTTTTTGGTTTTTTTTAGTTGCATGCTCAGTTCATTGATCTGCTCTTTCTTTTTTATTGATCTAGGAGTTTAGAGATAAAAATTTTCCTTTAAATACTGCTTTGGTTACATCCCACGAATTTTGGTATATTGTCTCATTATTGTCAATATCAATTGTTTCTATGATGTGTTCTTTGACCCACTCATTCATTTTTTTCCCCACTCATTCTTTAGGATGATCTAGTTTCCAATTAATTTTTAATCTGTGCTTCAAAGGCCCTTTATTAATGTATTTATTGCATTATGGTCCAAAAACAGTGTATTTAATATTTCTGCTTTTCTGCATTTGTATGTGAGGTTTTTATGCCCATGGCCAATTTTTGTGATGGTGCCATGTGCAGCTGATAAATAGGTATACTCCTGTCTATTCTCATTTGATATTCTCCATATATCTAATTTTTCTAAAATTCTATTCATCTTCTTAACTTCTTTCTTGATTACTTTATGGTTAGATTTGTCTAGGTCTTAGAGGGGTAAATTGAAGTTCCCCATGAGTAGAGTTATAATATTTTCTCCTGTAACTAATTTAACTTTTCCTTCAAAAACTCGGGTGCTGTGCTATTTAGTGCATCTATGGTCAATATTGGTATTGTCTATGGTACCTTTTACCAAGAGGTAGTTTTCCTAAATCTCTCTATTTTTTGCTTTTGTTTTGTCTGAGAACACAATTGCCACTCCTTGCCTTTCTCACTTGAGCTGAAGCAGAACAGATTTTGCTTTAGCCCCTTATTTTAACTTTCTGTGTGTGTCTTTCTGTTTCAAGACTGTCTCTTGTAAACAACCTATTGCTGGATCCTGGTTTCTGATCCATTCTGCTATCTTGTTGTTTTATGGGTGAGCTCATTCTATTCAAAGCTATGATTGCCAACTATGTATTTCCCTCTATCCTGTTTTCTTCTATTTAAACTTTTTGTACCTTCCTCAAAATTGTTTCGCTTTTGACCACTCCTTCCCTTTATCTACTCTACCTCTTATCACCTTGCCCCCTTTCTTTAGCCTCTTGCCTTCTACTTCACTGTTGTGTAAGATGAATTTCTATTCTCTCTCTCTCTGTATTCTTCTCTCCTTGGACCAGTTCAGACAAGGTTCAAACACTGCCCACTTCGCCCCACACACCTCTCTCTCCATTGCATAAACTCTTCTTTGTATGCCTCTTTTATGTGAGATAATTTCCCCCATTCTTTCTCTTCTTTCCCCCTGTTCCCAGTGCATCCTCCTTTCTCACTCACCCATTCTTTTGAGATCCCAACATAATAGACTCACACCCATGCACTCTAAGTATACTCTTTCTAACTTCCCCAATGATGATAATGTTCTTAGGGGTACTATATCATCTTCCCTAGGGCAGCTAAGTGGCGCAGTGGATAGAGTGCCAGGGCATCATCTCCCTCACTTCAAATCTGGCCTCAGACATTTATTAGATGGGACCTTGGACAAGTCACTTACCCTTGTTTGCCTCAGTTCTTCATCTGTAAAATGATCTGGAGAAGGAATGACAAACCACTTCAGTATCTTTGTCAAGAAAACCCCAAATGGAGTCACAAAGAGTCACACATGACTGAACAACTGTTCAGCCTGAACAACAAACATCTTCCCATGTGGAAATGTTAATAGTTTAACCTTGTTAAATCATTCATGATTTCTCCCTCATATTTACCTTTTTATGCTTCTCTTAAGTTTTGCATTTGAATGTCAAATTTTCTTTTCAGTTCTGGTTTTTGTTTTTGTTTTTGGTTACATTTGAGTTCCAAACTGTCTTCTTCCCAACCTTGCACTAGAGAAGACTACCATCTGACAGAGAATACATATATAAGTGTATGTATATACATACACACATATATACATATGTGGATATAAATGTATGTATATATGTAGGGGTGTGTGTGTGTGTGTATAAAACACCATACTATGCATACTTTTATTTATCAATTCTTTCTCTGGAGGTGAACAGCATCTTCCTTCATAGGTCCCATAGATCTCGGTATGTTGTCTCATTATTATCATTCTCTTTAATACAATTGTTTGTTTCTATGGCTTGTTTTTAATCCACTCACTCTTTAAAATTAGGTTACTTAGTCTCCAGTTAATTTTTAATGCTTCCATTGCCCCTTACTAAAAATAATTCTTATTGAATTATGATCTGTAAAGGATGCATTGAATATGTCACTTTTCTACTTTCAGCTATAAAGTTTTTATGTCCTAATATATGGTAAATTTTGGTAAAGGTACCATGTACTGCTGAGAAAAAAAGGTGTATTCCTTTCTATTCCCATTCAATTCTCTCCAGGTATCTATCATATCCAGCTTACCTAAGAGTCTATTCGTCTCCTTGACTTATCTTTTGGTTAGATTTATCTAGTTCCAAGAGGGGAAGGTTGAAATCCCCACTATTATAGTTTTACTATCTATTTCCACCTGTATTTAATTTTGCTTTTCCTTTAAAAAATGTGGGTGCTATAGCATTTGGTGCATATGGGTTTAGTATTGATATTACTTTATTACCTATGGTACCTTTTATCATAATGTAGTTCCCATTTCTTTAATTATCTATTTTAGCTTTAACTCTGTCTGAGATCATGACTGCTACACCTGCTTTTTTTTTTTACATCAACTGAAGCATAATAAATTCTACTTCAGCCCTTCATTTTTACTCTATGTGTCTCTCTCATTTTAAAATGTGTTTCTTATAAACAACCAATTGTTGGATTCTGGTTTTTAATCTATTTTGCTATCCTCTTCCATTTTATGGGTGAGTTAATCCCATTCACAGTTATGATTACTAGTTGTGTATTTCTTTCCATCCTAATTTTCCTGTTTATCCTTCTCTTCCTCTTTTTACTCTATCCTTCCTCACACATCAAATTTACTTCTAATCACTGCCTCCCTAATCAACGTCCTGAGTCCCTCCCTTATCCTATCCCCTTACCCTCTTATTTCTAAGTTAAGACTCTTGTACCATTCTAGACATATATGTTATTCCCTCTTTAATCCAGTTCTGATGAGGATAACGTTCTAGCACTACCAACCCTCTACCTCCTTCTGCCCTCCACTGCAACAGTTCTTCCATTCAATGCCTCATTTGTGTGTCATAATTGCTGCCCAACTTTATTTTTTAGGATCATCCCACTGTACTCAACTCCAAGGCTTCTATCTATACTCTTTCAAACTATCCAAGCAATGATAACATTCTTAAGAATTAGTTAATATTGGGGTGGAGCCAAGATGGCGGAGGGAAAGCAGCAACTGTCTTGAGCTCTCTCCCAAACTCCTCCAAATACCTAAAAAAATGACTCTAAACAAATTCTAAAGCAGCAGAACCCACAAAAAGACAGAGTTAATCAAATTTCCAGCCAAAGACAGCCTGGATGGTTGATCAGAAAGGTATATCGCGCCAGGTGGCGAGAGGAGCGCAGTGCGGTGTGGGTGCACAGGCCACAGTGACCCTGGAGCAGGCTTCAAAGGATTGAATCGCGGGCAGCTATGGCGGCTTCCAGACTTCTCAACTCAGGAATGCTGAAGACAACGTGGAAGGTCAGTGGGCAAAGTCTGTGACTGCGGTGAGAGAGGAGCTAGGTCTCAGCCCCAAGTCTTGAGCACGGCCTCTGGGACAGCAGCTGCCTCCTGAGCTTCCGGCCTACAGCCCGAGGGGGAATCAAGTGGCTGATGAGAGGGGGATTGCAGGGATCTCTTTGCCAGTGCTGAGGCAGGAATCTCTTGCTTTACCGGTGCTTGGATCTGGGTCACAGTTCTGAGGAGCGGTCCTGGGGCGAGGAGGAATGCTGGTGTGGTGAAGCTTGTTGTGGTGGTGGAGAGGAAACACCTTGCCCGTTATCATACCACCTTGCAAGAACTGAAAATTTACAGGTCCCTAGGAGTATCTCTGAAAACAGCTGTACAAACCCCCGAAGCTTGGGACAGTACACTCTTCACATTGGAAGCAGACTTTTACTTTAGCAAAGAGTTTAAAACTCAAGTAATTGGCCGAGATCATGAGTAAGCAGCACAAAAAGAATCGTACTATATTACCTTACTTTGATGACAAAAATCAAAACATAGAACCAGAAGAAGACAACAAAGCCAAAGCTCCTACGTCCAAAGCCTCCAAGAAAAATACGAATCAGTCCCAGGCCTTGGAAGAGCTCAAAAGGGATTTTGAGAAGCAAGTAAGAGAAGCAGAGGAAAAACTGGGAAGAGAAATGAGAGTGATACAAAAAAGTCATAAAAAACAAGTCAACAGCTTGCTAAAGGAGACTCAAAAAAATACTGAAGAAAATAACACCTTAAAAAATAGCCTAACCCAAATGGCAAAAGAGGTCCAAAAAGCCAATGAGGAGAAGAATGCCCTAAAAAGCAAAATTGGCCAAATGGAAAAGGAAGTCCAAAAGATTACTGAAGAAAATACTTCCTTAAAAATTAGAATAGAGCAATTGGAAGCTTGTGACTTTATGAGAAATCAGGACACTGTAAAACAAACCCAAAAAGAATGAAAAATTAGAAGACAATGTGAAATATCTCATTGGAAAAACAACTGACCTGGAAAATAGATCCAGGAGAGGGAATTTAAAAATTACTGGACTATCTGGAAGCCATGATCAAAAAAAGAGCCTAGACATCATCTTTCAAGAAATTATCAAGGAAAACTGTCCTGATATTTTAGAACCAGAGGGCAAAACAGAAATTGAAAGAATCCACTGATCTCCTGAAAGAGATCCCCAAAGGAAAACTCCTAGGAATATTGTAGCCAAATTCCAGAGTTCCCAGGTCAAGGAGAAAATATTACAAGCAGCCAGAAAGAAACAATTCAAGTATTGTGGAAACACAATCAGGATAACACAAGATTTAGCTGCTTCTACATTAAGGGACCGCAGGGCATGGAATATAATATTCTGGAGAGCAAAGGAGATAGGATTACAACCAAGAATCACCTACCCAGCAAAACTGAGTATAACCCTGCAGGGGAAAAAATGGTCATTCAGTGAAATAGAGGACTTTCAAGCATTCTTGATGAAAAGACCAGAGTTGAATAGAAAATCTGATTTTCACATACAAGACTAGAGTGGAACATGAAGAGGTAAACAGGAAAGAGAAAATCATAAGAGATTTATTAAGGTTGAACTGTTTACATTCCTGCATGGAAAGATGACATTTGTAATTCATGAGACCTTTGTCAGTATTAGGGTAGTTGGAGGGGAAAAAATTATATGTATGTATATATAGATATAAATAGATAGAGAACACAGGGTGAGTTGAAAATGAAGGGGTCATATTTGGAGAATAAAATTAAGGGGTCAGAGAGGAATATACTAGGAGAAGGAGAAAGGGAGAGGTAGAACAGGGTAAATTATCCCACAAAAAAAAAAAACAACAGAAAAGTATCTTGCAGTGGAGGGGAAACAGGGGAAAGTGAGAGGGAATGAATGAATCTTATTCTCATAGGATTTGACTTCAGGAGGGAATAACATACACACTCAATTGGGTATGGAAATCTGTCTTATCCTACAGGAAAACGGGGGGGGAAGGGGACAAGAGAGTAGGGGAATGATAGAGAGGAGGGCAGATTGGGAAAGGGAGTAATCAGAAGCAAATAATTCTGAGGAGGCACAGGCTCAAAAGAAAGAATAGAATAAATGGGGGGCATGATAGGATTAAGGGAAATAGTTTTTCACAGCATGTCTACTATGGAAGTGTTTTGCATAACTGCACATATATAACCTATATTTAGTTGCTTGCCTTATCAATGAGGGTGGGTGGGGAGGGAGGAAGGGAGAAAATTTGGAACCCAAAGTTTTAAAAACACATGTTTAAAAAAAATGTTTTCACATGCAACTGGGAAATAAGAAATACAGGAAATGGGGTATAGAACTCCATCCTGCCCTATAGGAAAATTGAAGGGGGAGGGGATAAGAGAAGGGGGGTAGAGATAGAAGGGAAGGCAGACTAGGGGATGGGGTAGAGTGCATGCCATCTTAGTGTAGGGGGAGGAGTGAAAATTTGGAACTCAATATCTTGTGAAAGTAAATGTTGAAAACAAAACAAAAAAAAAATTGCCATAAAAAAGAAAGTTAATCAGACATTTTACCAAAAGTAAGCAAAAAATATACCTAAATTTGACTAAAAACTTAAAAAAAAAAAATTAGTTAATATTGGGGCAGCTAGGAGGCGCAGTGGATACAGCACCGGCCCTGAAGTCAGGAGGACCTGAGTTCAAATCCGGCCTCAGACCAAACACTTGACACATACTAGCTGTGTGACCTTGGGCAAGTCACTTAACCCCGATTACCTCACTGAAAAAAAAAAAATTAGTTAACATTTTCCCATATAAGAAGTAAACAGTTTGACCTTAATAAATCCCTTATAACTGATCTTTCATCTTTACATTATATTTCTCCTGATTCTTGTAGGTAAAGTATTCCATTCAGTTCTGGTCGCCTCATGAAAAACTGAAAGTTATCCACTTTTATTTTTTTCCCATGCAGGATTATACTCAGCTTTGCTGGTTATTCTGACTGTAAAGACCAGCCTTAACCCCAAATCACTCTGGCCCCAGACCAAGCCCTACTTGGTCACTGTTTGGGCCTCGAATGGCTCAGAATGAATGTAAATAACAATTGTTTCTGTTTTAGCCAGAAACTCTGAGGGTCTTCCCCTCCCAGATCTATTTTTTTTTTTAAAGAGGCCATTTTTTCCCCCTCATTTTTATTACATCTTAATCACTGAATGGGCACTGCCTCAGTCAGACTGAGACCTGTTAAAGACTTCAGCTTGAAAAGGCCAAGGTCCCCCACTGCATCCTGGGCCATCTCCAGTTGTCCTGATCTGTATCTGGCCACTGGACCTAGATGGCTCAGGAGGTGAAAGTGAGGCTGGTGACTTTGCATAGCCTTCCTCACTTAAATCCAACTCACTCGCATGTCATGGCATCACCTCCCTGATGTCACGGTCCTCTTTGAGAATGAAGGACAAAGAGACTATGGCTCCACAGTGTTTAATTATTTATTATTTCCTGCATTTCACATTTTCTTCCTTTTTTTCCTTCAGTCTTCTGCCTTTCACCACTCCTTGATGTTTCATGGATACATTAGCTTCCACTTGGCCAATTATGATTTTTAAGGAGTTATTTTCTTCAGTGAGGTTTTGTATTCCTTTTACCATTTGGCCAATTCTAATTTTAAGGAGTTACTTTCTTCAGCATTTTTTTTTGCACCTCTTTTACCAAACTTAATTCTCTTTACAAAATTTTCTTGCATAGCTCATTCCTTTTCCTAATTTTTCCTCTGCTTTTTAAAATGTGTATATGTGTGTGTATACATACATATATTTATGTGTGTATACATATATACACACACATATCTTTCTCTCTTTAGCTCTTCTAGGAGGAGGTTTTTCGGCTTGTGTCCAATCTTCCTTTTTCTCTGAGTCTTTGCTTGCAGACGTTTTTATGTGATTGTTTTCTTCTGAGTTGGTCTTGAGCTTTCCTGTCACCATAGCAGATATTTAATGTTAGGTTCTTTTTATTGTTTGCTCTTTTTCAGCAGCTAGTGACACACTGGATGGCGCACAAGACCTGGAGTCAGGAAGACCTGAGTTCAAATTCAGCCCCAGATGCTTACTAGCTGTGTGACTCTGGGCAAGTCACTTAACCCTGTTTCCTCAGTCTCCTCATCTGTAAAATGAGCTTGAGAAGGAAACAGCAAATCACTCCAGCATCTTTGCCAAGAAAACTACAAAGTGGGTTCACAAAAAGTTGGACACAACCAGACATTATTTTCTTTTTAAATTCCACTTGCTCCCACTGCTAGCACAGCGATCCCCTGGGGTTTCTTTCTGACCTGAGGTTCAGTCTCCTTACTGTCCCTGGGAGTCAGTGCTGCTCCTGTCACCCTCTGCCACCCCCCTCCTGCCTAGCCTTACCCCAGTGTCCACAGACCTCTTTTCCTGTCTTCCTAAGGTGCCCTGGGCTGAAAAAATCACTCACTACGACCTTTAAGCTCAGAATTCTATCTGGTATTTCCTGTGGTCATTTGGTAGGTGAAGTTTTGGGGGAAGTTTGACAGTTCTGACCTTTCACTTTGCCATCTTGATTCTGCCCAAGAACAGAGAATATCAGAGCTGAGAAGGGCTAAGTGACCATTAGTCTAAGCCCCTCTGGAGGCTGCCTGAAGCTCTTCCTCGTGCACCACCTGCTTCTCAATGAACCACTGTCCAGCATCTTTCAGAACCCCACCCTCAAATAGATGCCACCTTCACCTACGCCTATCCCATTCTGCCAGAGTCGTACAGCAACTGAACAAAGTGTCTTTTATTTGTAACATACAAATAAAACCAATGCAAAAGGTTTGCTTTTTTCCCTTTGATTCCAGTGAGAAAAGAATTTACTAAGGAAAAAATATATATCGAGAGTAGGTCTGTTTTCAAACTTTCCTCTAAAAAATAGAAAGGGTTAAAAAGAATCACACTCACCCTGGCACATACACACTCCCACACACGCGTGTACACACAGACACACCAAGAGAAGTGACCCAGCATGGGCAAAGGATGGATACAACTTAAAAAGAAGATATCTTCAACAAAAATACTTCAACGCGCCCCAAACAAAACAATGACACAGGCCAAACAGAGAGCTACATTTCTCAAAAACTAGACTTAGCAGAAGTTGACGTGAGACGCTGATGTGAAAGTGGGACAAGGGAATCTCAAAACAGGAAAACCAAACCAAGGAATGACTTGCTAATCCTTAGATGCTGCCGTCAGCATCCGAGCTAATTGAAGAGCACTGGGATAAAGATGGCAGCAATGTCAATGCCACCCCCCTGCAAACGAGTTTGGTAATTAGGATCTGGTTATTAGGAAGAGGTCAGGAAGTCAATAAAAAAGACACACACAACGAACTCAAGTTACTTGGAATTTTTGTTGGGGATTCTTTTGGAATTCTGGGAGTAGAGTCAGAAATCCATGATCTGAGACCCAAAATATTTTGGTTCATATCCCTGGAGAGGAGAAGGGAAACTCTTCTTTGCTCCTAGTGTGAGGAAGCCCAAATCAGCCCCTTTCAATGACCTACAAAGTCCACCCTAGGGCAGAAGCTTCTCTCAGAGACACCAGGGGTGGAGGAGTGGGGATCGAATCCAGTGTAAAAGCTGCAAAGGCGTCTTTAAAAAAAAAACAAAAAACAAAACCCTGGCCCTTTCCAAGGGAAAGCAGGGTGTGAGCTGCGGAGGGGAGTGTAAGCCTAGTGCCCAGGGTCCCTGGTCTCCAGCAGCTCACAGGCTGGTGTTTTGTAGGATGACACACTGCACGTGTGTCTGTGCTCCCACACAGCGGTGAAGGGGGAGAAGGGGCTCGCAGGCACAGCTGCCTCCTGAGTTGGGGCACTGCAGGTGGGAGGAGAATCTGAGGTCAGGTCCAAGGACAGGCCTTCTACAAAAACCTTCACAGAGGTTAAAACTTTAAAGAGGTTCCCCACCGAGGGGCTTCAAAGGAGTCATGCCAGGGGAGAAGTGGGCTTGGTACCCCCCGCCCCAGGCTGGGGGCAGGATGAGCCCTGGAGGACAGACGAGGGCGGGAGTTCAGCATCTGAAAAGCCACTGCTCTTGGATGAAGACACGACAAAGCTCCCTCTCCCAACCCCTCAGCAGGGTCCTTCTCTCCTCCCTATTTCAGCATCTTAGGAAGGACAGAATGGATCCTGCCAGAGAGACTGAGAAGTCTGGCTGGATGGAAGCAGGTCAGAGTGCATCCCTGAAAGAAATGGACAGAAGCTAGACCGAGCTGCCCCCTGGTCCACAGACAGCTGGTGGAGCCTGGACAGGGTCAGCAGCACTATTGCCTCACTGAGGCAGAGGAGGGAGAGGCCCTGGGGGAGGAGAAGCAGGGCCTGCTGCTGCTGGGCTGGGGAGGGGAAGAATCAGCACCAAAGTACAGAGGAAATGGCATTGAATATGCAGACAGGAACTAGGCCTCTTTCCAGGGGAAGCCTGGGGACTCCCTGATGTCATTTCCCCAGGAGTGGTGCAGCAGCACTTTGGGGAAGGGGTTCGAGCAGAGGACAAGCTGGCATCATTGACTGTGACGGGCCTAAAACCAGCGGTCCAAAGCTCTGCCCAGAGTGGGCGGCTCCTTCCTAGGCCTCTCAACCGGGGCCCAGTTGGTCACTGGGCCTGATGGAGAGAGAAGGGTCAGGAGCGACCACCTCCGTACAGTTCCCACAGTGTCCCGTGGACCCCTGAGTCAATTTTACTCTGCACTTCTGCAAACATACACCTTACAAAAGAGCTTGCTTCCCCCAGCCCACTTTTCTTGCCACAAAAGGTCTTCCCTCGGGGAGGGGGACTTTTCTGAGGAAACCACAAACCAAATGCCGTTTTTTCTCGGCCAGACTCTGGGCACTCTTGTGTCCCCTTGGGGCTGCATAGGCACCCCACTTCTCCTTTCTTTCTCTGTGGGGGAGCCCAGCAGTGTCCAGCTGCTCTTCTACAAGCAATGGGGTCTTGCTGTGGGGAGCTGGGGTTCTGGCTAAGTGGATAAAGGGAAGAGAGATGCTTCCAAAGATGTGGCTTGGAAACAAGCCCTTCTTGCGTCACAGGCTGGCCAAGAGCCCCAGTGGGCCCCCTCGAGAAATGGGATGGCCCTTCCCCAGCCCTGCTGCCCTGCACTGCTCACCAATGCCACGGGGAGGGCAGATGAGGGCTGGGGGAGGGGGCGATGCTTCTGGGGGTGCACCCTGGCATCCTCCTGAACTGAGGGGACCACCGCCCTGGGGGACCTGAAAGGTGAGAGGCAGCTGAGAATGTGTGGAGTGATGGGAACAGGGGAAGGGACCAGGCCAGGGGAAGACGTGGCTCTGGCACCTGGTGCAGCCTCAGTGGCAGCAGCCGCCACAGTGCCCGCCCGAGTGGGCATGCTGGCTGTCGCCAAACTTCGTCCTCCGGCTCAGGATTTCATAGGAGCAGTCATCGCCACAGCAGCCGGACATGCTGGGGGAGGTGTCATCAATCTCAAACCTGTAAGGCAGGGGTCCCTGCGGTGAGTTCCACGAGCCCCTCGTGCCTGGCGAAAAGCTCCAAGTATGTGAACGTGTGGGGTCCTCACAACAAGCCCCTGAGGCAGGAAAGTGTGGCACAGCCAGGACGTGCTGGGCAAAGCAACCCCGGGGGATTCCCTCCCTCAAGGCTCAAAGGGCCTCGAGGACAGTAACGAGGACCTGAGTCACAGGGAACCAAGCACCTCGGTGCCCTGCCAGGAGTCCTGAGCACTGAAACAGGAGGGACACATGAAGGAAAAAGCACCCCCGGGTGGGGAGGGACCAGGGGGAACCATCTGCCCCCACAGCATCTGACAGCAGGCACTCACTAAGCCCGCATCAAACGCTAACAGGATGGAGAAGTCGCTGCTCCCTCCTCATCTCATGCTCCACGGGAGTCCCGGGCCAGCCCACACAGCGGGGGGAGTGGGCATAAGGCTGGCAGAGGGGAACAAAAGCCTGAGCAGCCCCCCTCATCAGATGCAGGGCCCCAGGACTTACTGCAACGCTTCTCTGAAAAACTGGTACGCTCCATGGTTGTGTTTGAACACTGTCAGCATGACTTTCTTCATCTGGGTGCTGAGGGGGAGGAAAAGGGGGGCATGTCTCTGGGCTCCACAGCCCAAAGCGAGCAGAGTGGCCCAGCCCCAGCCTGAGTGCGAGGACAGGAATGCTCTTTGCCGCACGGTGGGGCTGTCTGGAGGCTTGGGTCAAAACAAAATAACTCAACACATGAAAAACTCAGAGGGTTCATTTTCCTGGGAATTTAATTCCATAAAGGACATTCACAGGCACTGCTCTTTGTGGACGGGGCATTAAGGCAGGAGGGCAGCCCCCCACCCCTGCTTACCTGTTGGCCACAAGCTGCAGGATCTGGATTAGAAACTTCCCCAGACCTTTCCTCCGCACTTTGCTCTCCAACTGGACCTCGTAGCTGGAGGAAGAGGAGGTCAGAGTGAGCCCAAGCAGCCGCGTGAGGAAGAAAGCCAATGGGCATCTTCAAGGAGGAGGCAGGCCCAGATCCGTCCATGTACACGGGCGGGAAGGGATAGGGAGGGGGAGGGGAAGAGGAGACAGAGAGAGAAAGACGGGAGGGAGCAGGGGATATAAGGGGACAAGGAGACACACACTCCCATCTAGGCCAAGGACCCTACACCGCGGCAGCTGGGCCTGGTCACGGGCCAGGCTGCCTAATGGGTAGAGCTCCAGACCTCAAATCAGAAAGAGCTGAGTTTGAAGGCTGCCTCAGACCTCCCTACAATGTGACCCCGGGAGGGTAAACCAAGAGAGTGAACACCCGCAGAGCACTGCAGAAATGCCGGTGCCTGAGTGGAGGGGACATCGGCTGGGGAGTCCCAGGCCCTCTCCTCCAGGACAGGCCCCTCCCCTGCCCGGGGCTCGTACCAGTACAGGACTTCGTCCCCACACTCCACATCGAAGCGGAAGTGTGAGAAGGCCACGGGGACAGCACTCTCCTCCCAAGCAATGAGGTACCAGGCCCGGTCATCCGTCATCTCTTCCTTCTTCTCGCGATCCTTCCAGCCCCATTCACTTTGTTCATACCTGGCAATCGGGAGGAAGATGAGGGCGTGAGGAGCTAGGTGGGGCAGCAGGAGAAGCCACCCGAGCCTTCCGGGGACACTTACAGCGTCTGCATGTTGGTCTTGGTGAGATCAAAGGCCCAATCCACTGTAGCCTGCTCCAGCCCCGACACGCGCTTACACTCAATGGAGACGTTTAATCTGTGGGGAGAGAGACACGATAGGAGACATTCCGTGGACCAAGCATGGGATGAGCCGGGGCACCACCTCCCCGGGAGCTGCTGTGCTCGCCTGGCTGAGGCCTCCAAGCGCCTGAGAGGCCATCCTTCAGCTTCAGAGCACAATTCAACCCCAGTCAGCACCCCCAGGCTGAGGCCTGACCCCAGCTCCCATTTCCTCTCTCCCCTTGACCTTCTCTGTAATAAAATGCTCCCGGGGTGTATCGAACCCTAACACTTACACAACACTTTCCTCACAACTCTAAGAGGGAAGCAGTAAAGCATCAGCATTCCCGCTTTTCAGAGGAGGAAACAAGGCAGGTCACCCCGCTAGGAGGAAAGCCAGCAACAAACCCACTCCCCCGCCATCCACACCTGCCCTCTCTCCGCTATGCCCAGCCGCCTCCCACAAAGCACTTCCTGGGTGTCTGGCCGCCCCATCCCCATCTCCTGGGGCCTGAATCTCTGCGATCCCATCGTCCTGTTCCCCTCAGAAGTCCCTCTCTCCCCCTTTTAAAGGAGGCCTGCAGCTTTTCAAAAATCTTCTGTAACTACCCCAGCCAGAGCCTGGAACACGCCCTCAAGCGACCCCCAGCACCCACTGCCAAGCTCCAGCAACTTCACCGCCTTTGTCCTCTCCGTCCGCTAGGTCTGGGCCCTTTCAGGTCAATCTTGCCTAGAAGCCAAGGACTCGGGCGCTGTCTGGTCCTTGGGCACAGGCCCTCCCTGTAAGGCTAGAGGGCACCAGCCCTGCAGGCCACCTCACTGTGCTCCACCCCATCACGGCCTTCCACCAAAGGGCTTTGGCTCCTCAGAGACTCTGGGGCGCTCAGCACCGCCCTGGGGCCGCCTCTCTGTAACCCTGACCCTACTCTCTGACTCCGGGACCAGGCCAGCTCTTTCTCTAGTCATACCTACACAGAACCAATGGAGGAACCGAGGCTAAGTGCCCACATGAAGGACAGTGAATTTCAGGCTCCATAGCATGGATAGAAAGCTGAGGGTCACAGCTGCTCTGCCAGCTGAGGCCCTTGTGGTATCCCCTCTAAGAACCTGGCTGTTGTTACAAAAGAAGTCTCAGAGCCCATGAGGTTGGCTGTACTCGAACCCTCTGATTAGCACATCAGAGGAACTGTGGCCTCCCTCTTTGATCCAGACCTATCATAGACTGCAGTTTTTAAAAGTTGTTTTTCAATGAACAAAAATCTATTTTCTCTCCTTCTTCTACTCCTGCCCGACCCCGGCCCCACAAAAAGAAAAACAAAATTCTTGTACCAAATATGTGGAGTCAAATAAATCCCCACACCTTAACAGAAGTCATTATTTTTTCCCTTACACCTATCTCTCCACCCCCCCCAACATTCCCCCCTCGACTGTAGAAGGCACCACCCCCCGCCCAGGCCCTCAGGCTCACAACCCAGGAGCCAGCCTGGACACCTCCCTCTCAAGGCCTGTTGATTTTACCTCCCCAACATCTCTCAAAGATGCCCCTTCTCTCCTGACACTGCCCCCCCCACCCCACGCAGACCCTCATCACCTCAACCCTAGACTGCTGTAAGAGCTGCTGGGGGTCTGCCTTGAGTCTCACCCCTAGTCCATCCCCTATTCAGCCTTTTCCCATCACCCCTGTCCTTATTCCATAAAGTGCAGTGGCCCCCTATGGCCCCAGGATCAAATACAAACTGCTTGGTTTGGCATTCAAAGCTTTTCATCACCCACCCCCAGGCCTTTCCAGTCTTCTGAGACCTCCCTGCTCAGTGACACTGGTCTGCTGGCTCTTCCACTCCACCCCTTGGATCCAGGCCGTCCGAGCCATGGACCGAGCTGTGGGCTGGGCTGGGGTCCCGCCTCTGGCCGTCCCCCAGGCCTGGAACGTTTTCCTTCCTCTGCTCCCACCACAGACCTCTCTGGCTTCCTTGAAGTCCCAGCTAAAACCCTACCTCCTGCAGGAAGGGCTTCTCCTGAATCTTACTGCCTCCCTCTGAGGTCCCAGTCTGCCCCTGGCTGTAGTGTGTTTGTGCCAGGCTGTCTGTACATCGTCTCCCCTATGAGACTGCGCCCCTTGAGGGCAGGAACCTTCTTTTGCCTTTCTTCATATCCTCAGCCTTAGCTCAGGGCCTGGCATACAGTAGGCACTAAGTAGATGTTAGCTGGAAGACTGAGGATGGCTACATCCAAAAATGATATGGCTTTTTCTGCTCACTGAACCCCTCCCTCCTCCCTCTGTCAGGAGATGGAGAGCTGGGGTCCTCAGCAATCACGTGTGGTCACTGCATGATCTGACTTAACTTTTTCAGGGTTGTTTCATGTGTAATGGGCTAGTGCAGTGCACAGAGTGCAGGGCCTGGCCTCAGGAAGACCTGAGTTCAAATCCAGCCTCAGACACTCACAGGCTATATGACCCTGGGCAAGCAACTTAACCTCTATTTGCCTCAATTTCTTCATTTGTAACTTCCTAGGGTTGCTGTGAAGATTAAATAAGATAGTAATTACAAGGCACCTAGCCCAGTGCCTGGCACACAGTAGATGCTAAATAAATGTTTAGTCCCTTCCCTTCCCCCCATTGACAGCATTGCTATTATTGTATAAATTCTTCCTCTGGTTCTGCTCACTTCACTGCACATCAGATCACACAAGTCCCAGGTTTCTCTGAAGCCGTCCCCGTGTACCACTTTCCCATCAGACACTTTGAATCTCCTTTCAACGGGATGTACCAGGAACTCCTCCCCGTTGGGGCTTCCAGCATGTTGGACGGATGCTCTGGGGGCCTGGGAGATCTTGGCGGGACATGGGCAGACCCAGAGTGAGGAGGGGTGGAGAGGAACACACTCTGCTCTTGTCCCAGGGGAGAAACGGGCCCACCTGGCACCCTCTTCTGACACGTCCGGTGCTGGCTGTTGACTGGAATTCTACCAGTCCGGCCCACTCTCTCGTGGACACAAGGGCTCTCTGGACGCCCAGGCTCAGGGCCTGCTGTAAGAGTGGCTCCCAGAGGGCCTGTGGTTGTTGTGACTCAGAAACTAGGAGAAGACGTTCTGGGCTTGTTCAAAATGTCTTGGGAACTAAATGGGAGAGAGACTGAGGCTGGGAAACGTCTGACCTGAGGCCACAAGGGCGACAGACAGATCCAGGCCCTCGCCATGGCGGACAATTCAGACAGGCCGAGGCGAGAGTGAGAATCGTACACATACCGGGTTTGCCTTACGCGGCTGCCTTTGGGGAGCATGGGCTGGAGCCCAGTGGGCCGCCTAACTCACCCATGACCCACATCTGACCAGATCCCAAAGAGCAGCCCATGAGTGACTGGGCCACCCTCCCCCCATGTTACACTGAAGGGGAGAAAGAAAGGGAGGGCGCTTAACTCCAGGCTCCCCAAGAAAGCTGAGGACCAGGACAAGGAAGGGAATTCTGTTACCCCAAAAGGGGAAAGTGGAGGCCAGGCCACAGTCTCTAAAGAATCAGGAGCCTCTTTTCAAGTCAAAGTGTCCACGCCTCCCACAGTCGGTGCTCAACAAAGACGAGTGGGAGGCCCCTGACACCAGCTGAGGCCCCATGGGAGGAGGCAGGTCTCTAAAGACCCCCGAGAGGCAGAGGAGAGCAAAGGCCCTGGACTCACCCATTCCGGTCATACTTCTTGAACACAGGAAAGGCCTCTAAGGGGTCTTCAAGCTAAAGAGAAAAAAGAGAGTGGAAGCATTAGCGCTAAGGCGGGCAGAGTCCTCGACGCCATCTCAGCATGGCTAAGAGTCTGGGGGACATGAGGTTCCAAAGGCCGTCCACCTAAGAGCGCCTGTGACCCATCCATCTTTCTTCCCCTGCCCTACGTGGCTGTCTCAGAGGCTTCAGCAGTCTGACCTTGTGAGTTCACAACAGACAGACCCCTAGCTGCAGCCTGGTGTGTGGCCTCGTCCTAAAGGTGACCACTGGGCTCTCCCTCTGAGCCAAGGCCAAGGAGCCCTTGGCCACAGAGGGGGAGGGAGGGAGAGGGGGCAACAGCCACAGGTGGTTTGGAGGCACCTTCTCCAGCAGAGACAGAGAGAACACAGCTCCTATCTCTGCACTGTGAAACGCAACCTTTGCCCAGGTGGCCAACGTACCCAGGCTGCTGCCATGCTGGAGTGCTGCCAATCTTCAGCGGCTCCATGCTACCTACCAGGTAACGGGACCAGGAGCTGAAGGGAGCCTTCAAGCCTCAAGTCATTTATAGATAAGGAAACTGAGGCTGAGGGAGAAGTGCCTGGCGTGAGTCAGGCAGAGTGGGCTGGGGGCCCCACGACAGCTGGCGCTGCCTCCTGACCTCTCCAGCCTCAGCTCCTATTCTCTCGCCCCTCCAGCCGAGGGGAAAGGCCCGTCCGGACACAGACCCAAGCAGCTGCCCAGGCCTGGCACTGTGCCCTCTGACCTCAGTTTGCTTGCTAGCTCCACGTCCTCATTAGGCAGCTTCACATTTTGTGTGTCTTCTGTGCTGCCGGCAAACCCCAGAACGGCAGGGACTCAGCCTCTGCTCAACCTTCCATTTCCCCAGGTTTTAGCCCAGTGTTCTGCACACAGTAGGCACTTCATACATGCTGCTGCTATCAGTGACTGGCTGGGTGGGCCAGGGGAACTCAGGGAGCTCGTGGGCATCCTGGGAATCCTTGGGACGGCCAGCCAGCACACCGGGCCCTCACTGAGGTTTCCAGCTCACAGCCACATGCCAGGCTTGCGCTCACAGAGCAAAGATTAACTGAGAGCCATGAATGACCTCCCCAGGCTGGTCCCCGCCAGGCGCCAGGCTCCAGGCTCTCAGGAAGCTCTAAAGACCAGGGCAACAAATAGAGTCCAACCTAAGTGAGCCTGGGTGGCTGGGCCATTCTCCCGGACAGCGGCCGAGGAGGGCCGATGATGCCTGGTGTTCCAGAACAAGAGCGCTACCTGCAGGGGATGCCGACCCAGAGCCTGCCCTAAGGGCTTCAGACTGGAGCCCGGGAGGGGCACATGGGAGGAGCCAGGCTCACCTTGTTGGCGGCCTCCACTTTGGCACAGACGGCGTCCATGGCAGCCCGCTCCTCTAACCTCTTCTGTTTCTTCTCCTTGGCTTTACTTGACTTTCTCTGCAAAAATGAGAGAAGAAGGTTCTGTTCAGGGACCCTCCAAACCCTGCCGGGTCACAGACTTAGAGCTCTCGGCTGCCTGGACGTCCTCCCTCCTCACACAGCTTTGTCCAGGGAAGCTCGGGGGCACAGCTGGGCTCCGACACCAAATCCCAGATGAGGGGACCTGTCACTTCTCCTATGAGGAGTGCCCACACACGATGACGGACACTCGGGCCTCGGAGACATGGGGAAGCCTCATCCAAGGCCTCCAGACTGAAGATGAGAACACGGGGTGCAGAGAAGGGAGTGAGCTCATTGTAACAAAAGGGAAAAACTCCCTTTCACCCTGGCTGTCAAGAGCGTGTTACTGCCGATCCTCCACATTCGTACACTGACCTTCCTCAACTTCAAGCATCGGCGTGGTTTTTGTTAGTAACTTCATTTTCGCTTTTGCGCTGGCAACTGCGTACATCCACAGCTGAGCTCAGCAGAGAAAAAGGTGAGAAGCGCAACGAGACACACCGGCATGTGGAGCAGGGCGCCCGCGAGGCCCTTTGCTGGCCTGTGTCACTCTCGTGCTGTAAAGAGCTGCCTAGGCCTTCAAAACTCAAGTTTTGTGCTGCAATTATGCCCCGACGTGTAGTGCAAGCCCTGTGGGCTTGAACCCCAAGCCACAAAGTCAGGGACGGGCTTAGTGTGCAAACACAGGTGTGAGAGACGCCCCGTGGACGCCTGCAGCTGCTACAGCCAGGAGTTTGGCAGTAATGACACAAAAAGGCAGAAAGAGCTAGTGAGAGCGAAGGTTCAGCGAGTCCCCACGCTGGAGTATTTCACCATGACCGTGTCGGGAAATGCCCGTCATCAGAATCAGTGTTATGTTACAAAGAACCATGAAACAAAGAAACGTGTATTCTCTGCAATGCCCAGAGAGCTCAGTTTGCTGGCTGCAGGAACCCATTTCCCGGAGGCTCAACATGTCAACATCCGTGGTTCTCTAGTGATGTTACCCCTGCAAAAGCTGAGGACCCACTGTGCAATCAATTACCCCACAGCTCTTTTGGAGAAATTTTAGTGTTCCTGAGCTGCCTATTTTCCCTTCTGTCCGGTAAGCTCACTCGCTTCTCTGCACCCCATATTCTCCTCCGTAATCCAGAGGCCTTGGACGAGGCCTCCCCATGTCTCCAGGGCCCGAGTGTCTATCCTCATGAGTATGGAACGGACATTCCTTTTGTAGAAGGGGGTGACAGGTCCCCTCATTTGGGATGTGAAGCTGGAGTCCAGCTTTGCCCCTGAACTCCAACGGACAAAGCTCTTGGCCCTCTCCAGCCCTGTGAGAAGGGATGTTCCGGGCCCTTAACAGTTTACAAATCACTGCCCTCAGCAGTCTGTGAGATAGTCAGTTTGCACAAGTATTGCTGTACCCATTTCACAGAGGAAACTGAGGCTCACCCCAAGTCACACAGCTCTTAAGGGCAGGCATGGTTGTCCAAAGGAAGGCCAGCTCTGCTTTTCACCACAGTCAGGGGAATTCAAGCCATGGAGCCTCCCCCCCAATTGTCAGAAGCCTACCTCATCTGCTGGCACTCTCTACCTGGACTGTGGCTGACCTATGGTTCAGGTTGCTCTGAGCACTAATCCAGCCACCATTTAGCTCTCGGTTCCTATTCCCTGGATTCCCTTCACCTGTGGGCCATTTCAAAATCCCATCTGGAGGCAGGTGGGCAAAAAGGGAAATGGCCCCTCCCTACCTGCTGACTTCTCATGAGCCTGGATCGTAACCACCACATCCATGCCCTGTGGCAGCAGGGAGACCACTCCTGCCCTCCAGAAGCTGACAGTCGGGGGATGCACCAACCCGTTTGCCAGCTGTTGAAAGGTTTCCCTGGCATTTAGGGAGCTGAAGCTGGGCCTGGGGGCAGGTCTTTTTGGAGGTGCTAGCCTCACCTAACCCTCCCTGACCCTGAGCTGTCACTGCCCCTACTCCGGCAGGCAGAGCCCAGGCGGCACCAGGCCCACCCAGGCCACAATCTAGCAGGAGCCCTGGCACAGGGGGCAGTGACTCCCAAGAGCCCACCCGAGCCACAGGGGAAGCAGCCACCATGGGGAACGCTCAGGACCCATCAGCCCCTTCTGGGAAATGCTGCTTGTCTTTATCGAGGCCAGTCTGATTCTGATGCTGTACAGGCAGGCTCTCCTTCTGGGATGGGCAAGCTCACCCCCCTTCCACCAACTCTGGCACAGCCCGTAAGGCGCCCTGGGAAGGGACACCAGCTCATCTTTCTAAGGGCCCTCCTCAAAGTGCTCTTCTCACCAGCTCTGAGATGGACGGGGCCAACTACTGCTCTCCCCACGTTACAGAGGAGGGATCTGAGGTGTGCCGAGGGGAAACAGCCCGTCCAGATTCACACAATTACGAAGCAAACTGAGCTTGCCGCCAGGAATCAGACCACATCCCGGGCTGCTCCCACTACCCCACACTGCCCCTGAGCTAGGGGCAGATGCTTCCCACCTCTCTTTGGAGGATAAGCCTTGCAACAGCTCAACCAATGGAAAAGTACAAGGAGGGTCCAGCACCGAAAAACAAGCGGGGCCAACGGTTCAAGCTCCAGGCCACACTGCTGCCAGAGGGCACGAGGAAAGTGGGTGGGTCCCTGGGACAAAGCCAGGAGTGGTCTGCCTTCTCTGCTCAGGGAAAAGCCTGGAGGAGGCAGATGCAGGCACGTCATCCCTGGGCACACGGGAGCGTCAAAGACCCCAGCTAACGCCCTCAGGACACCAACGGGGGCCACTCCTGAGGACTGTGACCAAGGAAGAACAGCCTTGTGCAGTTTTTGGAAGGAAAGAAGCACCTATGAGGTGCCCGCTCTGTGCCCGGCACTGGGCTAGGCATGTGAATAAATATCATCTCCTGCGATCCTCACAACAACCCTGGGAGGCAGGGGCTACGATTACCCCCATTTTACAACTGAGGACGCTGAGGCAGAGACAGGGGTGAAGTGACTTGCCCAAGGTCACACAGCTAGTGAGTGTCTGAGGCCACATTTGAACTCAGGCCTTCCTGACTGCAGGCCCAGAGCTCTACCCACTGAGCCACCTAGCCGCCTTGGCATCTAATAGTGCAGACACTATAAACTCCCGGGGCCTCTTCCTGTGAGTAGCATCAGGACACCCAGTGACAAATGTCTGACTACCTACTGTGTGCAATGAGAAGCGTAGTGGGCCCTGAGGCACAAGGCCAAGGTCTCGCAACCCCAAAGGAGTCACTGGTCCCCTCTGGACCTGTACAAAAGAAGGGCGTTAAGACTAGATGGTACCTAAGGTCCTCTCCATCCCTGCCAGCCTATGGCTCTCCCCAGTCCTGAACTCCCTGAAGGCAGACACCCGCAGAATCCCTGTCAAATGTGTGCGTGCGGGGACAGAACTAACCCTGGACTGAGCTTGCACTAGGAATGACGGTTTCGGGAGATGTGGTCTGACCACGAGTATGCCTGAATATCCAAGTGCTGGCGGGGGCATGGGGAGGGGGGTGGGCAATCTCTATTATGGAGTGGTATGAAAATGCTGGCCAGGTCTGATAGTGAGAGGAAGGGGGGGAGGAGGGGAAAGGAAGGAGCAAGGAAGCGGGCAGGGAGAAGAGAAGGGAAAGGAAGAGGAAGGGACGGAAAGGGAGGTGAAGGGAGGAGGACCACCAAGTCCAGGCCCGCATCCCTAGGGCTCACAGACTCAAGGCAAAGGGGGAGGCTCTCTCTGGGTGTCAGAGTTTAATGTCCCTGGGAAGAGTCTCTTATTTTAGCCTGGTATAAAACACATCCCAAGTGAGACCAAGATGCTGACAGGACAAAGCTGGCCTTGGACCCTGGAGTGGAAGGGGGCTCCCACACCTGGGGAGGCACGGAGAATGCTGACATTTGACTCGCTTTCCCTTGTGAAGCAGGAGACGGCGTCCCGCACGCTTGGCTTATTCGCTTTCCAGGCCCATGAACAACTGCAGGTCGTAAAAGCACCCGGCGTGCCCGGCCACTCCGCCTTGGAAGGGAGATTTATGGGCCCACTCCTAGGGGCAGCCTGGCCAGTGTCTAAACCCACCCTCTGCGGCCCATACGTAACGATCCCTTTCAGCCTTCAGTACTTGGACAAACAGGCCCGGGGAGGGGAAGTTAACTCCAGGGGCTTCTGCTGTCTGGGCCAGACAAGCAGAGCATCTCCTAAAATGGGCCCAGACCTGGAGAAGCGATGTCCTGGCGGCTCCAGTGGGCTTGACTCTGCCGCGCTAAGACGAGCTGTCTACCCAGGAGGGCATCAGGGGCACTTTAAGGAGAGACTGCCTCCCTGACAGCAATGCCCAGCCCATGCTGGCCTCACCAGAGGCCAAACGCCCTTCTCAGAACAGAGCCACTCAGTGGGATTTTCCATGAAGGTGCCATCTACCAAGGGGCTGAGGGTGGGCAGCCAACAACCTCTCCAGGCATCTCCACCCCAGCACCCGCACCAAGGAGGGCAATCATCCTAGGAGTCCAAGCACAGTCACTAGACACTGGTGCTCAAAAGCAAAATGGATCTAGCCAGTGTACCAGTATCTAGTAAGCACCTACCGTGTGCCAGCTGTGGGATACAGGGCAAAGCAAAGATGGTCCCTGCCTCCAGGGAGCTTCCATTCTAACAAGGCAGGCAACATACAAGACACTTAGTGAGCAGTGGAGACAAATCCCAGAGGGGAAGGCACCAGCAGTGAGGAAGACCAAGAAAGGCCTCCGGTCCAAAGTGGGATGATACCAAGAGGAGGAAGTGGGGAGGGGACAGCCAGGACAAAGGCTTGGAGGCAGGAGACTGGGTGCTGTGTGCAGCTAGATCACAGATTATGGAGGGGAGCAGAGTATGAGAAGGCTGGACAGAGAGACGGGGCTGGGCAGAAAAAGCTCTAAGGGCCCCGAGAGGTGTTTCTACTGGAAATAGAAGTGGGGAAGACTGAGCAGCGGCTGAGCGGGACAGGCCTGCATCAGGCATCTGAGTGGAGGGTGGACCAGAGTGGGGAGACGTGGGGCCAGCAGACCCCTTCCCCAAGCTATTGTGAGAGAGGAGGATTTGGGGGCCGATGGGATGCAGAGGGGGACGACGGGGAGGGCGCAGCAGGGAGGGAAGGGCTTAGGGACACTAGAGATGTCCAAGAGGCAGCTGGACGGTCACCTGGGGACCCTTTGCATAGAGATGATCATGGAAAGGGGCGGAGCTGGGCTCAAGCTAGCAAGTGCAGAGAGGAAGAGGCCGGGACAAAACCTGGTGGGCCGCTCAAAGTTGGCGGGTGTGGGCATGCCCAGTGGGGATTCTGAGAAAAGCGGCATTCCTCCCGGGAACTGGAGTCAGGTGAGATTGGAGTTCAAATCCCAACTCTGACATTTACTAGCTACATGGCTGTGGGTAAATTACTTGAGCCTCAGTTTTCTCAACTACAATATGGGGATAATACTCCCCACATAACACAATGCTGCTTTGATCAAAGAACTACGACCTTAAAGGACGACAGAGACGTGAATTATTGATAAAAACCCTGGAGGACTCAGTGCTGAACCCCCCCCCCACCCCGGCGCTCAGGGGGGTCAGGACATGGGATCCCAAGCCAGAAGAGTGATACCCACGATGGGGGGGGGGTACCGTGGGCATGTCCCAGGGCCTCTCAGACATCAGCTTTCTCCTCTGTAAATGGGGGTTATGCTACTGGCCACATAACTCTATCAGAGGCAGTGAAGACTCAGCTTCAGAATGCGAAACACAGAAGGCCTCTGGGTAGAGGCAGAGGCAGAGACAGGGGCAGGGGCAGGGCCCCCATCCCCAGGGGGTTTTAGGCCAGAAGGGAGTCTCACCCCCTCCAGGAAAGGCAACCTCTGAACGGAGGCACTGGGATAGATGAACTCGGCTACCTGCCAATGAGAGGGCTTGCCATGGGACGTCCGGCTCATCTGGGGGGCCCAGAACTGGGGACCCTGGGCTCTGCCCAGCTTCACAGACTGGAGGACCCCAGAGACCCCGACTCCACAGGAGGAAGGAGCCTCCAGACCCACTCAGATACAGCAGCGCCTTTGCTCCTGGGGGGTCCCCACGCTTGGCCAGGCTGTCGTGGGGGCCAGCAGGAGGCTGTACCCCCATTTCAGAGAGGGGCAAACAGGCCAGGAAGGAGGGGGGGCAGAGGCGGGGAAGGGGCCAGGCTGGCACCCCTGACCTGCCTCTCAAAAGCCTCAGTTTCCACTTAGGTACAAGTGCTCTGGCCCCCTGGGTCGAGATCTAGCCAGGAAGCTCCCCAGAGGGAAACCGAGGCAGGGGAGAGTGAAACAATCCCTCACTTTTCCGACGGGGAAACTAAGGTCCCGGGAGGGTGGGGGCTTTGCCCAAGATCACAATGAGGGGAAAGGGCAGGGCTCAGGATTCGAACCCAGGTCCCTTCCCCCCTCCTGGGCTCTTCCCGGGGGAGGGGGAGGAAAGGCCCCTGCGCACTTTACCAAAGATGGGGAAACTGAGGTCTCTTCCTCCCCCTCCACCCCCACGGAAGTGGTCGGTCACAAAAGTGCCCGGAATGGCCGCGGGACCGTAGGCCGCGAGGGGGAGCCAGGTCCCATTTACAGGTGGGGAAACTGAGGCCGCGGGCGGTTCAGTGACTCGCCCAAGGTCACGTCGCGAGTGTCCGAGGCCGGCTCGGACCCGGGAGCCCCCGGCGCACATGGGAATGGGGGGGGTGCCCCGAGCGTGCCGGGGATGGGGGGGGTAGAAAACAAGACAAGGAGCTCGTAGCGGGGGACGCCCCAGGGGATGCCGGGAAGCGGGGAAAGCAGGGGTCACGTGGGGCCGGAGGGGTCGGGGGCCGGGGGGGGGGGGGTCCCGAGAACGGGGGGGGGGGGGGGGTCGGCCCGGCCTCACTCACCCCCATGGCGGCGGCGGCCCCGGCTCCGGCTCCGGCTCCTCCTTCACACACCCGCCGGCGGAAAGGAGGCGGCGGCGGCGGCGGCGGCAACGGCGGGGGCACCAGGCGGCGGCGGCGGCGGCGCGGCCCACAGCGCGCATGCGCCGCACCGGCCCCCTCCCGCGCGCCCTCCGTGGTCCGCGCCGGCGCAGAACGGCCTCGGGAGGGACGGGCGGGGGCGGGGGGGGGGGGGGGACGCCGGTGGGAGACGCGGAGGAGCCGGCGGAGGAGGAGGCCATGGCGGCGCGCTCCGTGACGTCACGCGCCCTGCCTCCCCTCCGGCCCCCCCTCCTGCGTCCATCGCCATGGCAACCGCGGCTCCAGCCCCAACCCTGGGACCTGGATCACTCGGCTTCCTATCGGCGGACCTCAGCTTCCCCATCTGTAAAATGGGGATGTTCCCGTCGCTTCCTATCGCTTCCCAAGAGCCGGGCCCGACCATGCCGTTCCCCTTCGCGAGAATCTCCCGCGATTAGATTTAGAAAAAAAATTTTAAATCTTAAAAAAAAGTTTCTAAATCGCATAAAACCCACGGCTTAGGGAAGGTATCCTGGAGCCAGTGGCAGGTGAAATGGCCTTGGCAGGAGGAGGATGGGGTCAGTGGGCAGAGATGAAGAAGGAGCTTGTCCTGGGCACAGACGGAGAGAGCAGGCTGAGATCAGCCAGGCAGCAGCGTAGAGTGCGTGGGGTGGGGGGAGGGGAGAGTGAGACAGACAGAGCTTGGAAAAGCGAGCCGGGGGTAGAAGGAAATCAGGGCGAAGGCAGCCAAGCCAGGAGGACGCTTTACGCAGGGACCACAGGGACGGGCGGGAAAATGAGGCTGAACGTTCTCAGAGCTCACGTCATGCAATGACCGGTCCTGCCTCCAGAGAGTTCCTGGGGAGGCGTGTGCCATGGGGCAGAGGGAGGGGGGTTTGCCCGCAGGGCCAACGTGCCCACTCGCTTTCCTTGGCTGGACGTGTTTGGTACAAGGCAGTGATGGTGGGGAATCGTTGGGAGGTGACGTAGATGAACAGCAACCGTACAACATTTAAGAAGAAATAAGAGTGAGCAACGTTGTGGTAGAGGAATGTAATGGCATGCTATTGTGCGATAAGAAATGATGAGCGGGCAGACTTCAGAAAAGCCTGGAAAGGTTTACGTGAACTGATGCTGAGTGAAGTGAGCAGAACCAGAACATTGGACACAGGAGCAGCAACACTGTGCGATGACTGACTTTGTTAGATTTAGCCCTTTTTTTCTCTCCTTTTGATTAATTTATTATTTGTTTTCACTTCTATAGGCTTTTGAGTTTTAAATTTTTCTCCCCCTCCCTCCTCACCTCACTCCCCAAGACAGCGTGCAATCTGATATAGGCTATACTATACTTTCCTGTTAAACATATTTTCACATTAGTCATGTTGTAAGGAAGAATTAGAACCAATAGGAGGCCACCAGAAAGAGGAAACAAAACACAACAGAAGAAAAAAAAAAAGAGCAAATAGTATGCTTTGATCTACATTTCAACTCCATAGTTCTTTCTTTGGATGTAATAGCATTTTCCATCATGAGGCCTCTGGAGATGTCTTAGATCCTTGCATTGCTGAGAAGGGCTAAGTCTACCAAAGTTAGTCATTGCACAATGTGGCTGTTACTATGTACAACGTTCTCCTGGTTCTGCTCACTACACTCAACGTCAGTCCATACAAGTCTTTCCAGGTTTTTCTGAAGTCTGCCTGCTCATCATTTCTTATAGTACAATAGTATTCCATTACATCCATATACCACAACTTGTTCAGTCATTCCCCAATGGATTGGCATCCCCTCAATTTCTAATTCTTTGCCACCACAGAAAGAGCTGCTATAAATATTTTTGTACATGTGGTAGACTTAGCCCAAGACAATTCCAAAGGAGTCATGGTTGAAAATGCTGTCCACATCCAGATAAAGAGCCGATGGACTGAATACAGAGCGACACATACTATGTTCACTTTATTTTTTTTTTTCATGGCTTTTCCTTTTGGTCTGTTTCTTCTTTCACAACTGTGACTAATATGGAAATATGTTTTACATGATTCCATGTATATAACCTATATCAAATTGCTTACCATTTTCAGAAGAGGGGTGGGGAGGGAGGGAGGGAGAAAATTTTGGAACTCAGAACCTTGTAAAAATGAATGCTAAAAATTGTCTTTACATATAATTGGAAAAAATACTATTTAAAAAATAAAAATACTATCAAAGAAAGAAAAAGAAATAAAGAGAAAGGCAGGTTGTTGCTAGATTATGTGAGCTTCAAATGCCAGGCAGACTCATCCATATTTTACTCATTTGATGAGTTTCTTTTGCATGACTTATTCACCAGTATTTAATCCTTGTGTTAGAGAGACTAACACCCAATGCCCAAGGGACCAAATAAACTTGGGTTAATTTTCTCACTTCATTGGCTCATAATCCCCACTCAGTAAAAGAAGAGGAATGTCTACCTGTGTCTCCCGATTCTTAGCAGAACCTTGGTGAGCTTGAGGGCAGAAAGAGATTGGCTTAGTCAGACAGGGCTGGTGTGTCGGTTTGTTTGACTTAACTAGACTTCCTTGTTACAACAGGAATAGTGATCTTGGTTCCGTTGAAGAAAATTACAGCAATTCCATGGTTGATTGGGTTTGTTTTTTTCCCAAAAAATAACCAACTAATAATTTTTTTTTTTGAGAAATGTAAGCAGGCTACTCCCCACCCCCATAATACTGCTACAGCTTCCGTATTCCTAAACACGAAGTTCACACTATCTAGGTTGGCTGGTTGATTGCTGTCCTTTGTTCAGGAAAAGGACCAAAGTGACATCACTATGTTCGAATCAAGTTACAGTGTGTCCAACTGGCTGATCAGACCGATACGAGCTCCGAATGCTCTACCACAGGCTGGGCACAAATAGTCCATGTGAACATTTGGGGTGGATTCTCTGTATCTGTGCATTTCCCATTTCCTTTGAGCTGCTTTAGTTCTGCTCATAGAGCACAGCTCCTTCTCTGATGAGGGCACACCATGCTGGGCAGCCTGGTGCCACAGGTGTCTCCCATGTCACACAATCAATTCGAAAGTTCTTAAAAGAGACCTTGAGAGTGTCCTTGTATCGCTTCTTCTGACCATCATCACGTGAGCACTCGCCCTGTGTGAGTTCTCCATAAAATCGTCTTTTTGGCAAGCGTATGTTGGGCATTTGACCAAAGTGGCCAGCCCATTGGAGTCATGCACTAGGACACTATCCAGGACATTTTGTTAAAAGAGAGCAAAGGAAACACAGCTCCTTGAGAGAATAATCATTATAAGGAAGTGATCACTGTTGCTATTGCTAATAATAAAATTATATTGATAGTAATAAATAACATTATTGATAGTACAGCTTGGCCCCGCTTTCCCTTTCCAGCCCTTTCACCTGTTTCTTTCTCTCACAGATTCCAGTCGATCTTCTCTATCTCCAGCCCCCGTGTCTTTGTACTGACTGTCTCTCACACCTGGATTGCACTTCCTCTCTACCTTGTGACCTTGCACAGCCCTCCCTCACTCAAATCAAAGTCAATTGCAAGTCATGTCATCATCTCCCTGATGTCACAATCCTCTTTGAGAACAAAAGACAAATACAACAACAACCCTTTAGAATCCCTGGGTTCTTTCAAGAAACAATTTAAACGAACTTCATTTTCCAGGCATCCCCACAAGATTCTTCAGTTCAAATATCCTACACCTCTTCCAGCTCCCCTTTATATGTTTTCTTTTGATAATTTTTAGTGGTGCGACGCTAGGCAAGTTACTTAACCACTGGTTGCCTCAGTTTCCATAACTGTAAAATGGGCATAGTAATAGCAGCTACCTCCTAGAGTCGTTGTGAGCATGAAATGAGATAATCATTGTAAAGCTCTTAGCAAACTGCCTAGTATACCGTAGGTGCCTAATAAATACTTGTTCTCTTCCATTCCCTTAGAATGTAAGTTCCTTAAGGGCCAGGTGGCCTTGTTTGCTTATGTTTTATATTCGCAGTACTTAACACATTGGCTGGTATGTAAATGCTCTGTTTATCCATCAACTATCTATTTGCCTATAAATCTATCTATATAAGGCCTTCCCTGATGCTCCCAGGTGCTAGTGCCCTTCCCCCCACCATAATCATATGTGTGTGTGTATGTGTGTGTGTGCATACATATAGTAGTATGCCAGGCTATATGATACAGTATATAGATAGTCAGCCTTGGAATCAGGAAGAGCTAGGTTCAGGTTTTACCTCTGACACATACTGGCTATCATGGGGGTAAGTCCCTTAACATCTAAGTTCTGCAGACAGCTAAGACTCAAAGTTGAAGAGAAGATGCATATCTGCACTGGTAGATGGAGTTTCCTTATCTGGGAGTTCCTTTTACCAATGAAATCACCAGGGCAGTCCCTGTCCTTACATTTTGGATACACTTATCTATGTATAAGATAGAATATAAGCTCCTTGAAGGTAGGGATGGGTTCACTTTTTTCCTCTTGGTATCTACAATGCCTAGAATAATGCCTGGTATATAGTAGGCACTTAATAAATGTTTGTTGATTGATTATAGCCAGCTACTTTTCTGATCTCCCAAGTATAGATCCTAGTGTTCCCTAGCTTCCATGAAGGTATCTTTCTGCCTCTTCTGCTTTTCTGATGCCTTTTCTGAGCTCAGGTCAGAAACTAGAGCTCAGGAGACTGAATGTTCCCTACTCAAGGCATGTATAATATATATATGTGCAGCCAGGGAGGGCATTGCTCAGACCTTCTGCAGAAGCACATGGCAGTGGGAGACCTGTGCTTGCAGCCTGAGAGAAGGGATTCTGAGCATCAACTTCCTCACCTTGGCAGTTATCTCATAGGCAGCCCTGAATTGGAACATTTGAGTGCTGGATTTTCTAAAGCAGTTTTTTTTTTTTTTTTGGAGACTGGCTCTCCCTATCTCTCCTGGGCTAGAAGTGAAGTAGCTACTCACAGGCCTGGCCCCAGTAATGACTGGCACAAAAGCTTTGACCTGCTCCACCCCTGCCCCATGGCCTCTCCTTAGGCAGCCTGGTGCCCCACCCCCACCCCCCTTTAGGGATTTACTGTGTTGGTGGAAGATGTATTGCAGATGCTCTTTTGGTCAAAACTCCTGAGCACAGGAGGTCCACCAGCCTCAGCCTCCGCAGTAACCGGGATATGGGGTGGGCACCACCAGGCCCGGCTTGAAAGATTCTTAACCTGGAGTCTAGGAACTTGGGGTTAAAAAATTGATCCTTTGTAATTATTTTATTTCATGCATTAAAAAAAAAGTTACTCTGAGAAGTAACTGTCCAAAGGGTCCACAATACATAAAAGCGTGAATATCCTTGATCTAGGGCAGGGGTGGGGAACCTTCAGCCTTGAGGCCACACATATGGCCCTCTAGGTCCTCAAGTGCTGCCCTTTGACTGAATCCAAACTTCACAGAACAATCTGTTTGGATTCAAAGGGCTGCACTTGAGGACCTAGAGGGCCACACTTGAGGACCTAGAGGGCCACATGTGGCCTCCAGGCTGCAGGTTCCCCTCGCCTGATAGGGGAACCACCACCGTTAGGTCTTGCCTTAAACTACTATTACAGGCTAGAGGTGGCATTTTTCTGTCTCTGTCTTCTCTCTCCTTCTCTCCCCCCTGCCAACCCCCTCCTCTCTCTTAGCTTAAGAAGCATTCAAGGTCAAACTCAAGCCCAGGTCTTCTGATTTTCAGGCTGGGTCTCTTGAGTTCTCCCAGTTGCTCTCATGGCACTGGGGAAGCTAGATAGGGACAAACCCTGGAAGCCTAGGCCGGACCATCTCACTTGGGTCAGAGAGCGGTTTGCCAACTGATGATTCTTCTATGCTGCCATTTTTTCCCATTGGGGTAACCTGTCTCTTTGGGTGTCATGCTTGAGGGCCAAAGCCGCCTTACTGACCACTCATAAGAAATATTAAATGTAGCCCCTACATGAATTTCGGCTGCCTGGAACGCTCTCCCACCTCACCTACATCTTCCGGCTTCCCTAGCTTCTTTCAAGGCCCAGCGAAAGTTCCAGATTCCCCCTTAATACTAGCACCTGCCCTTGGAAATCACCTCTAATTTTGTATGTGTCATTTACACATTGTTGCTCTCATTATATCATAAACTCCCTGAGGGCAGGGACTATTTGGCCTTTCTTAGCACTTAGCAAAGTGCCTGGCGCATAGTAGGCATGTTTGTTGACTCGACTTGACACCCCACCAATGGTCACCCAGCTTCATTTTATCCCCTCTAGTTGGGACCTGAGACAGCCCATCTAAATAGGTAGAAAGCCCTATTTTTGGACAGCTCCAGCTATATTGGGAAGTGTTTCCTCACTTCTAGCCTAACTCTGCTGCTCTGGTTTTCCCTCTTCTCACTGCCTCTGGTTCTAAGCTCCCGGTCCAAGCAGAACAAGGCCAACCCCTGTTACCTATGATAGTCCTTTAAATCTCTGAAGACTCTTCTCAAGTCTCCACCCCTGGAATGGTTGGATCACAGACTGTCCCGTCTGGAGAGGACCTTTCGCCGGTGAGGTTCAACCTCACCTTGCACCTGCTTCCATGGGCCCCTTGCTCCTCTGAGTCTCCTCCCTCCACCCTCCTCATTCAATAGCTCAGCCTCTACAGAAGAGGGGTGAGGTGGGAGGATGCTGTCAGGGAACCGGAACAACTGTTCTATATTCATGAGTCATTTTCCCAATCCCATCCGTCCCCACAGCACCCAAGAGCACACAGATAGAACACGCAGAGAGCTACCTGCCTCTGCTCTCAGGACTGAGATCCAGGACACCTGGGCTCTGATCCCGTGTCCTCTGGGAAGCCTTCCTCGGCCATCCCTCCTAGACTCATCTCTCTCTTCTCTGAAACCCGAGAGCAGGGGTCTTCAACATTTTTGGTGCCAGTCTGGTGAGGCCTCTGGACCCCCTTCTCAGGAGGATGCAGAAAATAAAACACATAGGGTTACAAAGGAAACCAATTCTACAGTAGTGCAGTCAACAAAATATTTTTTAAGAAACAGGTTCATAGACTCCAGTTTAAGAATCTCTGCCCTACTGTATCCCAAAGAGATCATTCAAATGGAAAAAGGACCCACACGTACAAAAATATTTATAGCAGCTCTTTCTGTGGTGGCAAAGAATTAGAAATTGAGGGGATGCCCATCAACTTGGGAATGGCTGAACAAGTTGTGGTATATGAATGTAATGGAATACTATTGTACTATAAGAAATGATGAGCAGGCAGACTTCAGAAAAACCTGGAAAGACTTGTATGGTCTGATGCTGAGTGAAGTGAGCAGAACCAGGAGAACGTTGTACATAGTAACAGCCACATTGTGCAATGACTAACTTTGGTAGACTTAGCTCTTCTCAGCAATGCAAGGATCTAAGACATCTCCAAAGGCCTCATGATGGAAAATGCTATCCATGTCCAAAGAAAGAACTATGGAGTTTAAATGTAGATCAAAGTATACTATTTGCTCTTTTTTCCTTCTGTTTTGTTTTGTTTCCTCTTCCTGGTGGTTCCTTCTATGGGTTCTAATTCTTCCTTACAACATGACTAATGTGAAAATATGTTTAATAGAAATGTATATGTATAGCCTATATAAGATTGCACGCTGTCTTGGGGAGGGAGGTGGGGAAGGAGAGGTAGAAAAATTTAAAACTCAAAAGCCTATGGAAATGATTGTTGATAAATCTAAATAAATAAATAAATAAAGCGTGTTAAAAAAAAAAGAAAAGAAAAGAAACGTTTTTGCACAAACAAAGCCAATGCAACCAAGTTTAGGAGAGAAGCAGAAAACTGGGAAAAATTTTTACAACCAGTATCTCTGATAAAGGCCTCATTTCTAAAATATATAGAGAACTGAGTCAAATTTATAAGAATACAAGTCATTCCCCAATGGATAAATGGTCAAAGGACAGTTTTCAGGCAGTTTTCAGATGAAGAAATTAAAGCTATCTATAGTCATATGAAAAAATGCTCTAAATCACTATTGATTAGAGAAATGCAAATCAAAACAGCTCTGAGGTACAACATCACACCTATCAGATTGGCTAACATGACAAAACAGGAAAATGATAAATGCTGGAGATGTGGGAAAATTGGAACACTAATGCATTTCTGGAGAGCAATTTGGAACTATACCCAAAGGGCTATAAAGCTATGCATACCCTCTGACCCAACAATACCACTTCTAGGCTTGTATCCCAAAGAGATCATACAAATGGGAAAAGGACCCACATGTACAAAAATATTTATAGCAGCTCTTTTTGTGATGGCAAAGAAGTGGAAATTGAGAGGATACCCATCAATTGCGGAATGGCTGAACAAGTTGTGGTATATGGATGTAATGGAATACTATTGTGCTATAAGAAATGATGAGCAGGCAGACTTCAGAAAAACCTGGAAAGACTTGTATGGTCTGATGCTGAGTGAAGTGAGCAGAACCAGGAGAATGTTGTACACAGTAACAGCCATGTTGTGCAATGACTAATGTTGATAGACTTAGCCCTTCTCAGCAATGTAAGGATCTAAGACATCTCTAAAAGTTTCATGATGGAAAATGCTATCGTGCTATAAGAAATGATGAGCAGGCAGACTTCAGAAAAACCTGGAAAGACTTGTATGGACTGATGCTGAGTGAAATGAACAGAACCAGGAGAATGTGGTACATAGTAACAGTGTGAATGCAGATTGAAACATTTTTTTGCGCTCTCTCTCTCTCTCTTTTTTGTTTCTTCTTTCTCATGATTTCTCCCATTGGTTCTAATTCTTTTTTTAAAACATGACTAATGTGAAAATAGGTTTAATATGAATGTATGTGTTGAGCCTATATCAATTTACATGCCATCTTGGGGTGGGGAGAGGGGAGAGATGGGGAGAAAATTTGGAACTCAAAATCTTATGGAAGTGAATGTTGAAAACTAAAAATAAATAAATAAATTTATTATTAAAAAAAAAGAAAAGAAAAGCAGTTTGACAAAACCAACGAATACATGAACACAGTCAGAAAGTCTAAACAATATTCCTCACCCATAGTCCCCACCTCTGCAAAGAGGGGAGGTATAAACAGTATTCCTCACCCATAGTCCCCCACCTCTGCGAAGAGAGGTGGGGAATTTTCTCTGCCCTTCCCCAGGGAGCTTCCTCAATCAGCTGGGCTGGGAACAAAGAGACAGACAGAACCCTACCCTTGGGGCACAGACATGGAATGAAAAAATATATGCTAAATTAAATTAAAAATAATTTGGGATGGGGGTGTGGTGGTGGGGGAGAAACACAATTCATGGAAATGAGGAGAGGGTTGCTGTAGGGGATGGCATTTAAACTAAGCCTTCTAGTTTAAGTTAGGGATTCCAAGAGGCAGCCTTGAGAAGGAAGAGCAATCCCACCACGAAGGTCTGTGGGAAGCAGGAGGTGTCATATTAGTTACCACTCCCCATGTCTCTTAGTAGCAGCTCAGTATTGTGGAAAGAAGCTCTGCCCTGGGCTTAGGAGAGACTTGGGTTGGAATTCTGCCTCTGATTCTCCCTAATTGTGTGACCCTGGGCAAGCACCTTAATTCTTCTAAGCCTGTCTCCTTATTTGTAAAGTGAGGCCATTAATACCTGCAATATTTAAACTTCTTTTGCTGTTCAGTTGTTTCCATTGTGTTTGACTCTTTGTGACCCCGTTGGGGGTTTTCTTGGCAAAGACACTGGAGTGGTTTGCCATTTCCTTCTTCAACTCATTTGACAGACGAGGAAACTGAGGCCAATGGGGTGAAGTGACTTGCCTAGGGTCACATAACTAATAAGGGTCAAATCAAATTTGAGCTTGTGTCTTCCGGACTCCAAGCCTGGCACTCTATGCCCTATAGCGCCACCTGGAGGCGGTTATTTACACTTCTAGTCCTATATAAATAGCTCTGTGTGTGTGTGGATGTGTGTGTGTGTATATATATACACACACACACATATATATATATACATAAAATATATATATATTATATCGCTATATATATATATATATATATATCCGCTAGGTGTCACGGTGGATAGGGCACCTGCCTGAAGTCAGGAAGACTCATCTTCCTGAGCTCACCCCAAACAGGGTCAAACAAAGAGTCAGACACGACTGAATGACAACCCCAAGGACCAGGCCCAGTACTAGGCTTGGGGGATACACGTACAAAAATGGAAGAATCCCTACCTTCGGGGAGCTTCCATTCCACTGCAAGGCCTTAATGTATAAACCTACAAGTAAATACAAATGGGAAAAGGACCCACATGTACAAAAATATTTATAGCAGCTCTTTTTGTGATGGCAAAGAAGTGGAAATTGAGAGGAGGTAAATGTGGGGGTAAAGGGGGAGCACTAACTATTGGGGGACCAGGGAAGTTTTCACAGAGTGTATGGTCCCAGAATTGGGAGGCAATGATGGCAAAGTGTATGTATCTTGATTTTCTCACAAAGGTCTTGGGAAGTAAGTGGTACAAACCTCACCATTTTACATTTCCAGCTGAGGAAGGCAGGATTCAGAGAGGCAAAGAAACCTGCCTGAGGTCACACAGCTCACAAATACTGGAGCAGGGACTTGTCCATAGGCCCTCAGTCTTTTCAGGGGCCCCACTGCGCCATATTGCTTCTTCTGTACACATGAAGACATAACTGGAAAGGCCAAGGTCTGTGAGAGATACCAGGGGATGGGTCAGGGAGGGGAGGGCCTGCACACGCCCCAAGAAACCTAAATGCTAATCTAATAATCAGCGATTATCTTGTCTCCTGTTTGGATGTTAGACAGTCGGTGCAGTTTATCAAACACTTATTTAGTGCCTACTGTGTGCCCTGGCTTCTGGGTACCAATTCAGCTGTGTGTGACTCCACGAACATCACTTAACCTTGGGCAGCCTCAATGGCCTCATTTGTAAATGGGGATAATTTCTGGGCTTCCTCCTTCCTCTGGGGTTCGGTGAGGTTTGAATGAGCTAATGGAGGGTGTGGAAACCTTGAAGTGGTACGCAGATGACAGCTATTATTATTTCGAGCACAGTCAGGTGGCAGAGGGGTTAAATTTCATCCATTTGGCCCCAGAAGACAGAATCAGGAACATGATGGAGTGGGGGGAGGGAGAGTTATCAAGAGGCAGATTCTGGCTCCCGCTGGATTCCGAACAATGAGAGCTGTCCCCAGGCTGTCCAGGGAGGTGGTGAGCTCCCCAGCCTTGGAGGTAATCCAGCAGAGACTGGCTGTTCTCTGTGGGGGAGATACTTTAGGTGCATATGAATCAGAGGAAATGGCCGCTGAAAGACCTCCCAGGGCTTAGACGCTGTGATTCTGTGGTTGTTACTTTGTATCTATTTGTATCCCCAGTACTTGCCACCTAGTAAATGCTACTAAATATTTTTTCGTTCGTTGTATCCAGTGTCTTACACATCCTGAGAACATTTTGAATGGAATTGGATCCTACCGACTCATGTTCTATCCTTGTGTTAGAATGGAAACCCCTTGAGGACAAGGGCGGGGCTGGCCTTTCATTTTTGTATCCCTTATAAGGAGCATTGTAGTTTAATCAATTGTGGAGAAGAGCTAAATTGAATTCTGTAGGCAGCAAAGAGCCATTGGTGATGAAACAGACGGGAAGGGAGAAACGCTAACCTGACAAAGGTGTGTGAAAGAGTCGGAAGCGGAGAGACCTGGACACCAGCTCAGAGACAACGAAGGCAGACTGAGTGGAGGGTCTGGACCCAGCCTGAACCTCTAGCTGGATGATGGAGCGGGTAGAGAAAGGAAGAAACAGATCCGAGAGTCCCGGAGAAGGCAGAGTCACCGGCTTCCCAGCTGATTGGATGGCTGAGGAGGGAAGGGGAGAGAGGAGGGAAAGATGGCTCCCGCTTTGGTAACTTGAGACCCTCATCTCTTCCCCAGCTCCTAAAGTTGCCGGGAGGTTGGAGGCAATATTAACCAGGACACCCTTCAGTTGTCCTCACTCCAGAGGTCATGGGACAGAGTGATAATCTGCTTGCCCAAAGTGTGACTTTCACAGAGAGATCACACTGTGAGACAGTTTGGGAGACATCATGGCCCAGAGGAGGGAGTGCCAGATCCGGGCTCAGAGGCCCCTGGGCTCAGAGGGCTGCTCCTCTAAAATGAACTGCTTGGGCTAGACCACCTCTGAGGTCCTTTCCAGCTTTAAATTATGATCCCGAGAGCAAAAGCAGGCTTTAACCCCAGCTGAACTGCCCCAACCACCACTGGGGACAGGGAGGGCTGACAAAGCAATTCCCTTATTCCTCCCGTGGTCCTTCCCCCTTGTCTCCATGCTTGGGTACTCTGTCAAAGAGGATTGGCCATCGAGACTGGAAAAAGGACCTGAAAAGGAGTGACATGGCCCTTTGGCTCTCTTTTCCCCTTTGACCATTATGTGGGACCTGTGAGAGGCTCTCCTTTCCACTGGGAGGAGGAGGAAACTCCTCTCTTCCCCTGCTCCCGAGGGATGGAGGTTATTTCCAGGTGGCAGTCAGCCCATGTACTGTCCCCGGCTGCCTCTAGCTTAGGTTTCTTCCTCAGGGAGCCCTGGGCCAGGCCGATACAGGCCCCAAGCCTCAGGCCTCTGGCCTCTGACTTTACCCCAGCAGCTTCTTCTGGTACTCTTCAAAGCTGGCCCAACCCAGGACTCCCAGACTACTCAGCCATCCTCCCATCTGCTCATCTGCTCCCTTGGGGGTCCCATTTCTAGGTTGTCTTTCTCCATTAGAATATAAGCTTCTGGAGGTCAGGGATCATTCTTCTTTTTGCTCATATTCCTAGCACTTAGCACAGTGTCTGGCCCATAGCAGGTGCACATGATAAATGAGTCTATCTAGCTATCATCCATCTCCCTTTCTATGCATCATCTATCTCTATCTATACATGTTATTTATCTGGAATCCATCTATCTCAATTTATCTATATGTCATCTTCTCTATAGATCATCCCATCTATCTCTCTACCTATCTGCTTTTATCAGGTCACACCCACTTGGAATAAGAGGCTCTCCCAGACTCCCCCAGATCATACCTTCTCCTGCTCCTACCCGCAGTGAAGTGACCCTCCTGGGCACACCCTACCCCCTAGCCCCCAGTATTTAACATCCTTGTTGCTACCAGGTTGGACCTTAAGGGAGGGCCTTGAACAGTCTAATAGCTTACCTCCTTCATAACATAGCTTACCTCCCTCCAATGCCTCATGACTCTGCCTCAAAGCTTAGCATACTCCCACCCCTACCACCATGCTCTCCCCATCCCAGGAATTTGGAACGCCTGACCGCAATTGTATAAGGCCCATTACGTACCCACCCCTGCCCACTCCCTTATTCTCATCCTCCCCAGCTCTGCTCCCAGACTCCCCATCTCTCTGTCCCTTTCACTGTGCTCTAGAATGCCTCCTCCATAGTTGAGAAGCTTACTTTCATTTTAAATGTTTTCCTTTTTTTACTCCCTCCATCTTCTGACTTTCCTCGAGTCCTGACTCCCTCCTGATGATGTAGCTTCCCCAATCTCTCTAATACTGGTTATACTTACACTCACAATTCCCCAACCCAGTGGTCCAGGTGGGAGAAGTAGAATACTTGCCTCAAATTTCCAGGTTCTTCTTCTGCCCCCATCACTCCCCTCCTAGATCCGTTCAGTTCAAACTTACCACCTGGCATCTGTGACCCAGAATGGCTATCTTGGGTGTTCAGAAGCACGTCTCCAGCTGCTCAAGCATAGATCGCGGGCTACATGACAACGTTTTGCAAATCCTCTCTTCTTGGAGGAGCTGAATATGGCCGAGCCATACGCCGGCTCATCACTAGATCTAAGCTGGGGGTGGGAGTTGCTGAGGACTGCAGGGCTGAAGTGAAGGGGCTACAGTTTGTGAACTATTATACATTTAGATACTTGCAATCCCTCCCTCCAGAGACAGTTCAGAATGACGTTTTTATGGTTCAAGTTTTTGTCAATGTCTGCTTACAAGAAACTCTGGTGGCTGCCCATGGCTTCCAAGAGCAGATACAAAGTGCTCTGCTTAGCACTCAATGCTTTTCATCCACCTGGCTCCTCTTGCCTTTCCAGTCCTCTTCTACCTTATGCAGACCAACTTCTACCAACACACACTCTTCCATATAGTGATGCCGGCCTGTCTGTTCCATGAAAAAGATACTCCATCTCTCAGTCCTAGGCATTTTTTTCTGGCTATCCTCCATACCTGGCAGGCTCTCCCTCTTCATCTTTCCCTACTGAGCTTCCTGGCTTCCTTTAAGTCCCAACTAAAATCCCATCTTCTACAAGAAGCCTTCCCCAACCCCTCTTAATTCCAGTGCCTTCCCTCTGTTAATTATTTCCTACTTATCCTGTACAGAGCTTGCTTTATATATATTTGCTTGTATATTGTCTCTGTGTTAGATTATAAGCTCCTTGAGGGCAGGGACTGTCTTTTGCCTCTTTTTGTATTCCCAGAGCATAGCACAGTGCCTGGCACATAAAAAATGTTTACTAAATGTTTATTGATTGATTGATTATGAGTCTTTTGTATCTTAAAGATTTCTTTTATACAGAGGAAATAAATAGCTGTACTATATCTGATCAACAGTATACATTGAATAGTTTTCTGATATCTTTGGGGAAGATACTAGATTTAAATCAAGCCTCATCTTTCTTTAAATGATTTTCTCTGGGTCCCTGGTGGGGCTATAAAGAGCCATAGAAAGACAGGAAGAAAAAAAAAAGGACTGTGCCCCCTCTTGAGACTCTGGCAGCCCCCAGATTAAACCCAGTTTTGATTGTGCCCAAAGCTGAGGTCCTTGAGTAGGAAAGGACACCCCATAGCCCTGGGCTTAGCAGCAGCTCTGTTTTCCTATTTCTAAGGCCAAGTAATGACCAGCATAGATCAGAAAGGAAATGAGTTTCATGAGAAGCTCATGTCCAGCTTGGTAAAACTGGTCAGGTTTGGGCAGAAGCTCAGGTGCTCAGAGCCTCTCTAAGCTTAGCACCCATTAGAACTCATTATCTGGAAGCTTCTGCAGAGCTGTCCTCGGTGCCGCCTCCCAGCAGAGAGGTGACCTAGGGTGCTTGAATGCTGAGCGTACCTAAGCCCTCGCTCTCCAAGGCCCGACCTTGCTGCTGAGGCTTCAAGGACAGCCCAGTAATAAATGCCATCTGCTTTCCAAGGACCCGCCTAGCTAAGCATCTGGGGGCTCATCCCCACCCAGTCTGGTCACTAGGCAATGGATTCTTTGGCCATGGCAACCTACAGAACAAAGAAAATGCTGAGGATCACAGAGCAATTTAATACGTGAATTAAATAAATTAAATTAAGCCCAGATCCGGAATGAAAGGTGAGATCAGCACTTCCTGGCTCCCCACCTCACACTGCTAGTGAAATTTCTTCCACAGCAATTAAGTTGATCCATTTATCAATTAGCAAGAATTTATCAAAGACCTATTTTAGAATGTAAGCCTGCTGCAGGCAGCCATTCTTTGTTTCTTTTGTCTCTGTATCTCCAGCGTCTGGCACGATGGCTAATCAATGTTGTTTAATTGATTCATCATTCGGCTCTCATAAAAGTGCTGTCTTCTGTTATTCCTCATCTCTTTAATTGTGAAACCCAATGGCCTTCCCTCTACCCTCAACCTTCTCTTCCTCTCTGCAGCCTTTGACACTGTCCATCACTCTCTTTTCTCTCTACATTTTCATGCTGCTACTGTCCCCCGGTTCTCCGTCCTACCTGACTCCTTCTCCATCTCCATTGCTGGATTTTCATCCACATCAGTGGGTCAGTCAGCACTTACAATGTGCCAGCTAGTATGCTAAGTGCTGGGAATAAGAATAGAAACAGAGAGAAATGAAGCATGCTCACCCCTTCCCTAAATCCTAATGTCGGCAGATAGCAGAAAAGGAAGCTGGCAAGGGTGGCTGGGGGTGGGATGAAGGCACTCAGCCGGGACCCGAAGGCCGGTTCACTCTTGGCTTGTCTTCTCCCCCTCCAGGGCTTTACTTGGTGATCTCAAGAGCTCCCATGGATTCCCTTCTCATCTTGGTGCAGATGACTCAGCCCTGCCAGTCTCTCTGCTGACCTCCACCCAGATATGACCTCCCATCTTTAATTGCCTATTAGACACGTTCAGCTAGGTGAACTTACCACTTCCAGAACTAACCTCCTCAGCTTTGCCCAGAGCGCTTATGTCTTCCCCTCCTCCCTAGGGCAGCGGCACCCTATTAGGCTGACTCCTCACTCTTTCTCACCCCCTCCCCATATACAATCAGTCTACAATAAATCAACCAATCCTGTCATTCTACCTTTACACCATCCTTCGTGTCCTCCCTTCTCTTTTCTGACACTGCCCCTACCTACCCCGTTGCTGGCCCTGGTCACCTCCCACCTGCATACAGCAATAGCTGCTTGGGGAGGGGGAGGTGCTGCCTCAAGTCTCCAACCACTCTAATCCATTCTCCATTCAGCCACTAGAGTGATTTTCCTAAAATGCAGGTCTGATCGTTGTCCCTGCCCCGCCCCCCCATACACTTCAGCAGCTCCCTATCCCCTCCAGGAGCAAATACAAAGTGCTCTATTTGGCATTCAAAGCCCATTATAACTTAGTCCCCTCCTACCTTTCCAGTCTTCTTATACCTTACTCTTCCCCCCTCCCTCCATGTACTTTTCTATCTGGTGACATCCACCTCCTAGTGTTCCTTAAACAAGACCCCCATCTCTCAGCTCTGGGCATTCTCCCTGGCTGTCCCCCATGTCTGGACAGGCTCTCCCTCATCCACTCCAACCACTGACCTCCCTGGCTTCCTTTAAATCCCAATTGAAATTCCACTCTTTATGGGAAGCCTTCTGTAGCACCCTTTAATTCCCTCTTAATTGCCTACTTATTCAATATATGTAGTTTGCTTTGTAGATATTTTGTTTGCATCTTGTCTCCTCTGTTAGATTGTAGGCTCTTTGAGGGCAGGGACCATCTTTGGCCTCTTGTATCCCCAGAGCTTGGCACAGTGCCTGCCACATAGGGGGTGCTTAATAAATGTATATTGAACTGAGTGGAGATGAAAATCCCTCCTTCCCAGCCCTTAGTCTTTGTGCTTTCCCTCCAGTCCACCCTATACGTAGCTTGTACATAGTTGTTGGCGTGCTGAGTTCTCACTATATCAATGAAATCACAGCTAGAGTAAGAAATATGTATTGTTACTGCTGTCTCCATCTTCATTCAAAATGCTGGTCTTGTGGGCATGTGCCCAGCCATACTGGGCAAAGGCCACCAGAGGGCGCCAGGCCCCTGGCAGAAACAGCCAAGGCCAAGCTGAGTGAAATCCTGGCAAGGGTGGGCAGGGCTGAGGGGCTCCCCCTTTCCTTCCTTCCCCCTCCTCCTTCCCCTTCCCTAAGAGGCAGGCATGGCCTAGGGGCTCTGGGTGCAGCTCTGCCCAGTAGGCGCTGGGGGTCAGTCCCCCCCACCCCACCTCTCCCAGGAATCCTCCCATTTCTGGGTTGTTTCCTCCTAGCCCTTTCACCTCACTTCCTTCTGCCTCAGGGAATCAAATTTCCTGGACTTGGAAACCTGGTCTCTAATTTCTGACCCCTCGCCCTCCTCCCTCTCCTCCCAGAGGTGCTGGAGTGGTTCTGCCTGATCCTTGCCCTCACCCAGGCCCAGTGTAGAGAGCTGGAGCCTCAGCCCTAATCCGTTAGCCCAGGAGGTGGCTGGCAGGATGAAGATGGAGCAGTGGGCAGGATAGGAGTATCTCCAGGCCATGCCAGCCTGAAATTGGGGGGGGGTACAGCAAACAGCTCTGCCATCCTAAGGAAGGGCCTAGGAATCCTGGCACCTGGGCCCTGGGAGGAATTTTATTCCTCTAGAGCTTGGAAGAGGGGGAAGCCTAGGTCTGGGGGGAGGGATCAGAGGCCTCCGGAAGCCCCAGGCTGAGGCCCCTTGGCTCCCTGGAAGATGCTCCAGGGGGCAGGGGTCTGGGCTGACTTGCTTCCTCCCAAGCCCACCTCTCACAAAGGCTGCAGGCCCGCTCTGGGACCTCCCCTCCTCCAATGGCTCTGCCCTTTGCTCCTGGCCTCTGCTAAGCCCCTACATGGCTCCAAGTCTGGCTTTCCAAACTCCATCCCTTGTCCCCTCTTAGGACACCCCTCCCCCTCTTCCCGGCCAGCCACACAACTCCCTGGAGCTCTTGCCTCCCCTGGACCACCTCCCATCCCCCTTTCAATCATTCAGCTCACACCCCTGCCCCCCTCCTTGACTCCCCTCTGCATCAATTACCCTAAATGTCCTTCTGTCTGGGCTCACCACCTCCCCTCCCCCAATCTCCCAGCAGGCTGTCCTCTCTGCCTCCCTCCCTCTCTCAAAGCCCTTGGCCTCCCAAATGGTTCCACCCTTCACAGTCTCCTTGGTTATCCATCTCCTCTGTCAGCCCCCCCCCCTTATTCTCTCCACCTAACCATTTCTCAGTTTCCTCCATTCCCCCCCCCAGCTCCTTCCCTCCCTCTCCATTCAGTCCTCCTGGGGGCCCTTCCTGAGTCCCCCCCAGCTGACCACACTGCTATTGATGCCTGGCTCTCCTTCAGTTCTCAGAATTGAATGCCTCCCCACCTTCCCAGCCCCCTCCTGATTCCCTGGGAGCCTGGCTTCCATTACATGCTTCTACCTTCAGAGAGCTGGTGTCGTGGAATGGGAAGAGCATGGAGCTCCCATCCAGACTCAGATATCTGATAGCTTTGTGGCCCTGATCAAAGAGCTTCACCCCAATGAACGTCAGTTTCCTCCTCTGTAAAACAGGCTTGTGTGAAGCCTCCCATAGTTCCTGTGGAAATCAAACTTGACCAACGTTAACCCTGCAACCAAAATCTCAGTTTACAAAAAGGATCTGGGAGCATTACATCGAGTAGCACAGCGCTTGGCACACAGTAGGTGCCTAATAAGTGATGGCTGGCTAACGTTATAGAGAGAAGTCAGATTTGGTATGGCAAATCAGAGTGGAGGGGCATTGTCAATCCCTTTCTAGCTAGGGAGGGGCCAGGTAAGAGGCTAAGAGGAAAGCCTCCTTGCGCCTTCCAGTCCAGGGGGTCCCCAAAGAGCCTTCATACGCCTGGAAGCAGGCAGCCTGATTTCTTGCTCAGCCCAGCTCTCTCCCTTTTTTCTGGTCTTTCCAATCCTGTGCATCTGGGGGTGGAGGCTTCAGTTCTACTTTCAGGGGCCTAGGAGAGGGAGGTGATAGAATTAAGGATGGGGGGTGAAGCTCGGTAGGGTGAGGAAAAAAAGATGGGACGAAGGGGATAACTTAATCATCTCGTTAGGACCTTCCCCCATCCCCAGTGGGGTGGGTGGTAGGTGAGGAGGGGGTGCTGTCCCTTTAAGAGCCTCAAGGCTGCAGGGAGCAGATGGCCTGTGCCTGGGGCCCCTTGTCCTTTGTGTGGCTCGGCACAAAGGAGGGGGCCAGCTGGGGGGGGGCTGCAGCAGGTGGGAAGGGGTGGAGTCTGCCTGCTTCCCTCCTCACCCTCTTCACCCTCCTCTTTCTCCTTCTCCTCCTCCGCCAGGCACCCCACCCCCAGAGACCTAGAGAGTCCATTCAGGGGACCACAGGGTGCTGCCCTCTCAGAGGCAATGCCCTCCCTCCCTGCACCCAGCCCATCTTCCTATGAGCCACATGCTCAGTTTCAGCTCCAACTCTCAGGGGAAGAATTTCCATCATTACGGAGGCCCAGGGGACCAGCAAAAGGCCAAGGTGTCCTCGCCTGCAAGGGACGACAAAAGGAGTGTCGGGGGGCAGGGAATGATGGAGGCCAAGGAGAAGGCGGGATCATCCAATACCCTGGGGTGGGGGTGGGGGTGGGGAGGAAAGTGGCCTCCAACCTAACCTGACACGGGGAGTAGAAAGGACTTGAGGTGGCTTGTGGCTGCCAGTGGGGTGACCAGAGTCCTAGGAAGCCCTGGAAGGGAGAGAGGGGCTGGGTCAGACTCACAGCTTCTAGCGGGAGGAGACACACACACACACACACACACACACACACACAAACACTAGACAAGAGCATCTAAGCCACCCAGACTGGGGAGAGGGGGGAGGGGTGGGGGTGGGGCAGAACCAGTTGCTCTTTTTCCTGGAGGAAGAAGCAGCTGCACTTTGCTCTGAGCCCTCCATCTGCCCCCACCTCATTCCCCCTCATCCATCTTCCCGCCCCCCACTACTCCCCTAACTCCTTCCTCCTTTCTTCTCCCTATAAGACCCTCTCTGGACCCCTAGGCTTGGCCTATTCTCTGTGCCAGAAAAGACCTGGTTATTCTCTGAATCCATCTCTGCGCTCTCTCTCTCTCTCTCTCTCTCTCTCTCTGTGCCCACGTGGTGGTGTGCGGATGTGGGATGACTGGGAGTCTGCCTGGTGGCCGGACATCAGGCTGGGCTGGGCTCTGCTCTGTGCGTCTGTGTGCTCCTTATGGCTGGGGAGTGGGAGGATAGGAGAAGGTCCTCCCACCTTCCTCCACCTCTGACCCATCTCCTCCCCCTCCACCCATCTCTGCTGTATGTCTGGGCATCTCTCAGGGTACACGCCCCTGGGCCTCCCTCACACTGGCCCAGTGTCCTGTAGCTTCCCTCCCCTCCAGCACACCCTGCTGGGCAGCTCCAAGAAGCCTGGCCACGGTAAGCAGAGGCTCCCAGGCTCCTGGGGTGGGTCCACCCTGGGAAATCCAGAGACCACAAAACCAGGCCACAGGACCCAGGGTGGGGCGGGGGCAGCCAGGGAAGGCCAGGGGCCAGCCTTTCTAAATTTAGGAAGCTGATTATAGTGTGGCCAGGGCCAAGGGAAGGAGCAGAGTCAGCAGCTGCCAAGTCTGGGTGCAGGGGGTTTGCCTGAATGTAGGTGTGTTGTGTGTCCATTTGTTCTGGGAGGACTGGGGGCAGGGAAGAGGGAGGGCCGTGACCCTGAAGCCTGACTGCCCAGCACGGGGGTTCTAAGGCTCGTCTGGGACCCCTCCAACGTCCCGGTGCCCGGGTGTCTTTGTGAGACCAATGCCTCTTCTGCATCTCTTGGGGAGGGGGGGGCAGGGAGGACAGGCTGGTCTCCTTCCCTGGCTCCAGCACGGAGAGGAGGACGTGGTGTTAGTCACACAATTACCCCCCCCCCCCCCCCCCCGGCTGGGTGCCCCCTTCCCCCAAGATCCCAGGATTCCAAGCTGCCAAGAATTCTCAGTAAGCAATGCAGATGGATTGGGTACGACCTTATGAACCTCCCACTATGGGCCAGGCCCAGGGTTTGGAACTGGAGGAGGAAGAGCCCCCCTCCCCCCACATTTTACAGACGAAGAAACCGAGGCCCAAAGAAGGTCCCAATTCACAAAAGGAGGGAAGGGAAGAGCTGGGACCCCCAAACTGGTGACCCCTTCAAATCGATCCATCCAAGCACTGTAGGCTAGGTGCTGGGACACAAACACAAATATGAAAGAGTACCTGCCCTCAGACAGCTTCCATTCTACAAGGGACAGATACATGTACACATCAGTGAGAGAATCCAGACCCAGTCCCAGGTCCTCAGGTCACTCCTCTGTTTTGCTGAAGGGGAAACTGAGGCCCAGAGGGGAGCAGTGGTTTGCCCAGGGTCGAGCGGGTTGGACGGCTGAGATGTGGAGCCAAGCCCTCGGACTTCCACGCTTTTTATTTACACCAGGATGTCCCCACCGGAAAGCACGCACCTTCTCATCCTTTCAGCTCCTCGGAGGCTGGGGGACCCACCTCCCACATGGCTCCCGAGGCCACATCTGCACCCAGAGATGTCCCAGAGAGATCACAGCTCCAGGGTGTCGGGAATCCCACCTTGGTCAGAGAGGTTCCTTTCTCCACAGTGGAAGGGGTGGAGAAATCCTTGGCAGGAAAGGGGCAAGGAGGAAAAAACGCCCACCCCGTCCCCTTCTCCTCCTCCCCCTTCCCCAGGGAGGGCTCTGGGCTGCAGTAGCACGTGTGCCCAATGCTTTGCGGGCGTCTGGCTCGCAGTGTCTGCGGGTGTGCGGCTGGCGGTGGTGGGGGGGCGCTGTGACCTCTTGGCCCCTCTTCTGCGCCCCCATCTCCCTCTGTCACAGAGAAGGCATGCCTCTTCCTCCCTCGCCCAAGACCTCCAGAGGCGGGGGCAGCTTCCCTTCCCTCAAGCAAAGTCGGGGTGCCTCAAGAGGGGAAAGGGGAGGAGAAGGAAAAGGGAAAAAGAAATGAACTGAGGCACTCCTCTCCCCCGGTCCTGACCCCACCTCCAGAGAAAGGTTGAGCCCTGGCCCCCAGGCCCCGCCCCCAAGCCCTGCCTCCCACCCCAGGGCCAGATGTTCAGCTGGCGGAGGCATCGGCTGGGGGAGGGGTGCTGAGGCCACAGCCGGCACTACTTCCCTGCCAGCAGCTTCATTGTGTGAGCGAGGGAGCGAGGGAGCGAGGGAGCCAGGGAGGGATGGAAGGAGGCGGCGGCGGCGGCGGCGGGAGCGGCGCCAGCGGCCGCCTTCTCCCCGGCTCCCTGCCCCTTTGCCCCCTTCTCTGAGCGCCGGCCCCCAGGGACACTCGCGTCCAGTCGGGTTCCCGTCTGCTGCCGCGCTGCCCCCGCCTGCCCGGGGAAAGGGAACAGTCTGGGAGGCTGGGGTCCTGCCCTGTTAAGCTGAGCGCGAGAGGCGAGCGGGCGGGCAGGCGGGCAGGCGGGCAGGCGGGCGGGCAGGTAGAAGTCCAGCCACCGGAGGAAGGAAGCAGGCGGTCCTCCAGGCGGACTGGCTGGAGCTCGGAGAGGGACGAAGCCCGGAGACTGGCTGCCTTTTGCTTCTGGCCCCGATTTACCTGGCTTTGACCCCAAGGTGGCGGGGGCTGGGTTCCCCCCACTCGGAGAGGGCAAAGAGCTGGAGGGCAGCCCCTTGACTTTCCAGGGCATCCTAGCCCCGCACTCAAAGGGGAAAGGGAAGCCGAGGAACGCCCGCTTGGGACCCAGGTAGCCTGGCTCCCCGGCTCCCTCTGGAGTCCTCCGGAAACTTTTTGCTGCCCTTCCCGGCGAGGGCACAACGCCCGGAGGGAAGGTTGCCTCGTCTGCCTCCTTCGCTCCCTCCCTCACTGGCTCGCTTGGTGGCTCCCCAGCAGACTGGGCCAGGGAAGGACTGGGGAGCCACTTCACCCACTGCTCTGCGTCCTCTTGGGGGCCTGTTCCTTCCTTCCTTCTCTCGCTGCCCCCCCCCCCCTTTCCCCCTAATCCTGGGCCCAGGGCGGGCGGGAAAAAGCAAGGATGCCGTCAGTGATGGAGAAGAGCAGCTCTGGTTCTGTGATCCTGTCCCGGAGTCGGGCCAAGACGGCGCCCAACGGAGGCCAGCCCCACTCAGAGGATGACAGCAGCGAGGAGGAACACTCCCACGGTGAGAGCCTGGGGCTGCAGGGGGTAGGGGGATTGGGGGGGGCGGGTTAAGGTTGCTGCTGCCGCCGCCCGCCGCCGTCCTGGGGGCGGGGAAAGAGGAAAGATCTGGGAGCCTTCAGAGCTGGCGGGGGTGGGGGGGTGGGGGGTGGTCTCGAGAGGGAGCTGAGGAGAGACACGTGGGCATCCGCCAACCCCCCCACCCCCCCACCCCCGACATATATAGAGCGCTTCCCACCTCCAGCCTCCAGTTCCCTCCCAGGACCCAGACATTCTGCCTCCTCTTTCCTGGCCTCCCAGCTTTCCCTAACCCAGACTAGAGGGGACAAAGCTCGGGAGCGCTGAGAAGAAGGGTAGCCTTCCCTCCCACCCCCACCTCCAGTGTCCTGGGAATTCGAGGTATGACCGGCCTAGCTGCCTTTCCCTCCAGGTCACATTGGAAGCCACCCCTTTTGCTCCCAGAGCTAGAACAAAGGGCTGAGGGGAGACCAGAGGACACCCAACAGTACTCTCCCCCTTCCATAATAACTCACATTTCTTGAACACTTTTAAGCTTTACAAAACGTTTTTCTCACTACCACCCTGTGGAGGGTGGTGTGGAGATCATTATCTCCATTTTGCAGATGAGAAAACTGAGGTTAAGAAGGTTACCATGACCTAGCCAAGGTTGCCCAGCCAGGCAGTGGCAGAGCCAGGCTCTCTTCATGAGACAAGCTTTCCGAGCAGGGCGCTCCGGAGTGAGGCTACGAGGAGGGGGTCAACCCATCCCTGCTCTCTTGATTTCTTTTCTGTCTGGGGGCTCACTACACTTCTGCTCTTGGTCCACAGACAGCATGATCCGAGTGGGGACGAATTACCAAGCGGTGATTCCTGAGTGCAAGCCTGGTAAGGAGGCAGGGGCCCCACGTGGCTGTGTTGGGATCAGGGGACAGTACTTGGCGGGGGAGCCTTGTGGTTGGTTGAAAGTCTTTCTCCGCTTTCCTTTCTGGTTCCCTGCCCTTCCTGTCCTTATTGCCTGCTGCTCTAAAGCCTAGCCAACCATCATCATCCATGTATCCCTTCCCTCCGCACACAGAGAGCCCAGCCCGGTACAGCAACAAGGAGCTGAAGGGGATGCTGGTGTGGTCACCGAATCACTGCGTATCAGACGCCAAGTGTGAGCTGGGGGCTGGGGCCCCTGGGTTTAGCCTGGGGGGGAGGGGGGGAGGACCCGAGTTGAGCCGAATTTCTGGGAATAGGATCATGGACTGCGATGCCTCAGTTCAGACCTATCCCCGGTAGGGGGTACTGGGTCCGAGGCCCATGTCTGGGGGCTGGGGCTGGAGCCTAGGACTCCGAGGTTCAGTCTCCTCCCTGGGCGGGAGGCCTGGATTTGTCCCCCATAGCCCACACAGGGTCTCGGGGCTAGGAAACCTTAGTTCAGATTCAATTCTGGGAAGGGGGCTAAAGGCCAGGGTCCTGCTTTGTTCTCTACATCTGGGGGGGAGGGGTGGTCATTGACTGGGATGTCTAGATTCAGACCCGTCTGTGGGAGGGGAGCCCGGGAGACCTAGGGTTTCATTCCTCCCATCTGGGAGTAGGGATGCCTGAGTTTGGACCCATGTCTAGGAAAAGGGTTTCAGACTGGGATGCCCCGACTTGTTCCCATCTCTGAAAAGGGGCTGGGTTGGGAGCTCCGGTGTCTCCTTACCAACGGACCTCTTCTTCTCTCATCAGTGGACAAGTACATTGCAATGGCCAAGGAGAAGCACGGTTATAACATTGAGCAGGTCAGTCTGGCCCCAGCCAGGGATAAAGGTGGGGGAGGCAGAGGAGAGCTCCATGGGAAGGAGGATGCTGCTACCAGTGGGCAGGTGACTAAGGGCCAGTCTCCCCATTTGGGATTAGGCCCTGGGCATGCTGCTGTGGCACAAGCATGATGTGGAGAAGTCTCTGGCAGACTTGGCCAACTTCACCCCTTTTCCGGATGAGTGGACCGTGGAGGACAAGGTGCTGTTTGAACAAGCCTTTGGCTTCCATGGAAAGTGCTTCCAGCGCATCCAGCAGATGGTATGCGCCCCTAGCCTGTGGGGGGGGTGGGGCAAGGCTCCCGGAAATCCTCCCTTCTTCCCCCAGAGCCCCACAAGCCAGATACACCATCCTTAGACCTCCACACCCCTCCTCGGTACCCTCCCATCCAGCCTCCTGCCAACCGCCAGCCCGTCTTTCACAGCTGCCAGACAAGCTCATCCCCAGTCTGGTTAAATACTACTATTCTTGGAAGAAGACTCGAAGCCGTACGAGTGTCATGGACCGCCAGGCCCGGAGGCTGGGTGGCCGAAAGGACAAGGATGATAGGTGGGGTCGAAAGGACAGGGAAGCGAGGTGGGGCTGGTGAGGACGGCGGCGGTGGTGAGGGCTTCCCCAGGGAGTGAGAGGGGAGGCCCTGAGAACAGGAGGGCAAGGCTGGGGAGGGTCCTGAGAGTGGGGGAAGGGAAGCTGAGGGCTTGGGGCTGGGGCTTGATACGTACCTTTGGGAGGGCTTTGACTAGGATCTCATCTGCTCCCCGGACCCTCTGCCAGCAGTGATGAGTTGGAAGAGGGAAGAGGAGCCACTAGTGAGGGAGAGCCAGATGCTGGGGACCCCAAGAGAGAGGTGAGGTCCAGCTGGGCTAGACCCCGTGGCCCCGAGCCCCCCACTCACAGCTCCACCCCCTTCCCCGATTCCCTGGCTGGCTCTTCCTTCACCTTGCTGTGCACAATTTCCCCAACAGCCGCCCCCCACCCGACCCCTGAACGCCCGGCCTGGCCCAGGGAAGAAGGAGGCTCAACTGTCCCAGTACCGCCACCACCCTCTTCGGACCCGGCGCCGCCCACCCAAGGGCATGTACCTGAGCCCTGAGGGCATCACAGCCGTCTCTGGCAGCCCCGACCTTGCCAGTCTCACCCTTCGGGGCTTGGACTCCCAGCTAGTCTCCCTCAAGCGCCAGGTTGGTTGGCAAGAAAGGACCCACCCTATCTCAAGAGGGTGAAGGTGGGAGGCTGGAAAGGGTTCAGCTGGCAGGAGACAGAATCCAAAGGAGAAGGGGAGAGGGAGCCCAAAGCGTGGGGGTTAGGAAGGCCTTTGGAGGGGACGGGAAATGGACTGGGTGCTATCCCTTGACGTAGGAAAAGGCTACTGGACCCCGCCCCCCCCAGGTTCAGATCCTGACTCTGGAAGTCACTTCTCCGTTTCTTCAACTGCAAACGACTATGATCCTGAGGTTTGGGTTTTCTTCTGTCTTTCCTGCAGGAGGCAGCTAGGTGGTGCTGTAGTGCATAGAGTCAGGAAGACCCGAGTTCAAATTCAGCCTCAGACACTTATAGCTTAACTGCAGTCTGCCTCAGTTTCGACAGTAAAACGGGGATGATAGCACCGCCTCTGATGGGCTGTTGGGAAGGCCCGGTGAGGTCGTTTGTGAAGTGCTCACTAGCAGAGTGTCAGATCAGACACGGGCATCTAATAAGCCACTGTTTGTTGCCTTCCAGGTACAGAGTATGAAACAGGCCAACAGCAGCCTCCGTCAAGCCCTCGAGGGCGGCATCGATCCACTCCGTCCCCCAGAGGTGAGGCCGTTGCTAGGGTTCCACAGACTTACGTGCAGGGGAACGGAGGCCCTGGACTTGTAGGAGGGACCGAGGGGCTGGCCCACAGAAGCGTAATCCCTGTTTGTTGGGTTTAAAAGCGGCTTCTTCCCTCCTCTCTCCAGGCGAATACCAAGTATAATTCCCGATGGACCACAGATGAGCAGCTTCTGGCTGTACAAGGTGAGCGGGGGATGCACGTGGGGGGCACGTGGGGGTGGAGGCGGGAAGGGACTGAGGTGGGCAGGTCACCGGTTGTGTCCCGAGATCTCTCCTTGCTCCGAGCCCCTCCCCGTTTCTGGATGAGACTAGAGACTCCCTCCCCAGAGGCTCTACCCTTTAGACCACTCTCCCTCCCCCTAGCCATCCGAAGGTACGGGAAGGACTTTGGTGCCATCGCGGAGGTGATCGGGAACAAGACGCTGACCCAGGTGAAGACCTTCTTTGTGAGTTACCGCCGGCGCTTCAACCTGGAGGAGGTGCTGCAGGAGTGGGAGGCTGAGCAGGACGGGGCTGCCGGGGCCCCGGCTCCCCCCGACGAGGCTCGCAAGGGGCTCCCGGCCCCCGCCGCCGCCGCCGCCAGTGAGGAGGAAGAAGAGGTGAGGATGGGGGCGGGGGCGGCGGGGGTTGGCAGCCCAGCTCTGGCCTTCACGGGGCGCGTGCCCTTGGACGAGGGGTCAGACTAGCTGCCAGCGATCTCGAAAGCCCGTGCTGCGGCCTGCATGTTTTAGAACCATGATTTCCTACCCAGGACAGGAAGCAGTTCTTGAGGGGTGGGGAAGTTTCAGTGTGAGGGCAGGACCTGGGTTCAAATCCCCACCCTTCCTCCTTGCTGCCTGTGATCTAGGCCAAGTCCCTTAAGCTCGGGCATCTCCTCAGGGCCCTAAGCAGGAGGGCTGGCCTCCGTACCTGTGCCCCTGGAATCCAGCCCTTGGGTTCTCTCCCTACAGGTCCAGATCACGGCAGTGTCGCGGGCAGTGGCGCCAGTGCAGCCAGCACCCCCTCCTCCCACCTCACTGTGTCAGCCACCTCCACTGCTTCGCCCCCCATTGCCTACAGCCCCTACCCTCCTCCGCCAGCCCCCTCCTCTACAGCAGGGCCGATTCCTCCAGCCGAGACTGGCTCCCAACCAACCACCCCCCCCTCTCATCCGTCCTGCCCTTGCAGCCTCTAGACATAGTACAAGGGGTGGCCCCCAGCCACCACCTGCTTTACTAGGGGGCCCCTCAGAGCCCCCACCCCCTTCACTCTGAGTCCTTACCCCCTATCCCCACCCTGGGCACCACCTGCTTCAGTGAGGACAGATGGAATGGGCACCTCAGCCCCCCACCCTGCAGCAGATGATCACGGGCCTGTGATGGGCACAACCTAAGACATGTGGGCTGCTGGCAGACGGGAAGTGAGGCCAGCATCTGGACACTGGCATTTGTAGGGGTTGGACAGCTGCTCCTCTCCCCCCCCCCCCCACCAAGTACCAGGAGCGGGACCTTTAGCTCAAGGCAGCCCCCTGGCCAACCCTGTGCCTGCTTTGTGGAGCTGCTCGAGCTCCAGACTGGAATGTTGCCTCTGGTTGAACGTTTCTCTGGGATTTTCCTCCCTCCTTCTCCCAGCCCTGTCTCTCCCTGGTAGTGGGTATGTTAGTGACTGTAGAGTAGAGCTAAATTAGGGCAGGCAGAAGGGCTTAGGAGAGAGGGGGGCTCCCTGCCTTACACTCTGAAGGCTTGGGAGCCACAGTGGTGGGAGGGGTAGGGAGTCATGGCAATAAGTGATGGGGTGGGGTGGGAAGAGAGCTATGTCAGGGAAGAGGGGAGGGGAGGGTGGGGGGGCACCAATGGGATGAGATTTGTCCCCCATGGGGTGTTGAGTAGAGGGGAGGGAACCCTCTTCCACCCACTGGTGGGGAGATCTAGCTCCTTGAACTCGGCAGGTGTGGCCTCCTCTGCTGGGACAGGGTAGCCGCAAGGACATGGCTTGGGCTCCAGGCCTGTTGTGTCTCTCTCCACCCAATGCTAGTGGGGGTGTGTGTGGGTGTGTGGGTGTGTGAGTGTGTGTGTGTAAAACAACTTCAGGCTGGAGAAAGAAAAGCCACCTGAATTTATTTTTTGTCAGTTTTTAAAATAAAACTTTTTTTAAAGCTCCCTGGGTGAGGCCCTCTCTTTCCCAGCCTCAGCACACCCTCCCCTGGGGGGAGGGGCCTGGTGGGACCCCTCAGTGGCAGCAGCAGCAGCTCCCCCTCCTCCACACCTGGTGGCTGCTCCAGGCCTAGCCCAGGCCAGTGAGAAGAAAGGAGAGGCAGCAGCCGTGGCCCAAGGCTCAGATTCCAAACATTCTCTTTATTACGTGTGTCTGATCCAGAGGAGAAACTAAGTACGGGAAGGGGGAGGGGGTTGAAAGGGCACTGTGAGGGGAGGCAGGGGGGAAGAGGGACCTGACCTTCTGGTCCCTGGGGCCCCCCCAGCCTCCCCCCAGAAGCTGAGCTGTTCCCCTCCTGGGTCCCACTGATCACCCCGGGGCGGGGGGGGCTACGAGGGAGGAGGGGTGGGGATGGAGGGGTAAAGCCCTTGGTCGGGAGCCGGAGCCCGAGCCCTCTTTTGGGACGGAAGGGAGTTTATCAAGACCCCCTTCCTGGAACCCAGAAGCTCTGCTCACTGCTGAGCCTCAGGCTGGGAGGTGGGAGGGATGTAGAAAGAGAAGTCATCATAAATCAAAAAAAAACAAAAACAAAAACAAAAACAAAAACAAAAACAAAATAAAATAATAATAATAAAAAATAAAACCCATCACAAGAAATGTACAACTCGGATGCGGGTGGGAGCAGCCTCTGTGCACGTCCCCTCCCTCCCCCACCTCATTTCTCAAGAACAGAAACAGCAGAGAAATAAATTAAGGGCTGCAGTGGTCACCACCAGCTGAGCGCCCCTGCCGCCCTTCCAGCCTCCAGTCTGGGGAAGGGCACGGGAACAACGTTCCCCCCAAGGGCAGCTCTGGACGTGCCACCCGCCTCAGCCCAGAACCTCAGGCACCCCACTTCTCCTGGGGAGATGGAGGCCAAGGGACAACAGTGTCATGAAGCAAAGCTAGAGACAGAAGCTTGAGGAGACAGGAGACTGAGAAAGGACAAGCAGAAAAATCCCGCTGCTCCAAACCTAGCTGGTGCCCAAATTAATGCCAATGGAGAGATGGGAGGAGGGGGAAAGATGTGCTTGCAGACAAGGGCCTCTCCCAGAAAGGAGAACACTCCATCCTCCCCAGCCCTAGGGACAAAGGGGGAGCAGCAGCAGCAGGCCCCACGACAACCCACTGCTGGCATCTCCCTCCCAGCTTGGCAGCCCCTGGACCCATGTTCCCTAGACATTTGGCGGGGGAGGGGGAAGCCCCCGGGGTCGACCGACCCTGTCATCAGCCTCTCGGGGGAGGAGAGTGTGGGGGAGAAAGGCTGCCCCCCTCCCCCCTAACAGCAGCTTGTGGAAAGTAAATGCCCAGCAAAGGGGGGTGGGGGGGACAGGGGGAAATGGCACCGAAAGAAGACCCCCCCCACCCCCTCCTCAGCCCAGAACAATCTCTTCCCTTGCCCACAGCACCAACCCCCCCCTCCCCCCAGTCTTAACTATGGGCACTCAATGCTAGGGGCCTGAGTCTAGAAAGGCAACCCCTGGTGGTTTATTTAGGAGAAGATGGAAGGCAGGGCAAAACCCCCAACTGGCCCGGTCAGGAGGACGAAGGGGCAGCGAATTCCCCCCTTCTCTCTCTGCGAAGAGGACGATCCAGCCTTGAGCGATTCCCAGGGGAGGAAACGCCATCGATCCAGTCTGCGCTGCCCCAGAAGGGCAGGGAGCTGTCCGCTGCATTTTTTTTTTTTGGTAATAAAAAAATTCTTGGTTTCGGTGAAATACTCTGTGCAACCGCAGTACCTGGGGGTACCCCGCCCCCACGCCCCCCTACATTCCTCGTTTCATGTTGGGGGGGTCGTGGAAGGGGGGAATGACCTTCCGTCCCCCACAAATGCGGAGGAAAAAACTGAAAAGGAAAGGGGGGGCAGGCCCAGCTGCAGCCCCGCCCCAGGGCGCACACGCCCTCGCTGGTCCTGGGGTGGGGGCACCGCAGCGGCTGGCGCGGCCCCCCGGCAGCCTGTTAGAGCTTAAGCTCGTTGGCAATCTTGGAGGCGATGTTCTTAAAGGCCATGGAGGTGCCCGATATCCGCTTGAAGCGCACGCCATTGAGGGAGAGGCGCGGCAGCTTGCACACTTCCATCTCCCACTGCACGAAGGTCTCGTGGCCCGGGGTCCCGTGCATGCACAGGAGCATGAACTTCTCCTGCAGCTCACATTGGCAGTTGTTAGCGTCCAGCACCTTCCGGATCTCCCGCATCATCTCGTTGGGCTCCATGGAGCTGGTCGTCTTCATGCTCCAGGTGAAGCGCAGAGAGCGCGGCTTGGCCTCGCGGTTCTCATCTTTGTCCTTGTCGCTGCCCCCGCCGCCCACCATGTGAGGTCTGCAGGGGCGAGAGGCGGAGGGGGTTAGGCCCGGGCACCTCAGAGGAGAATGCTCCTCGGAGCGTGAGGCAGGCACGGGGGAGGGGGGGGGAGAGGCAAGGAGGAAGGGAGGGTGGAGAAGGGAGGGCAGCTCCGAAACCTGCAGGGCCGGTCCCTCCTCCCCAATCTGGGCAGGCCCGCCAGTTCTCAAGGCACAAAAGCCTGGCCAGGCTGGAGGAGAGCCACGTTTCTATGAAAAGACCGGGAGCCACGGGGGCTGCTATTAGCCTCTCTGAACACAAAGGGGCAGCTCCCACCGGTTCAGAGAGTTTCTCACTTGGGAGGGTACCGAGGCACACAGAGACAGGCCCGTGAGCGGTAGCCCTGGTTCTGGAAGAGCCAGGCGAGGGCCCAGGGGCTGCAGCCGGGGCAGGGAAAGGGCAGAATAGGCGCCGTCGGGGAGGAGACACAGAAGGAACCAAGCGGTGGAAGGAGGAGAAGAGCAGGAGGAGGTCAGACGTCCCGAGGGGCTTGGCCCTCGGACCAGCTGCTGGCTCACAGCTCTCTCTCTCACCTGAGGGTTTCCACTCGGTCTTTGCTTTCGGGCTCATTCGGGTTCCTCAAAAAACAGAGCGAGGCAGAGTTTAGTTCGGGGCCTTCGGCCGCCGCCAGACCCAAGGTAGGGGGAGACAAGGGGGAGGCTGGACGCCGGCATGCCGGGGGACCCTGCCCCAAGCACAGGGCTCGGCCTCGAGGTCTTTGCTTGACCCCCAACAAGGCTTTTTCAACATGAATCAGAAGGAACTGTCTCTAACTTGAAGGGGCTACTTTCCCCCAGTTCCCGCGCCCCGCAGCTATCCCAGGAGCTGGAGGTGTGAAGAGACAGGGCCTGTCTATGTGTCCACACTGAGCCCCAGCCAGGGACAGAGGCTCCTGTCACGGCTGCCCACCCCCTTCCTGCCCCTCAGCTCCCTATCTCCTAGGCCCAGCAGACACCCAGGCCGCAGACATAGAGAGCTATCTGTCTGCCGAGGATCTGTCAGGGCTTCTTCCAAGAAAGACCAAGAAAAGCGACAGCAGAGAGGGAGGGAGAGCAGGCGGTTTCTACTATTTGGAGTGAGGAGGGGAGACCTGGAGCTGCCTGACTGGGGCCCGAGTGAATGTCAGTTGGCAGGGAGGATAGCGGTGATGGGAGGAAAGGACGAGGAAGCAGACACCGACCATGGCTCCCTGGGATCCCTGGGGGGAACAATCCCCATAATCCTCCCTCCCTGCCAGCCAGACCGAAAGGCCATCTGCCGAGGCGGTCTGCCGAGGCATCCCTGGGGTGCCCACGCCCTTCAGGTGCTTCTGGCCCCGCTGAGCGGCTTCTCTGGGGTGGGGACGGGGGGGGGCAAGAACAGGGCAGAGAGAGGGAGAGGCATGTGGGGGAGCACAAAGACCCACAGACACATAACAAGTAGCACACGAGAACACACCAAGAAGTGACGGAGCAAAGACAACAGGAGCACATTTGCCTGGGCCATCTGCAGGGAGGGTGAAAGGAAGGAGTCCTCACACTGGGAAGGAAAGCCACGGCTTTCTTTTCCCCAGGGCCTGGACTAATCAGAGGGCCCAGTTCCAAAGGCTGGGGGGACACATCTGAGCGTCCCTGGAAGCCTGGAGCCTCCTGAAATCTCAGGGGCACCTGCCAGGCCAGCTCATGGACCAGGGTCAGGGAGGGGTCTCTCCAGAGAGGCGGACACAGGAGGTGGACAGGGGGAAAACTCAGGCTTTCCAGCCTCCTCCCCATGACCTCTGTGCCCTCTTCCCTACACCACCTCCTGGTGTCGTGCAGGCTCTCAGAAGCTATCCAGGTGGAAGGAAACTAGAGAAATGATGTCTGAGAGTCTCCCCCAGGCCCAGGCCAGGCACGGAGGTCAGCTGTAAGGAGAGAAGGGCGAGCCGCACTTGGGCTGCTGACGCCAGCGGCCTACCAGAAGAGGGCGCTGTTGCTCCCCATACCTATCCCTCTGACCGCGCGGCATCCCCATCACCCAAAGGGGTAGGGGACCCTGGGAAGGGGGTAGGGAGGAGGTTGGCAGCACAGCCCTTTCCAGGACACAAGAGAGTGGAGGAGGGCAAAGACCAGAAGGAAAGCGGATCAGAGATGAACGGCGAAGAGCCTTCAGCCTCCTTGTCTCTGCATGCACACAGGGTCGGGAGAGAAGATAAAGCACACACCTGTGACCCAGGACCAGGGACACGGTGGGGGGGGGGTACGACCATCTTAAAGGGACCCGGTACCTGGGGGGGCCGTCCCCTTGCCTTCCCCGACCCCTCCTGAGACAAGAGCACACCTGACCATCTACGGCGGCCTCTCCTCTCAGAAAGCTCTCCCAGGGCTGCTGCTCTGTGGCCCAGACCCTGAACCTTCACAGGACCTTCCCTTAATGGCCTGCAGTCAAGGGCCAAGTGTCTCAATGTGCACCCCTGGCCCTCACGCTGGAGTAGGCCGTCCTGATCTCTCTAGAGAATGAAGAGGGACTCAGAGCGCGGAGGCCCTAGTCAGCCCCCAGCCAAGACCTTTCTTCATCCCTCCTTCTCCCAAACGTCTGCTCTGTATGGTGCTGGGGAGGGCAGGCCCGAATCGGCCAGCCAGCATCCCTTTAAGATGTCTGCTGGGAGCCAGAGGCCACACAGACTCCATTAGCAGATGGCAGAGGAAAGAGGAGCCGGGAGAGGGGAGTTAGTGACAGAGACAGGACACGGGGCACAGACACACACAGCGGGCTCAACGCCTACCTTCTGGCAAACCTGAAAGACAGATTTCTAAAAAAAAAAAACAAAACAAAAAACAAAACAAACAAAAAAGACAAAATAAAAAAGAAATAAAATAAAAAAAAACCAACAACAAGACGGTGTGTGGATAAGCAGGTAGGGAGGAGGCCCTTCTGAACCAGGTGTCCACCCTACTCTGGGGAAAGCCACTCAGCGAGACGAGATGCCCAGGGCTACTGCCCCCTCCCCACGGAGGCCCTGCGAGGGGCAGGTGCTCAGAGACATGGCATGTGTGGGCGTGTGTGACAGTGTGTGAACACAGAGGACTCAGGTGAGAAAACCCTGAGAGGAGACAGCCCTGGCTGGCAGGAAGCTCCTTCGGAGGCTCCCCCTGGCACTGCCCAGGCTGTGGCTGTGGTCGGGGCCGTGGCAGCAGGCAGGGGAGATGGCCCCGCCTCGGCCGTACTGTGACGGGCCGAGGCCCAGCCCGGGCCATGCATGGTGTGGGGAAGGGAAATCTCCGAAACAGCTGAGACCAGAGGCCAGAAGGCGGCAGAGTTCTCCCTTCCTGCCCCAGCGCCTTCGCCTCACGATTCTGCAGCTGCGTCACCAGGATATGAGTTTCCATGGGAACTCAGGAGAGAAGAGGGGGCTTTTATTTTAGCATCCAAGTTCACACTCCCAGGGAGGAGGCGGCATTGGCCATCTGCTTGGGGCTGGGAGTGATGAGGATGTGAAGGAGGAAAGGGGGTTGGGGATCATGGGAAGTCTGGGTGGTCAATGGAGGAGACAGAGGGTTCTTGGCCTGGGGTGCCCCTCAGGTCCTAATCCTGGCTTTGGTCACCTGGCCAGTGCCAGGAAGGCACCAGTGCTGAAAGCCTGGTCACCTCTGGCTTGGCACCCCCAGGCCACAGCCCCCACTCACCTGCGAACAAACTTGGAGGTGAATTTGCTGAAGATGCTGCCGGAGGCCCCCCGTCGGCCTTGGCTGTGGCCAGAAGGAGAGGCGGGTGTGACCCCATAGGGCAGATTCTGTTGATCCCGCACCTGGCGCAGCTGGCCGGCATGGAAGGTGCTTCTGCTTGACACCCCCCGAGGGAAGTTGGTCCGTTCCGGGGCTCCCCCGCTGCTGCTGATGTTGTGGGCTGAGGGGGAGGCCACAGGGACCCTCTGGGGAGCGGTACTGTGGGGAGAGGGGGAGGGTCAGAGGGCAGACGCACTCACCCAAGAACCCTTTCCACACAAGACCCACAGCACGGTGTGGTTGGGGTGATGGGAGAAGGGAGGCAGCCATTGCAAAGGGAAGGGAACCAAGGGCCATGGGGAGGAGAGATGGGATGAGGAGGAAGTGTGAGCGGCTGGGGGTGTGGAGGGGAGGAGTCACTGTAATGGACAGACTGAGGGTCCGCCCCAAGCTCCCCTGAGTAACACTGTGCTTTGTCCCTTGGACCCCTGAGAGAAGCCAAGAGAGGCCTGGGGCCGCAGTCCCTGGGAAGCCTGAGCTACCTTCATAACCCTCGGCTTCCTGCGTTGTGCCTGTGACAGGGGCGGAGCCCCTCTCTAGTTCCCACCAGGCTGACAGGGACCAAGCCGAGCCCCCCCAGGAGCAGCGTCCAGGAGGAGCAGCCCAGCACACTTGCCTGGGCCTGGGCACCTCACAATTACTGTCTGTCGGGGGCAGCCCCGAGGCCTTGTTGGGGTGCACGGAGGCCGACATGGACTTCTGGTGCTGGCGGGGCCGGGCCGCAGAGACAGCGGCGGAGGCAGAGGCCGTGGAGGCCCGGGAGCCTGGCATGGTTAGGCTAGGAGACAAAAAGCAGCCGAGATGCGCAAGGCTGGTTAGGTGGGGTAGCGACAGCAGGCCCGAAGCCTGGCCCAGGGCAGAGCAAGGGGGAGCGAAGGGATGGCAAAGGCCGTGGGGGCAGCAGGCAGAAGCCTGGGTCCGGGGACAAAGGAGGAAAGTGAAGGCCAAGGATGGCAGCTGGTGGAGCAGCCCCCGCCCCACCCCACCCAGGGTTCTTCGGAGGCCATGTCTTAACTGAGCCCAGAGCCGATGGACCTTCCTGGCCAGGCGCCCTCTGACGGAAGGGACCCAGGGGGCTCCGATCACCCCCAGCCAGTTTGTTCAGTCTGCCATCCTGGTCTCATTGCCAGGACCCAAACAGCACAGCCCTGGCCTCCGCTCTCCACAGAGCCATGTGCCAGAGTGTCAGGAGATCATCTCTGGGATGAGGAGAGAGGGAGAGAAAGCAGAGCCCAGGGGGCTGACGGGGAGGGGGCAGGGTGCGCGCTCACCTGTCCTTGCCGTTCTGGACGGAGCTCTGGCCTAAGCTGGCCCGCTCTAACAGCGGGGAGTTCCGGCTCCTGTTGGTGCTGGTGGAGAGCACGCTGTTCTGTGGGGCACAGGGGGGGAGGGAGAGAGGCAGCGGGGGTGAGCCCAATGAAGATAAAGCCCTGGTGCAGGGCGTCGTGGAGGACATCCTGCAGGCCAGAGGCCTCTCCAGAGAGGAGCAGAGGGGAGAGCAGGGGGCGGGGGCTCACCGTCGAGGGGGTGGGTGTGGTCTTCTTCCTCTCGAGGCCGGGCAGCGGGCTGGCAGGCACCTTGGCGGTGCTGCTGGCCTTCCGCCCAGACTCCCGCTCCTCTTCGGGCCGCCTGTTCTCCGCGTTGTTACTCTGAGTCTTTTTGGAGTAGGAGTTGGAGGTGGGGATGGCAGGACCAGCTGTGAGCAGAGCAGGGGGCAGCGGGTCAGGGGGAGGCAGCCTTGAGGACGGGGGGAGGCCCTCCCCCAGACCCTCCAAGCACTCACCCTGATCACTGAAGCGCCGCTGCTTGGGGTTGGCAGAGACGCTACGCTGTACCTTGTGGGACGGGGATGGGGCGCTGCTGTTGGTCAGTTCTGCTGACGGTCGCGGCTTCAGCGCGATCGTCTCGCCCTCCAGCTGCAAGCCAAGCAGAGCGCCGGGGCAAGAGGAACATGGCAAATGACAACATGGATGCACAGTCAGCCAGCCACCTCCGGGAAGGCCCAGGAAGAGAACTGGGTGGGGAGAACTAACCAGCCTGTGGCAGGCCCCAATGGGACCAGCTGACACCAGGAAGGGAGCAAGAGTGCGCGTGTGTGTTGGGGGGGGGCGGGGAGGGAGGGAGGCCACAGACACTCCAAGGGGTGAAAGCCTTGCCCACTCACCTCCGAGCTCTTGTAACCCAGGAGCAGATAGGTGGCCATCACCTCATTGTACTTCTGGCCCACCAGGGAGTCCTGGATCTCCTCCCGCGTGTAGCCCATGGAGACCATCAGCTCTGAGGGGCGGCACAAACAGCGCAGGCCTGGTGAGGCCCCCGCCCTCTGGCTGCACAGCTGCCCGAGCCCAGCCCCTTGCCTAGGCCCTCACCTGTCCGCCGGGGGTCCTTGTAATCTGGCAGCGGCTCCACGTACGGCTTCAGCTCATCTTCCTCATGCCCCACATTCATCCACCGGTCTTTCATGATTTGCTGGGGGTAAAAGCGGCAAACAAGGCTCAGGAGGCCCAGGCGCATGCCTGAAGTCCCCCACCCCCGCCAGACAGCAGCCCCCTCACCTCTAAAGTGCCCCTCTTGCTGGGATTGAGAATGAGGAACTTCTTGAGCAGGTTCTCGCAGTCTGTGGACATGTAGAACGGGATCCGGTACTTTCCCCGCAGCACCCGCTCCCGAAGCTCCTATGAGGGAAGCCGGGGGGCTCAAGGCAGAGAAGGTGCCCGCCCCTGCCCAGCCCTTCAGGAGCCCCCCGGGTGAGCCAGGAAGAGGCCGCCCACTGCAGCTCCCACGCCTTGGCAAGGAAGGGAGGGAGCCACTGGCTGGCTGGGGATGGCCAGGGGGTAAGGGCTGGGGGTGGGAGTGAGGGAGCAGCCACGTCGGAGGCCACGGAGGAGAAGGACCACAAGGATGGTTCGTGCCTGCACCTTGCCCCACCTTGAGGTTCTGGCCGTCAAAAGGCAGGGAGCCGCTGACCAGCGTGTAGAGGATGACCCCGAGGCTCCAGACGTCCACCTCGGGCCCATCATACTTCTTGCCCTGGAAGAGCTCTGGGGCAGCGTACGGGGGGCTGCCACAGAAGGTGTCCAGCTTTGTGCCAAAGGTGAACTCGTTACTGAAGCCGAAGTCGGCGATTTTAATGTTCATGTCAGCATCCAGGAGCAGGTTCTCTGCCTGGAAGGGATGGGGAGAGGCAGGAAAAAGGTCCAGGTCAGGAGAGGCCGAGAGCAGCGGGAGCCCTCCCAGACAGGGCGTGAAGCGTGAAAGGAGTAACCAATGGGGACGCAGGAAACCAGCACAAAGCAGGAGGGTTTTCAAAGAGCGTGGAGTTGAAGAAGGAGCAAAACCCAAAGGACAGTCTCCATCATGTGAAAAAGGAGCCACCTGCCAAGTCCCTGAAGACCCAAGGTCAGACGTCCCGCAGAAGAAGGGAGAAAGACCATGCCGTCCCCTCTCCTCAGAGCAGGGAGCCCACTGCCCCTCGGGCAGGTTTACTAAGCCTGTCCAAAGGGATCTTCCAAGGCCTTTCCGGGAGGGGCTGGGATGGCTTTTACAAATCAAATCTGTTGGGTGGAACCGCTGCCTCGGGGAGTGAGTAACAAAATGGAGTACACATGTCATTGCAGCTGTGTCTGCGAGGCCTCAAGGACACAGGTGGGGTGAGGGTGGAGAGCCTGGCTCCAGCTCCCAGTGCTGGGCCAGGACTGGATGGGGAGCCCTAGGTCCAACCCCTGAGGGCACAGAAAAGCGTGTCTGTCAATGTCAGGGGGCTCTGAGTCTCCTGGCCACTTCCCAAGGAGTGAGAGGCACGTGCTGGGGTCTCTGAACAAGCAGCATGGATATGAGGGTTTCAAAGGGCCAGGCAAGCCCCCAGTCCAACTGCCAGCTGAGGACTCTTACTTTCAAGTCTCTGTGCACGATGAACTTCTGGTGACAGTACTGTACGGCCGATACTATCTGGAAGGGAGAGGGGAACGTAAGGTCAGGAGCAGCTGAGGCCCAAACCATAGACTGGGCCTGGGAGGAGGAGCCAAGCTTGGCTGGTGGGCTCCAACCAGGGCAGAGTGGGGATAGCAACCCTAAGCTGCATCCATTACCCCATGACCTTCCCCTACCAAGGCTCGACCCACCATATGCCAAGGGCCCAGGAGAACCCACCTGTCGGAACTTGGCTCGGGCCTCTTTTTCCTTCATCCTCCCATGTGCTACCAGGTAGTCAAACACCTCTCCTAAAGGGAACAGGGCCAAGAAAGGTCATCACGAGCCTGGGAGAGCTCGGGGTGGCAGGTGGGGCAGAAGGAAGAGAAGGCCTACACTCACCTCCGCTGGCATACTCCATTACAAGATAAAGAGTCTTCTCTGTCTCAATCACTTCAAATAATTTAACTGCAAGACAAGAAGAGTGCAGGCTCTGGGTCTCCGAAGTAGCTGTCTGTATATCCAGCCCCAGCGTGCAGACGACACCCTGAAGAAGGGCCCCCTCCCTCCTGCCCAGATTCACAGCTAAAAAACAGCTCTTCTGTTAACAAAGTGCCTTACAGTTGACAAAGGACTTGGCAGACGGTGATGGTGAAGATTCTACAAATGAAGACACTGGAGTCCCCGGCTAGCAATGAGCTTCTTCTGATGCCCAGCCTTCTCCCCAGCAGCCCCGGCCTCTCTACGCTGCCCTGACTTGGAGGCAAGAGCTGTCATTTCAGGGTCTTTGAGTCCCTGGGAAAGTCTTTACTTGTCTGTGCCTCAGTTCCCTTATTTGTCAAATGAGGGCAATGATCTTTCTCTAGCCACCTCACGGGGCTGGGAGCAAAGAGATTTAAAAATGTGAGTTACGCTATCCCCTGGAAGATGACCTGAATTTGTGGAGACGCAGCCCTGTTGGAAGGAAAAGCAGTGCCTGGGAGCCTGGCTCTCACCTATGTTGGGATGGTTCAAAACCTTCATTATTCTTACTTCCCGGAACAGCTGGAAAATAAAATGCTGAGGGTCACTCTTATTCCACTTGTGACCTTCTGCTCCACCCCACCCCCCCAAGTGGGCCTCAGCTCCTTGTCAAGGGAAAAATAAAAAGGAGAAAAAATAGTTAGTGTACGCCCTATTCCTCCCCAGCCTTCTACTCAGCTCCGTCCTCTAGGCCAAAGCTGGACGGCCATGGCAGACACCAGGCTGGGGTTGGGGTGAAGAAAAGCAGCAGGGTGGACAGAAAGACTACCTTAGGACTCTCCCAGTGAGCTAAGCCTTCTGTCCTCCTTCCACTGCCTTCCTCACCCAGAGGCCTTGTGGCCAAAGAAGGTTGTGCTACCACCCTCCCCCTTGGGCCCAGCCCAACCCAATGAGGGCAGATATTTCCAAAGTGGGGGGTCGGGGGAAGGAAAGGGGGGGAGGAGAGGGAGAGAGAGAGAGAGAGACAGAGAAAGAGAGAGAGAGAGAGAGAAAGGGAGTTGGAGAAAGAGTCAGAGAAAAGAGAGGAGAGAGAAAAAAAGAGAAGAGACAAGGAAAGAGATAGAGAAAATGAAGAGAGGGAAAGGAAGCGAGAGGAAAGAGAGAGAAGTGAGAGGGAGAGAAAAAGGAGACAGTGAAACAGAGAGAGGAGAAGACAGAGGAGCCCGAGAGGCCCCACTGCTCACTGGCAAGCCCAGGGAGTCCCTCCTGTGACTGTGGGTGAGCAGTGTGCACTGACAGCCCAAGGCCGGTCCAGGGGCAGGGAGGGGAAGGAAATGGAAGCTCCCAAGCCCCTGAGACCCCCCAAGATTCTTTCCTCGTGCTACACCACTCTTGGCATTCTCTGGCAAGCACAGAGTCCTGGTCTGGTTAGAAGAAGCTGCTCCTATATATAGCTGATGCCAATTTTAATTAAATCCACCTGCACACACTCACGCTCGCTTTGTGAAACAAAAACGGGGGCTCTCAAACCATCCATCTCCAGGAAGAAAGCTGAGAAGGCCTAGGTCAGTTCTGCAGGGCCAGGCTCAGGGAGTGCTTCCAGGGGAGTCCCACCCAGCTGGCTCCAGGCTGAGCAGCAGGAAGGCCTCAGGACCCCCAATTCAGGGAATGGTTAACGCCTAATCCTTGAAAAGAGCTCACAGAGGGATTGCTTTTTGTGTAGGAAGCAAAGAGAGAGGGCAGCTTTTTTATGCTTTCAGGTGTCTGCCTCCAATCTGGCCTCCCTCTCCAGCTCCCCCCTCTGCTTCCAGCTGTTTCCCAGGATTCTCCTCTGGCCCTGCTGAATGAAGATCAAACCCTGGGCAAGCACTCAGAAAACAGAGCAAGGCGGGGAGCTGCCACTCTAGTGACAGGGATGGAACAGAATGCCATTCCAAAAGCCAATCCAGGGTCACCTGGGCACTCCCATCACACCTTCCCCTCTCAGGTCCTCTCAGGGACTCAACCCCAGAAAAGGCACCAAAGTGAGAGTCCTCTGGGAGTGAGGGGATCGAGGACCTCCAGAGGCTGCTAGGAACCTGTACGTCCTGCCGTGGGGGCATCCTTGTCGGAGACCATGGCTCACCAGAAAGAAGGAGGTTGAGATTCACACTGGCCTTAGTAAAGGTCACTTAACTGACTCTATCTCACTGGTGGTGAAGGCAAAGCACAGCGGGAAGTCCAACTCCTTGGCCTCCTGAGAGGTCACAAGAGGGCAGCCCAAACTTTTCTAAGGGCTAAGGCCACAAACCATGCCAGCATCTATTCTGATGACAGGCAGGAGGCTGTTGCTGTAGCCAGCCAAATACAGCCCTTCTCTTCCTCACTCCAAGAAGGCCTACTCAGAAAGCCCAAAGTAGGGACGCTAGAAAAACCCCGGGGAAGGCAGTTAACATTCTGGGATTCACGCAAAAAGAAGTCCCATTTCTTGGTTCTGGCTCCCAATGTGTCAGGTAAGCCAACACCACCATTCAGTTCTCTGACTGACACCCTTGCCTTGACCCCAGCTCTGGCGACCTTGCAATGCTGCTCGTCCTGATTCTGGGAGCTGCGGTCCCAGTCCCTTCTTCCAGATCAGAATCCAAGCCCCCTGCCCAGAAATGGACCCGGAAGAAGTGGAACAGAGCTAAGTGGCTGCATTTCGGTGGCCTGGGAAATGAGGCTACCTAGATCAGGCAGACACAGAGCCTCCCTCCCCCCTCTGCCAAGGCCCAGAGGAGAGAGTTCCCACTTTTACTGTTGCTACGACAACCAGCTACTGGCAAGCTTTTCCCTTCTGCAAATAAAAAGCTGGCTCCCTTTTCTCCTTCCCAGCAGCTTCTCAGTTTCTAGGGCCAAAATAACTACAATCTGCCTAGGGGCTCTCCCCAGTGGCGAAGGATGTCCTCTGGTCCCCAACTGCAAGGCAGGGAGAAAACAAATGCCCTGCCCCCAGGCCAGAAAAGACCCCAATGATCCCTAACACAGAGGGTCTGGAAAACCACGAGGGAGAAGGAAGGGTGCCTTCCCTAAACTCCATCTACCATCTCAGGGTTTGGACCAGAGTCGAGCTTCTAAATTTGACTATGGAGTCACTCACTCCCTCCCTATCCCTGCTCAGCCCTAGGCACTGGTTGTCAAGGAAACAGTGTCAACCATTTGCACGGGGCCTCAGAGAACTCACCCTGCACCCCCCTCAACACTGCCAGTGTCTCTGTCCTCTCAAAGTACCTGGCTCGTGCAAGGAACTGGCCATGAACGAGAGGCTGGGGTGCTAAACCAAGTCAGCCAAACAGCCCATCTAAAGCTTGAGGGGAAAAGGAGCCCGTGGGGTAGCAGTTAGCCTGAGGACACAACCAAGGCCAGGAAGGCCCACTGGGCAATGGAGAAGGCAAGCTTTTGGCAGAAAGATCAAAGAGGGGGTCTTGTCAGCTTACTTTCTGGAGGCTGGAAGAATTGAGCTGGGTCTTGTCAATGATCTTCACCGCCACCTGAAGGGAAGGAGACACAAAAGTCTTTGGCCCGAGGGCAGAACCAAGAAATCAGAACCATCCTCTTTCCCACGCCCACTTTGCTGTTCAGACCAGAAAGCAGGAACCTGATGCAGTACCATGGCCGTGGCGGTCCCCAGAGAGGCGATCACCCCCATGCTCCTTCGCTCACCTCCTTGCCAGTCAGGACGTGCCGGGCCAGCTTCACCTTAGCGAAGTTGCCTTTACCGATGGTCTTGAGGAGCCGATAATTGCCGATGTGTGGCTGTTCGTCAGCAGAAGTGGCCGAATTGCGGCCACGGAGCATGTTGGCCTTACTGCTGGGCTTGGCGTCCAGGTGTCCAAGGGCCGGCTGCAGGAAGGAGGCACAGACAGTTAGAGAGACTGAGTTGCGCTCAGCCTCTATAACCCGCTCAATCCCAGGGCTAGGTGGGAAGGACTCTTCAGGGAAGAAGAATGTGAATTCACCTTCACCAGCATGATCCCTCAGCACCCCTAGCACTGGCCTCTTGGAAGATCTGTCTCCACTCCATCCTGCTACCAGACTCATCTCCCTCTGCTACACACCTGTGTCCCCTCACTCTCCTCAGAATCTTTCAATGGGTCCCTAGTACAGCCCACGAGGTAAGGCCAGGCTCCTCTGCTCCTAAGGGTCTGTCCCAGCCACCATCCAAGCCTTGCCCTATACTTCCTGTCCTCCAGCCCTACACACAAATACTTGCCTTTTCAGGGAGTACCCCAGGCCTGCTGTTGGCTGCCCCACCCCCCTTTACCTGGCTGTCCCTCTTGTAAAGCTCAACTCAAATGAAATCCTGCCTAGCCTTCCTTCCTCAGACCTCTGAGAACAACCTGATGCCTCCTTGTACGTATCAAACACAAACACCATCCACCCTGAACCATGACATGAATGGACATGTCATAAATCCTCAGACCACAGGCTCCCTGAGAGCACAGCCTGGTCTTACCATCATCTTGTACCTTAAGTATATATGTGCTTTGCACATAGTAGACGCTGAAGTACTTGCTAAATTTAACTGAATAGCTGTGAACTGGTTAAGCAACTTAGGTAAACAGAAAGAACAGGAAAGAGTCCTGGGTTCAAGTCCTGACCCCGACATTCCCACATTAGTTGGTGGTTCTTAGAACCTCAGATCTGTACAAGGAGAACACTGCTCCAGAGCTGCCATCAGGGTGAAGGCGGGAATCCAGGCCTGGGCAGACATTGTTAGGTCCAGGAGGTCTCTCCCATCCCTGGAGAACTGAAGCACCTTGGGAGGCAGGCAATGGTTTTCCTGCCCCTTTGTCTTCCTAGGCTGAGCTTGGATGGCGATGGGGGGGAAGGGATCATTTTTCTGCCAGCCCTTATTAAGTGCCCCACCCCCTTCCAAAACCCTCTAGCTTCCAAAAAGCTTACAGCATTCAAATAGAGAGAAACCTGCCCCCCTGGACCAGGTTTCCTGGCCCCTAGTGAGGTCTCTCCGAGAGGGACAGAAGGCAGGAAGGCTGGAGAGCCAATTCCCTCAGGCATGGGCTTACTAGCCTCAAGGACTTCTCTCAGGCCCCTTCTGGGGCTAAAATCTATGATCCTGTGACTTCTATGAATCCGAGTTCTGGAAGGAGATGAGAAGGGCTCGACCGGGTCAGATGAAGCCTAGCTTTGGGACATTTTGCACGCAGAGCCCCAGAGGGCCTTGTCCCTTACAAGCCCCATTTGGTGAAAGCTGATCTCAGTCCCTTACTTGAGACCAATCTGGAGCTCCCTCTGCATGGTGGGTAACACACAAAACTGGGGGAAGTTAAGAATGTTACAGGGTTCAGTGGCCAGTGGATTTTTTCACATCGTATCCCTCCAATGACAAGCCTGGAGGCCTCAGAAAACGGGCTGGGGGAGGGAAGGCCACACACACAAGGAGTGGGAAAGATTTGTGACCTAAACATCTTGCAAGGTGAAAAACTCATCTTCACCCAACCTCGACAAATTTAACAAATTTAGAACAAAACACACTAAGTGAGGGGAAGCCTGAAATCAGGAAGACTCCTCTTCCTAAATTCAAATCTAGCCTCAGACACTTGCTAGCCATGTGACTCTGGGCAAGTCACTTCCCCCTATTTGCCTCAGTTTCCTTATCTGTAAAATGAGCTGGAGAAGAAATGGCAAACCACTCCTGGATCTCTGCCAAGAAAATCCCAAATGGAGCCATGGAGAGTCAGACACGAGTCAACAACAACCATGTCTGCCACAAAGCCTTAAAAAAATGAGCCAGGGATGGAAATGGCAAACCACTCCAGTTATCTCTGTCAGGAAAAGCCCAAATGGGGTCATGGAGATTCAGACCTACTGAAAAACAACAATCCTGAGTGACCCCTGGTCCTTCCCACCATGGAGATGCAGGTCCACTCTCTCTTACTGGACCGTGAGGGGGGTGAACTGAGACCTCCCCCCTCCCCCCTCCCCCCCACCTTGGGCAGACAGCCCATGGAGTCAGTCTTAGAGCTGGGAGTCCAGGTGTCATCGAGTGGCAGGAATGCACCCCTAACAATTCCAAGGACTCCTCCCAAGGCAGCTGGACCATCACCCTGGATTGAAACCTATCTTTCTAGGCATCAATTTGTGTTTTTTTTCCCTACTTCCTCAGGACAGAGTAGGTAACCCAGCTAACTAACTTGGGTACCTACTCGTCTTGAAAGAAAGTGGCATGTTTTGCTAAATTTTTGATTAACACTTCTTGTTGGGAAATTTGATTCCACTTAAATTCTGTTGGGGCAGCTAGGTGGCACAGTAGATAGCGTGCTACGCCTGGAATCAGGAAGCCTGGAGTTCAAACCCAGCCTGAAACACTTACTTGTCATGTGACCCTGGGCAAGTCATTAAACCCTGTTTGCCTCAGTTTCCTCATCTGTAAAATGAGCCAGAAAAGAAAATGGCAAACCACTCCAGTACTTCTGCCAAGAAAACCCCAAATGGGGTCATGAAGAGTCAGAACCACCTTGGCCATGAAGCCTTCTCTCCTTCCTCTGGAATCAACATATTCTAGAGATTCTAGAGGTTAGCTCAGTTCTGTGTCCAAGATAAGTGTTCAATAAATACTTATTTAATGAATGAATAAAACCAAAGAAGGTCCATACCCAGCAGAAAGCATAGCACAGCAGGGACCAGCACCTAGAGATCTGGACTTTCCAGTCCATCACAAACTAAGGTCAGACAAGCCCATGGCTTACCCTAGGAGGACTTCCTAGAGGTCTGGGCCTTGGGGACATTTTGAGGAGGGCAGCCTCTCCCCCAAACTTCCCCATCAGGTCAGCAGAGAACAGCACGGTGACTCCAGAGACAGAGAAGAGGACCTAGGGTCCACAGCCTCTGTGACCCGGGTTGAGTGCCCCCCGGTGCTCCAGGTGACTCTGAGGCCCCAGAAGTCTATTGGCAAAGGGAACTTCCTCACGGGGAGCTCCCCAGATAGAACAGATAGAAGCGCAGGTCCATCCTCCCCTCACTCTCACCTCCTCTTCAAGAATAAGGAATGAGAACAAAGTCTTAGACTCAGAGAGAGAGCTGGGGAAAGGGGACGGTCGAGAGTCCTTAGGTGCTTCTGGTTTGCAAAATGCTTTACATCTGGTCTCCTTGGATTTGAGAATGACTGAATGATTGTCCCCCCCCCCACCAAATAACAACCACAAAAACCCAACACCCCACACAGAAGGCAGCTTGAGGCAAGGCCTAGGCCCAAGAGAGAGTCTGGCCGGCACCTGTGCCCTTTACTTTCCAGAAGCCAGAGCCTGCGAACTCCCGCGAGGCCTCAGCTCAGCATCTGGTCTGTCAGGCCAAGGGCCCACATTGCAGCTGGCACAGATCTCAAGCATGCCGGCTCCTCCTTCTAAGTGTCCCAGAGGGAACCAGGACTGTGACAACGGGCACTGAGGCTATGGAAAGATGAACCGTCCTTGAGGCAGTGACCTAGCACAGCGCGTCGTCTGCCTCATGTCCCTGGCCCTAAGCCCGCACAGCGTCAATGGGGAGCTAAGTACAGAGCTTGGTCCCGAGCGTCAATGTCTGGAAGAGGCTCCCAGGGCTCTCCCCTGGCCCACACACGACTCCACACGTCCAGCCTTCATTCCTCTAGGTCAGAGGAAGCAGAACCTCTAGTCATGACTAGCAACTGTGTCAAATCCTCACCAAGTGAGATGTGGTGGGAGCCCAAAGTCAGCAAGCCTCCCTAAGGACCGACCGGAGGCTCCCAGCCTTTCTCAGCAGTCTCCTTCTGCTCCAGCACCACAGAAGGGGCCTTTGTCGAGGGGAGGGTGTCAGGGCCCTGGCTAACGAGTCACCTGGACATTCTGGTGCCTGGGGCCTTCTTCACACCCTGCATCACTTTAAGAGTTGGCAGCTGCTCTTCTAGCCGGGTAACTCAGCCTGAACCTCAACCCCAAGTAAGGATACTGTTCTCTGACAAGCCTGGAAACGTTTGGCTAAGCTTGGCCTGCCATCACCACAACATGGTTGAGGGAGTTTTGGATTGAGAGACAGAAGTGGATTCAAAGGCCAGCTTGGTCACTGACAGGTGGTGTGACTCTAGACAAGCCATTGCTAAGAACCTCTCAGTTTCCTCATCTGTACAATGAGAGGGTTGGCCTTGGATTCGTTCAGCCTCCGACACTTAAAAACTCAGAGAACAGGCAAGCCTCGGAGCACCTCTAGCCTGCCCTCCCTGCCCTGATTCTTTCAGAAAAGAACTCAATTTTTGTTTAACTGTTTGGGGGTGGGGTAAAGATAAAAAAAGAGTTCCTTTCTCTCAATGTTTAGGCAAAGCGCCTCACTGGAAACTCTTGGGAAACCTGCTTGAAGTGGAGCCCAGGCTCCCGAACCAAAGTGGTCACTAGAAGGGAGAACTTGAAGCCCAGATGACAGAACCAGCACCTGAAAAGTTTGGGAAAAGGACACAATCTAAGAGAGAAGGAAGAAGGGCCTATGAGCCTGGGATCCCATAGCTCCTTCCAGGCAGGGTGCCAGGATCGCCCGGAAGACAGCTCCACCCTAGGAGGACAGGCCCTGACTCAGGCAGGCAGCGCCCCTTCCTTAATGGTAGAAGCTTTCCCCAACAGTTCCTCACCTGGGCTTCTCCAGGAATTGCTCACCTAAGGTACCATGGTGGGGGGGGGTACCAGGGAGGGGCAGAGGTAGAAGAGGTAGGAAGAAGGCCAGGGGCAGCTGCACACACACTGGGGCACTCTGGTGCAGGATCAGTCAGGCGAGAGGAGAGGCTTTGCTGGGAGAGAGGGGACTGATTCCAGTCACTGAACCCTAGCAGGGGGTCTGGGGGCAGTGTCCCTACAATGCCAATACGTGCCCCTTACCAGTGTTTCTAATCATGCTGCCTGGTCAAGTCACCTGTCTGGGAAGCCCCCCCCCCCATCTCTCTCTCTCCACCTAGCCAGCTTACCATATAGTAACTGTGACAGGAGGTGGGGGTGGGGGTGGGGAGGGATATTCTCCCTGGTAATTTGCGTCTTCTCTTTTCTCAATCACCAAGTTGTCCCCTTGCTCTAAGAAAGCTTTCCCAGTGGCTCTTCCCACCCTGTACTGTCCCTCAGCTCTTCAGCAACTGCTAAAAGCCTCAATTCCACAGGGTTCTACGCCGGGAAGAGATGAAAACATACCCGATCTGAGAAAGGGGCTGGGAGCGACGTTGACTTCCATTCAGCAGGGCCCAGGAGAACCTGTCAGGCAGCAAGGGCAAAGTACAGAGGCCTCAAAGAGCCAGGCCCAGGGTGGGGGAGCTGGCTCTGCCGCCTGCCGCGACACCTTCCACCACCTCCTCAGTGAAAAGTGAGGAAGCAGCTAGGCTGAGCAGCTTCAGCCAGGGAACTTAAACTGTGTCGCAACCGAAACCAGCGCTAGCCTTGAGAGGCCAGGTTTAGCAAGGGGGAGGCCCGGGACCCAAGCAAGAGGCTTTTCCCAGATCCCCAGCCGCCAGGAAGTGGAGTCCCGGAGAAGTTCACAAGGAGCCAGGTGGGAGGAAAGGGGCGGGAGAGGAGGGGAGAAGGGAGGGAGGGAGAGAAAGAGAAAGAGAGGAGGACTCAGAGCACTTCCTGCTCCCTCCCCCTCCCCCCAGGAAGTGGCTTGCCCCACCCTCCTAAGGTGAGTTGCTGTGACTACAGATGACTGAGCCAGCCAGGGCCCATCATCAAGTCCTTATCTCACCTTCAGCAGGTGGGCCCGGCCACCCTTGGTCACACCCTAAAGGAGAAAGGGAAGGACAGGAGGTCATGGGTTTAGAATCAGAATGGACCCGGAGTGCCATCTTCTTATAGATGACCAAACTGTGGTCGGTGAAGTGACTGGCCCAAAGGCATAAGCAGTAAGTGGGGGAGGGGGCTGGAATCTGAACCCAGGCCCTCCTCCTCCCAATCAAGCGTTCCTTCTGCTGGACCGGACTGGACTACGCTGTGGCGCCGTCTGCATCTCAGCCTAGATCAGGTCAGGCCAGAAGAGGTGGGAAGGAGCCTCCTGGCATGCCCCAGAGGACCCTGTAGACAGCTTAGTTCTAGGCCGGGAAGCAAGGGCGAGCCAGAAACCAGGAGCACCTCCTAATGGAATGGCCGCCTTGGGAGGTCTCACTCAAGACCCAGCCCAGTCCTTGAGGGGCTTCTCCTGGGGCCTCTGAGCACCCACTGCTCCTCCCCGGGGGACCTCCTGCTGTCTCCTTGGCAACCCCTCTGCGGCCTGGTCAAATGACTCAATTCTCTCTGAACTCAGTTTCCTTGGCCGTTGGAATAAATGATCTCTAAGGTCCTTTCTCAATCCCTGTGCTCTCCTGTTTGGTCTGTTTCTATCTCCAGTAAACGGTGATCCCTTTTAAGGCTCCTGCTCCCTCCCCAGTGTCTGTCCTCAGAGTATTCTACACCCTAATTGCGCTCAGACCACACGTGCTTACAAATCAGCGCTGCTGCACACCATGAAGAAGGCAATGGGGTTCATACACTGCTGGATGACATGACAGCCCCCTCCACCCCCAGCCAAACCCCAAATCCCCTCACTGCCTTCTCACCCAAAGTTGACTGGGGAAGGTAAGCACATGCTACAACGGGATCAAACTGCCTCTCAAAGGGATCTCGAGGCAACACCCAACAGAGGAAGCTGTCTGTTTGACTGACTATTCACATCCCTCTTCCCTGGCCCCATCACCACACTTGGACCTCTGTAAGACCCTTTGGATCTCAGACTCAAACTGCATAGTTTCAACCCATCTCCAAGATGCTGCAGCCCCATGGAATGGTGTAGGGGTGGAGACCAAAGCTGTGAGCTGTGCCCCTGCCCCCAGCTAAGACAATGCTGATGGCCTCCACACAGTGAAATTGTGAAAATCAGAGGGTTGGGGCTCCCTCTTTCTTTTTAAGCTTTTAGTATTCAAGATGCTCATGGCTGTTGTGAGTCAATAACTCAGAGGCACAATCTGAGAAACAGAAACGTATTACGAATCAAAGATAACACATTCCTGAGTAAAGAGGCTGGACCCTAGTAATTCAGACTCCAGTGCCACTTGGAGAATCACAGAATTTCATTAACATCCAAATACAACAACAGAAGGCTGGGACTGAGAAAATCAAGGTCTTGCCCCTTTTTCCTAACCAGAATACTCAGGTTCTCCAGAAGGCGAAGGCATCACAGACCACAGAGGTCAGGGAGAGGGGGTAGCTGGCCCTCCTAGGAAGCCCACAGCAGTCCTAGGGTTCTCCTAGCAGGAGGCATGCATGTCCCTAGGACATAGGGGCAACTCAGGCCCCACACCCCAAACAAAGAAGTCTGGACAAAAGCCAGAGTCCAGCAAGGAAGAAGTGATCCAGATTCAGCTCCCTGTGACCTGGGAGCGAAAAGGGAATTAACACCAAGTTAATCGCCAGCCTCCTGAGCCAGAGGAACATTCACTCTCAGCTCAGACAGATGTGGATTCACTTGTAACCTCCAGATACCGTGTTTGGGAACAAAAGCAGAGCCGTCATGGAAACCTGTAAAGCCATGGTGTGGATGGAGACAGTGACCATCTCCCAAGCCCCTGACTCCAAGGAAAGAGAAAAGGGCACGACTGCATGGAGGAGCTGCCTCTTTTGGGGTTTTGGGACCTTTCTTTCACCTTACTGCAACACATGCCCTTTCCTCTTTGCTTAAGACCCTCACTGCCCTGGTGACGGGTAAACCTCTTCTTGGCTAAAGCCTAGCCTGGCAAACCTTTGCCTGGAAAGGGTGATGGGTAAAGAGGGTCCTTTCTAGCTGCCCACAAGAGAAGGTGGGTGAGAGAAGAAAACACCTTCTCCCCAGCAACAGGCAGCTTGGAAACTTCGTCTGAGGCCCAGGCAATGTACCTTGACCCCTCCTTCCCTGACTTAGTCCTGGGACTCCTTCCTCCCATGCAAAAGGGGCACAATAGTAACACGTGGGGCAAGGGGGTGGGGGTTGGAAAGTGCTAGTGCACGCATGTGCATGCTCACTCTCAAGCATGCGCGCACACGCGCACACACACACACACACACACACACTTAGAGACACTTGCCTTCCTGCACTAGTGGGTTACTGTAACCATGGCGACTAACAAGTTCCTTCACATTACAGCAGAGACTGCATGCTGGGGGTGGGGGGTGGGGGGCAGACAGGGAGAAAGCATGACTTTGGTTGGCATGCAGACTCATGGGGAAGCTAAGGTAAACCTGGGGTTGGCAGCTTAATGATCGTCATGGGACCCTGGGCAAGTCATTTGCCCTCCTCAGCCCCTAAATTTCTCACCTGAGGTCTCTTGCAGTTCCAGCCTGAGGATCTCTGCGGACCTCAAAAGGCATGGAGCCAACTCCTCTCGGAGCTGGTGACTAGCGACCTCTGGGACTCTGGGGGTGGCCCTGGCATCTCTCTGTCAGACCCCACCATGCTGGAAAGAGAGCCCACACAGTCCCTGCCCACAAACAGGCCGCTCATCACTTGGTGATAATGACCACGGCCACCCAGAACACAAAGAAAAGTGGCAAAATGAGTCTCCTTCATCCTTTTACCCGCTAACAAAAGGCAGGCATTATTTCCCTTGGGTTCAGAAAAGGAAATGGCTTAACCTTCAAATTTCTACTCCAAGTTGAATTGTAGGATTAGAGACCCCTAAGTCAAGGACCTCCAGACAATCTGGGTGTGAACTAGCCACTGGCTCTGCCCAGTGGGAGGGGCAGTAACTCATCCAAATTCCCTAAACGAGTGAGTGACAAAGTCACTATGAGGACCAAGGCCTCCAGCCTCTCCCTGGCCTCTTGGGCCCGTGGGCAGGCCCTATTTCTACTCCTAATCCTGTGTCCTACAATGATCACATTTGGTGCTGGAAAAGACCTTGAATATTATCTAGTCCAACCCTATCATTTTAGAAATGAAGGTGCATGTACAGAGTGGAGTATAGGAAAGCAAAGGAATGTTAGTAAACCCCCAAACCCACCAACCATGAGGAATTCCGAGAAACCTGGGAAGCCTCATTTGACCTCTCTGTCTCTCTCCCTCCCTTTCTCTGGCTGGCTGGCTGGCTCGCTCTCTCCCTCTCTCTCTCCCTCCCTCCCAGGACACAGAATCATTGATTCTCATGGGCAGAAGATACCTCTGAAGCCACCTAGCCCAACCACCTGATCCCTAAGAACATCCTAACAGCCATCAAGACGTCTTCCAAACTTTGTTTAAAAACTTCTCAAGGAGAAAGCCCTTAGAGCCCACTGCATTTTTAGGGAATTCTGTGAGGAAGAATTTCCTTAAAGCAATCTGGAATCTGGCTTTCTGTAGCTTCCTTCCCATTGTTCCTAATTCCTAAGCTGCCCCCATCTCTCCTCGGATGCCGTCACCATCCTAGAGCAGGCCCTCATCACCTCTAACTTGAATAACTGCCAGTACCTGCTGACTGGTTTCCTTGCTGCAAGTGTCTCTCCTCTCCCATCATCTTCCACCCAGCTGGTTGTCAAATTTTCTAAAGCACAGATCTACCCATGTTACTGTCCCCTCCACTCCATAAACTCTAGGGGCTCCCTACTGCCTCCAGGATCAAATACAAAATGCTCCACTCGGCATTCCAAGCCCTTCCTGACCTAGCCCCCTCCTGGCTTTCCAATCTCCTTACAGCTTATTCCCCAGTGACACTGGCCTCCTGGCTGCTCCATCTCCTGATTCCAGACATTACTCTCCCTATCTGTGCCCCACACCCAGAATGTTCCCCCTCATCTCTGCCTACTGCCTTCCTTCAAGTCCCAGCTAAACTGCCACCTTTGACAGGAAGCCTTTCCCGTTCCCCACTAATACCATGGCTTTACAGGTTTCCCCCTTTTATCCTGTAAAAAGTTTGTTTATACATAGTTGTTTACACGGTGTTTCCACTGTTCTGACTGTGAGCTCCAGGAGGCCAGGCACCGATTTTTGCTGTTCTTTGTATCCAAAGTCAGTCAATAAGCACCATTAAGTATGTCATAGGCATTGTGCTAAGTCCTAGGGCTCCAAACAAATGAAAAAGACCATCTACCCTGAAAGAGCCTACAGTGGAACAACACATGTAAACACATGTAAACAACTGTGTACAAACAAGATATAGACAAGATAAATACAAAATAACCAACAGAGGGAATGAAGAAGGATCATCAAAGTTTTCCTGGAGAAGGTGGGATTTTAGCTGGGACTTATAGGAAGCAGAGAGGTAAAGATGAGGAGGGAGAGTGTTCCAGGCATTGGGACACAGAGAAAATGCTGAGAATCTAGAGACAGAGTACCTTGTTTCAAGGACAGCCAGGAAGCCAGTGTCACTGGACTGAATAGGACATTTTGAGGAGTAAGGCGTAAGAAGACTGGGAAGGTAGGAGAAGCTTAGGTTATGAAGGGCTTTGAACATCAAACAGAAGGTTTTGTATTTGATCCTGAAGGCAACACAGAGCTACTGGAGTTTGCTGAGTGAGGAGTCAACATGATCAGACGTGCATTTTAGAAAGATCACTCTGGCCAGAGCTGAGTGTTAACAGCAGGAATGGGGAGAGACTGGAGGCAGGCCGAGGAGATGAGGGACAGTATTAGAGTGAGGGCAGTGTCAGGAGAGAAGCAGAATAGTAATGAGATACTACAAAGGGAAATTTGACAGGTCTTGGCAACATATTGGATAGAGGGGGTGAGACAATGTGTGGAGTGCAGGATGACACCCAGGTTTCATGCTAGGGGGACTGGCAGGACGGTGATGTAATCAATAGTAATATGGACATCTGGAAGGGGGGAGGTTTAGGGGGAAAGATGAATTTAGTTGTGGATATCTGCTAGATAATACCACTTTTAGGTCTATATTCCAAAGACACCATAAAAATGGGAAAAGGACCCACATGTACAAAAAATATTTACAGCAACTCTGTTTGTGGTGGCAAAGAACTGGAAACTGAGGGGAAGCCCATCAATTGGGGAAAGGCTGAACAAGTTTTGGTATATGAATGTAATGGAATACTATTGTTCCATAAGAAATGACGAGCAGGCAGATGTCAGAAAAACCTAGAAAGACTTACATGAACTGATGCTAAGTAAAGAGAGCAGAACCAGAAAAATATTGTACAATAACAGCAACATTGTGCAAGGACTAACTTTGACAAACTTAGCTCTTCTCAGCAATGCAAGGATCTAAGACAACTCCAAAAGACTGATGATGGAAAATGCTGTCTACATCCAAAAAAGAACTATGAAGTCTGAATGCAGATGGAAGCATACTATTTGCTCTCTCTCTCCATCTGATATAGAAGTAGATGTGAGAATCACCAGCATGGAAATAGCCAATGACTCCATGGAAGCTGATGAGATCCCCAAGTGCATTAGTACAGAAGGAGAAGAAGGACCAGGACAGAGCTCTGGGAGACACCCCCAATTAGCAGGCATGAGTGGAATGAAGATCTTACAAAGGAGACTGAGGAGAGGTTAAATAGGTAAAGCCAGGGGAGACTGGTGTGCCATAAACCAAAAGGGAAAATAACAAACAGCATCAAAGGCAGCAGAGAAGTCAAGGAGGATGAGAACTGAGAAGACCGTTCGATTTGGCAACTAAGAGATCAATGGTAATCCCCAAAATTTAGAAGAGAGCCTGGAACATACACAGAAGGCGCTTAACATGTATTTATTGACTTGACTTGACCTGCTCAGTTCTGGCCTCTATGGTCAAGCAGAACACATCTAGTCCCTTTCTCCAGGAAGACCCTTCCAGGGTTAGAACCCGACCATCCTCCTGTCTTCTGTCTTCCAGGTTCTTCAACTGCCCCTTATGTGGTACGATCCCAAGGACCTTCACCATTGCAGCGGCCCTCCCCCAGACACTCTATAGGGCATCAATGTTTTTCCTAAAACGCAGCACCCAGATAGATGGCAGTAGAGTCAGAACCAAACCAATTTATAGAGCACTTGAACATCCACAAAGTGATTCTCTCTCTCTCTCTCTCTCTCTCCCTCTCTCTCTCTCTCTCTCTCACACACACACACACACACACACACACACACACCCCCATCCTTCCCATCTGATTCTTAAAACCCTATGGAGATATATCATCCCTATTTTACAAATGAGGAAACTGAGGCAGATAGCGGTGCAGTGACTTACCCAGGATCACCCAAAGAATAAGTGTCAGAGGTGAGATCTGTACCTCCATCTCTCAACTCCAAACTCCTGACACTATATCATGATACATCTATCAAATATAAGATAGGGAAGGGATGGATCTGTGAAAAGTCAGGAGGTTTTAGAGAATATAAGTTCTACAAGAGTCAACAGCTGAAGATAGCAGCCAAAAGAGCAATGCTGTAATCCGTTGGTCAATATGCATTTATTTATTAAGTGCCTTCTGTGTGCTCATACCATGCTAAGCACTGGGAACTCAAAGAAAGGCAAAAGACAAACTCTGGTACAAGGAACGAGCAAAGAGGCCAGTGTCACAGAGGGGTTCGGTATAAGAACACTCGGAAGGCTGAAGGGGCCAGGTTATGCAAGGCTTGAAAAGCTAAAGAGAGCATTTGATATTTGATCCTGGAAGCTAGAAGGGGCCACTGGAGTTGAGCAAATGCAGAACAGTCTCCATCAGTTTTGCTCTCCTATATCCTGGTCTGACCACATCTGGGGTATCTTGTGCAGTGGGTTCCTATTTTAGGAAGAACCTGGCTGAACTGGAGGTTGTCCAAAGGAGGGTGACCATGCTAGTGAAGGGTCTTGAGTCCACACCAGATGAGAACCAGGCGAAGGAACCAGGGCTTTTAGCCCAGGTAAAATGTTTGAGTAGTTGAAGGCTGTCATCAGGAAGGAGGCCGAGCGTCAGTGGGGCTGGCCACCAGGGGCAGATGTGGAAACACTGGGTAGAAACTGCAGAGGCAGAGTTAAGTTTGAGAATGATTCCAAAGTGGAACAGGCTTCCTTAGAAGCTAAGGAATCCCCCTTCCCAAGAGCTCTTCAACCGAAGGCTGGACGACCAGTTGGGGCTATCACAGTGGGAGTGGGGGCCCTTCCAACACTCAGAGACTCCAGGTCATGCTCTGCCACTCATGAAGTAAGCCTCCTTTACTTAGGAATGCTGCTGGGGAGGCAGCTCCTCAGGATCCAGGACAGCATTCCAAGAAGCTCTTCATTCTAGGGCTGTGGGGTCCTTGAAGACGTCCAAGAATCTGAGAGAACAAATTTTCACCAGTCCCACAAATGGTAAACAGAGGCCACCAAGAGATGGTCACTGGATACAGGCAGCAGTTGTCCCTACACACGAGCCTTTCTAGGGACTGAAAAAGCACCAACAGCAGCCACCACCTAAGCACTCAAATGGAGAAGGCCAATTGGGATGGGGAGTTCTTGTCTCAGCCTGGTTGAATATTTCTGGGGTAAGTAACCGAGGCGCTGCCCACTTCACTCTGCAGGCACCACAGGGACAGAGGCTGAGATGCTTTAGCCAGAAGTGATTTACTCAAGTTGTTTCCTTTTGGTGGGTGCCATGTGTCTGCCCAACTTGCCTGACTTCTAGCTAAGATTGGTTTGGACCCAACTGTAAAGTTAAAATTTGTCTAGGGTCAAGAATATTAATCCAGGTTAGTTTATTCACAAAAGGGCACCTAGCTGTGCCTTAAAGCAAGTGGGCTAAATCAGCTACCAACAGCAAAACACGACTGGTCTTAAACTCAACTACAACCCCTTAAAGACTGGCTGGAGCCATCTAAACGGCTGGGCTACGATCCCCTAAACTGAATGCTGGGCTCATTTTCGCCTTATGATTTCTTCTACGATTCTGGATTATTTTAATGAGCAAATGCTGGACAATTGTTCACTGGACCTAACAAAAGAGAGGCTCCTCACCCCCTTTCCCTGAAGCCTTCATTTCACCCTGGCTACCCTGACTTGGTTCCTCCATGAAGCACTTTGCCTGTCTATCCTTCCAAGGACCCTTAGAGTCTTCATCTTGTCTCAAATCAGAAGAGGACAAAAGCTGTTTTCAGTCACTAAAACGGAATAGATTTCATGTTACATGAACTCTATAACTAAACATCTGGCTATATATACATACACTAGGGGATGGGGGGAAGATGAGAATCAGTACATGATCTTTTAAATAAGAAGGGAAAAGGACAGTTTCAGGCCCATCTCTGAGTAGGCATGGTGATAGAAAAGTCTTCTTTTATTTATTCAGAGAGGAAAGGGGGTAGTGGGAGTCTTCTGGCTGCCCAGTCTGTTGTCAGTAAGCACTTGTGCATCTATGGAAGAAAGACATCAGCTACTCCAACTTCAGGACAGAAGCAGGATTCTGGTAAGGCAGTAGCAGCAGCCCAGGGACTAGATTGGTGCTGAGTTCAAAGCTGGTTCCCAGTGAAACATAAGGAAGGTGTCTATTTTAGGGCTCAGGAGGGTAACTGGATTAAAAAAAAAAAAGTAACTAAGTTGCGATTCCTGGCTATCACTGACGACCCACAGTAGTCATGAGCTCATGGGGATGGCCAAGTGAAATTTAAAACTGGCATCTGGAGAACTGGTGGAGCAGCCTGGGCACTGAAGGCAATGGCCAGGTGGGCCTCAGGTAGCTTCCTCACCCCAAGGTTCTCACCACTCCCCCTCTTCTGTCAAGTCACCTTGTCATTATGGCTCTGTGGCCACGTCTCCTCCGCACTATCACCTGTTGTCTCTGACAACATCTGGCACTTCCATTCAGTAAGAGAATCTCTCTCAATGCCTTTAAAGTCTCCTCTGCTGCTGTGTTACCAAACAGCCCGTTATCTCCCCATTATAATTCATAGCAACTCTGGCCTTTCTTATCACTGCTGATCTGGAAAAGCAACAGTAACTTGTCTAAGAAATGGAACAGACATTTATTATCCTTCCACACACTAAGAGCTCTGCTTTGATATTTCCGGTGTGAATTAATGCTCTGATCGTAGGACCTTGTCCACACCATGATGCCCCAAATCACTCTCACCAACACCCCCCCCCCACCCTCAGACACAGACACAGACACACACACACACACACACACACCACACCTGCCTCTTGTCCAGCTGGATAAGCCAGCACTCTCCTGCCCACCCTTCCCCCCAGCAAAGAGCCTTTTCTTACCCAAAGGCAGAGGAACTAAAAACAGCAGCTGGGGAGTTCAGTTGACTCACCCAGCATAATCATCTCCTCCCAGAATCTCCAGTCTCCTCCTGGGGTTTTTGCCAACACAAAGTAAGAAAGACACACGGGGTCTTAAAAAAAATGTCTCTCAGCATTTCTGAAATAGTCTCTCCACCCGGGTGCAGATTTAACCCTCTGGCTGAACTTTCTCCAGCTAGGCTCCAATGTACTGGCTGGTGCTAGCCAATGCACGAGGCTAAATGGACACCAGGATTACCGGGCTCTCCTCGTGGGTCTTTCCGTAACCCATTTCATGCTCCGGAGAAAGATCCTGCCTCTGCGCATCCTCATCTGTAAAGTGGCTAAGAATGATCTAAAATGCTTTTTACTTCTCCAGGGTCCCTAATGAGGAAGGAAAAAAAGAGATGACATGCTCAGCTCTTCAGAGACAAGGTCCAAATCAACACGGGGGAGTCTACTTATCCTACAAGATGCTTATTAAGGTCAGTAATGACAGGATTGTCCCCCTTAGCCCACCCGTGCATTCTTATAGCCATTCAATTTAAGTAACGATTAAAATTTCAACTGGCTGCTGTTGTAATAGGCAAAATCCCACAGTGCAGCGTGCACTGACGTACCCGTGGTTTTGTCTGCTTCATAAAACAAACAGGTCACTGACAGCCTTACCAAGAGAGGGCACCCATGCATCAAGGGTGAGGTTGGTGGAAACCTAGGGCCATGAGTCCTACCAGTTTTACAGAGAATAAGCTTTGGGACTGGTTGCATTAAATCCTGTAACATTACAGGACATGATCTGTAACCCCTCAAAAAAAAAATCTAACCTGACCACATATACAGGAATGACCAAGTGGGTGAAGACCGTCTATTGCCAAGATGCTGACTTGCATTTGGATGGAAAACCTATCGAGGAATTAACTGAGACGACAGCTTCTGTAAAGTAGCAAGTCATACAACAAACTTGGAAAATCAAAAGCATTTTTACATAGTAATAACAGAATCCAGGTAAGAATAACAGAAAGAGAAGTCCATTTGAAATAACTACAAAATATATAAAATATCAGAGAGGCAATCATCTACCAAAGCACACTCAATATCTATATAGATATAATTCCAAAAAGCTCCTTAAAGAAATAAAGAACTTAAAAATTAGAATAGTCAATGTTCATTGGCCGTGCCAATACAATAAAGATACTATGGAAATTGATTTACCATTTTAGTGTTGTACCAAACTACCAAAGGCAAACTTTACAAAATTGGACAAAATAACAAAATTCATTTAGAGACAAAAGGAAAAAAATGGAAAACAGCAATTCCAGACTTCAAACTACATTAGAAAACAGTAATCATTAAAACTATTTGCTACTAGTTAAAAAACAGAGGTTAGGGGCAGCTAGGTGGCTAAGTGGATAGAGCACTGGCTCTGAAGTCGGGAGTACCTGAGTTCAAATCCGGCCTCACATCAAACACCTGACACTTACTAGCTGTGTGACCCTGGGCAAGTCACTTAACCCCAATTGCCTAAATAAAATAAAATAAAATAAAATGGACAAAATAAAATAAAAAACAGAGGTTAAAGGACTAGCCCAGGGGCACACAGTGAGGAGGCTGGATTTGATCTCAGGACTTCTTAGCTCCAGGCCCAATTGCTTTGTGCCCTTAGAGAAGTATGAGAAGACTCGTGGGCAATCAAGGCTTTCACCACACAAACAGTAAGAACAACAGAACCATGGAGAGTGAGATTTAGCCGGGCCCCAAGGAAGAGATCTTTGTAGAGGTGGGGGGCTACAGGGATGGAACACTGCATACAGCATCCGCCTTTTAAGATACAGAAGCTAGTTATGCTGAGCTAGCTTTTTCCTCTTCTTTATTATTTGTTTTCTGGGAGGAAGAGAAATGAGGGGTGAAATGAGGGATCCTGGGGGAACTGTAGGTGGTATAAAAACAAAATACCAATAAAATATTTTTTTAAAATTCCATAAAGAAAAAGAAACCTCCAGAGCAAGTTTATTCACACGCATATTTGGGAGAGATGGCACAGCCGCACAAGTTGGAGGAAAAGGGCAGAGCGGATTGTCTTGGGGAAATTACAAAGTTTCTTTACCGCCCCCAAGCAACACTACTACCATTCTGCCCCTATTGATTTATACACAACAGTCTCCAAAGAATTTTCATTGACTGTCACACGGCTAGCAATGCAGAAAGAGGCACCTGATAGGTGGGAGCAGTCTGCAACATAAAAGCAATGAGGAATTAGAAGAGGAATAGGAGTAGAAGGTGTCACCAAGGAACTGTCCGATAGAAAGAAAAGCCAGGCTGAGCACATGGTGAGAACCAGAGACGACAGCTGCTTGACACGCACAGAGGTTTCCTGCAAGTGGAGTGGGCCCCTGGTGGCAAAGTGATGGAGGACCTGGCTGCCGACACTTACAGCATTGTGAAGAATTCCCAAGGTGAGATCCCAGACCAGAGTGAAGCTTGCCCATCCTTCCAAAGTCTTCTGATCTGATGATCTGTCACTGTCCTCAGCACGGATCATCTGGATGAGTTAAGAAGCTTTCTCATTGGCCATCCTGCCTTGGCTCTCCCCACCCCCATCCATCCACCACAGAATGACCAAAGGAATTTTCCTAAAAAAGGTGCAGCTCTGTGTCACACACTGCTCCCCCCTGCTCCCCCCGCCCGCCCCCTCCATGAACTCTGATGGCTGCCGGGCACCACCAGGAACAAGTCTCAACTGCTCTGCTTAGCATCTTTTCACACATGACTCCCCTCTGCTCACTCTGCAATCCAATCCCGAGGCTCTACTCAATGCTCCTCACACCCTGTAACTCCAGCACTCAGTGGAGTGTCTGGAACACAGGAAGCACTTAGAATAAATGCTTGTTCAAGAACTATGGCCCAGCGTTCTCAAAGGCTCTACTAAAGAGAGCACCAACTCTGGCAAAGCCCTCCCAAGCTGGAAAAACTTCACAGAAAGGTTGGCAAAGGCTGTGGGCTCTGTTGTCTAAGAACCACCCTCATCCAACGTTGGCCACAAGGTGATGACTGTCCCAACAACAAGAAAACCACAGATTCTCCAGGTGCCAAGATCATTTGGCACCTACCATATGCGATCTCACCTGGCTATCAGGAGTGATCCTACAGGAACTGCCAGCAGCCACGAGAGAATTGTCTCAATACTTACAAAGCCAGCGTCTAACTCAAACATTCAAAGTCTAAGTCTATTTTTCCATGGAAACAAAGTTTATGTCCCAATTCTAAGCACGGAGTCCAAGGAGGTCAAAGAGAAAAGAACGGCTCCCTATACACACCAATGGTTGCCAAAGCACTTTCTGTACCGGCCAAAAACCAGAAACAAAGTCAATGCCCGTTCATCTGGGAATGGCTACCCCAGCTGCAGAGCCAGATGTAAGGTAGTATCACTGCACCGGAAGGAAGATAATCGTGAACAATTCGGAGGAGCGAAGCGAGATTTGGGAGAGCTGCCGCAGGTGAGGGGAGCAGACCCAAATCGATGGTCACCTTCCTCCTCCAAGACACACACCTTCCTCTGCAGGGTCATCGTGGAGGGGGTGAAGACCTCCAGGACTCTGTACCTAATGTCAGGGCAGACAAAGTTCCAGCATCCACTGCTTTGGCTGAGCCTTTTTTTTTCTTTCTCTTTCAAAATCTTGCTGACTGGGGGAAAGGGGACCGAGGGACATAGACTAAAATTCATGTCACACAATGACAAGAGCGACCATTATACAGAACAAAAATAATCACTCACATTTATGGTACTTGAGTCTAAAGCAAAGGGCTTTAGATACATTATCTCAGGATCCTCACAACCACCTTGCAAGGGAGGGGTTGTTACTCTACAGGTGGGAAAACTAAGGTTCTGGGAGACTGTGACTTCCTCAGTCACACAGCTAAGTGCTCAGGGAGGGAACTGAACCCCGAGTCTTCTTGGCTTCTCTGTACAATGCTATATAAACCCTGCCACGATGGCTTACAGGTCAGTCAAAAAAACCTATTTAACCTATGACACTACCGAAATGTAATAATAATAATAAATAACCACCTTTATATGGCACTTTAAGTTTTGAAAATTGATTTACAAACATGATCTCATCTGATCCTCACAACAACCTATGGTCCTCATTTTACAGTTGAGGAAATTGAGGCAGAGAGAGGTTCAATGACTTGCCTAGGATCACAGAGGTAGTGAGTGAGTGTCTGAAGTGGGATCTGAACCTGGGTCTTCCTGAGTCCAGGCCCAGCACTCCATCTCCTGTGCCTCCCATCTATCTTTTTTTTTTTTTTTTTCAGTTTTTATGGGAAAATACCGACTTCCAAAAGGAGACAACGGTAACAAGAGCCCTAGTGAGGGACACTCTTGTCAGCTTCCAAGCCGATGGTGGTGACCCTCCCACCTGAAGGCAGAGGGAGGGTTTTAGGAGACTGGAAGGCAGTAGGGGCAGCTGGATGTCCAAGCGGTAGGGGTAGGAAAAAGTCTGAGTGGACGGTCTAGTGGAAATGACGAGGCTGCAGTCAGAAAAATAGGGGGTGTCATGAGGCTAAGGCGGGGGGGGGGGGGGAGACAGCATAAGGGATAAATTTTCCCTCCCTCTCTTCATTTTCTCTTTTTTTTTTCCTTCAAGCTGAGGGAGCAGAACATGGACTACGGACCAGAGACGGCATCTGGGCCCCTCTTCTTACCTCTCTACCCATCCCCTCACCAGAAGGGGACACCGAACCATGAACCTATAAAAGGGGAGCAGCCTAGGAAAAGATGGGTCTGGGAAGGGCAGGAGCAAAGCAGTGGTTTCTAGTTATACTGGATACCTCAAGTCAAGTCAGAAGCATGTATTAAGCACTTGCTGTGTGGCAGGCACTGGGCAGACAATGTACTGAGGAGACAAGCAAAAAGCTAGTCTCTGACCTCCAAAAGCTTCCATTCTAAAGGGGACAACAACAGACCAGAGGGGGCTGGGGGCTTCTAAATGCTTTCTCCACAGCGGCCCTCTGAGATCAGGGCCGTAAGTCTCACTATTCCAACTTTATAGAAGAGGAAACAGGGACTCAGAGAGATTCCGTCACGGGCCAAGGATCAGAACTAGAACTCAGGCCTCTGACTCTGTCTAGACCTAGGGCTGGGGAATGCTCTACTAGGCAGCTGCTTTAAAACCTAAAGGCCATTGGAGAGGCAAGAGTGCTGAAGCTGGGCTCAGAAAGTCCCAAGCTTCTTGAAGGTGTAACCATGGGCACGTCCTTGTTGAGCCTCAGTTTCTTCTCCTGTAAAATGGGCCCAAGAGTCCTGGTAGTGCCTCCTTCACAGCTCCAAAGGAGACTGTGTGGGTAAAATGCTTTGTAAACCTTAAAGCACTAGAAACACCAACTCTTCTGGTCATCTGTATACGTGTGTACCTTGACGTTCACTTACAAACCCCAAAATAAACCAGGACAAACAAACATATCAGTAGAGGAGACTGGGATGAGTGACTAACACCTTCAAGACAGAAGAAATGGCTTTTGGAAAGGGGCAAGGAGGGAATCTGGTTTGCATGACTTTTTCCCCAATGGGGGAAGGTATAAAGAAAAGAAAATAATTTTTATTGATTAAAAACAAAAATGGAGGCAGCTAGGTGGCGCAGTGGATAAGGCTCTGGCCTTGGAGTCAGGAGGAGCTGAGTTCAAATTTGGCCTCAGACACTTGACATTTACTAGCTGTGTGACCCTGGGCAAGTCACTTAACCCCAACTGCCTCAAACCCCCCCCAAAATGAAATGTCATTTAAAAACGAAACAAATCACAAAATTTCCAAGTAACCTACAATTTGCACAGATTCCAAATGCTTTACTAATTCACCCTACAGAGCAACAATTCTATCTAGCAAGTTCTGGGTCTTTAGGGAGTGCACACTATAACCCATCTCGCCTTTGGGGTCAGGAGCAGAAGCATCTATCTTTACAATCACAAGAATCTGAGTTAAAATTCTGAGTTAGCAATCACCCACCAGCTCATTTTACAGATGAGGAAACCAAGACCTGGAGAAATCCAGTGACTTTTCCAAGGCCACATAGTCCCCCACCACAAAACCCCTATCACAAAACTTTACAGGTTCACCAAGTGAACTAACAAGTCCCAGGTCCACACCCTCAGCCTCCTGCTCCCCGTCTGCTCTAATATAAACATCTGAAATGAACACGCATTCCACCTCTAGGGAGAACCTTGGGTGCTGACTATAACTTCTTCCAAACAATCTTTTATTTCACCCATGTGGGTCCTCCCCTCCATTGATAAGATGCATGCTTGCATTAACTACTGTGGTTTAAACACACACACACACACACACACACACACACACACACACACACACACACACACACACACACACACACACA
>NW_020951147.1:6972052-6993821 GCF_900497805.2 Vombatus ursinus
ACACACACACACACACACACACACACACACACACACACACACACACATCCGCTGGGGACCACCCTTCTGGGAATACACTCCTTTCTCTCAACTGAGCTCAGCAGTAGCTTGAACAGGTGCCACTGGGGCCTGTACTCCAAGCCTGTCAGAATGTGGGCACTGATGGCATGAAGGGCATCTCCCCGCTGCACTGAGGCAGGAGACAGACATTTCATCAAACTGCTGTCACCATGGCCTGGCCAGAGTACCCAGCTCCGCTGACTGGGGGGCTTCCAGCACCCTCAGGACCCAATGGGAAGCAAGCTCATGGCAGAAGGGAGAAAGTGCTACACCAACACCTGGTTCAAAACTTGCCTCTGCTCCTTATGAGCTGTGTGACCCTGCACAAGAGACGTCACCTCCAGGCTTCGGTTCCCTTATCTGGAAGATAGGGATAATGATACCCACAGTACTTACTGTACCCATCTGCTTTATGCCAAGTGCTTTGCTGAGTTTAAAGCACTGCACGAGGATCAATTATTGTTTTCATTATTGTTGTTTTAATTATAATAGGTTATTGTTAGTGGGGAACTTGGCCATTATTTTGAGATCCCTCTTTGAGGCCCAAACCTCGGGTCCGTTTGCAGAAGCTCAGCTCGAGATCAGCAGCTGGGAAAGGAGGCAGGTGGGCAAGGTCAGTCCCAGCTTCCACGATCCCATTCCAAGAGCAGGGAAGCCACGAGCACCCGCCCCCAAAATACACACAGGATCATTATTTTGGGGAGATTTTTTCTTCCCTGTTGGGTTGTGAATTCCACGAACTAACCACCTGCTCCAGGGCCAGCTCCCTCTGACAGCTGCCCCTGAACACTGCAGAAGAGTACCGTTTGTTCATGCTGGGGCAACCGGAAACATCCCCTAATTGTTCTTCTAAATCCAACTGAGGAAAGTTTCCTCCTAAGGTCTGCAACTTTTCTTGCAGACAGCTTCCCCCATCAAGTGACTGCAGCCCCTCCAGCCTGGATGCCAGTCATCCCGTGGAGAGATAACTGCTCATGTGAACAGGGCAAACATGCTCTGCTCCAGCTGTTTACAGGCAAGAGGATTAAAACAACCTGTGGAGGAGAGGGGAGGGGGCAAACCTGGTACGCTAGGAGCCCTGGGAACACAGCATGGAGCAGTAGAGACCTCCTAGGATGCCAAGGCAGCTCACGAGGCCAAATACTGCCGAAGACTGAGTGACCTTGAGAAATGGTTCACTCTGCCACTGTTCAAGGAGGGGGCATGGTCAGTAACAGCATTCAGGGTTCCTGAAGAGCCTCCCCAATTAACTGTTAATATTCAAACTGCCAAAGTCCTTTTGCAGCACTGAGCAGGTGTGTGAAGACAGGGGGGGATGTGTGGCAGTGCCAGCTATGTGAAGGACATCTTCCTTTCCCAGACACCTCAGGTCATACCACAACTCCCCACAACCAAATGCCGTCCCACTACAGCCCCAGAGGCAGAGAAGCACCTTCAAGTGCCATCTCTGGATCCTGAGACCTGAGCAGAAGAAAGGCTTAAGAAAGCTGGCAGATGGCTTTACATCTCCCCAGCAGGAAGGCAAGGAGCAAGGTGAGTGAGGTGGCTTCGGGGAGGCTGGGAGGTTACAAAACGAGCCCGGCCTCTCCAGCTTCTCTGCAGACTACTCATCACGGACCCCTAAATTCTGGATTGGCCCTGGAGCCCTCCATTCGTCAGCCCTGCCATACGAGCTCAAGCAATAGGAGGGGCAGCTCAGCTCAGGAGGTCCCCTGGCCACAGAGGCTGCTCCCCGTTAGCGGCATTCCCCATTAAAAGAGGAAGTCAAGGCTGGCTCTGATGGGGCTTACCCAAGCTCAATAAGGCCATCACTGCAAAGGGGCTGCTACACCTCCCCTGAATGCTGCCCTGGGGGCTAGTTGGGGCAACTATACTCACGCTGTGAAAAACCAGAAGCGGCAAGTCGAGAAGTGAGGAATCCAGCCTAAAGAAGATGGACACTGCGCCCTTCATTAGAATAGAAGCCCCCGAAGCCTCTGCTCGGCTCTGCACACTGAGCTGGGGTATGGGCACAGGCACAGGCACGGGCCTGGGCACGGGCTTCTTCAGGAAGCCCCTGGCTTCACTAGTGCCCAAAGGGATCCACAGCCATGACCACAAGCTCAGCCCTGAGCCGGTAATGAGCTCCCAAGGAGCTCCCCTACTCACACGTCCATTAATCTTCCCCCAGATCACTGATGTCATGGGGAGCGGCGGGTGAGCTCCGGTTTGCCTGGTAGGAGGGGAGATCACACAAGTGCCGCCCCACCGGTGGGGCAGAGTGCTTCTGGTCACTCCACACGGCAGAGAACCAACCCACTGCACAGATCAGACATTCTGGGAAGAGGCAGGAATGGACTGGATGGCTGCCAGGAACTCTGGTGTTCCCATCATCGGGACTGGAACAGAACAGGAGAGGCCAAGAGGCTTATGGTCTCAGGAAGAAGGCGGGAGAGCCATAGTAAGCGTTTTGCCCGGCAGCGTGGGAACAGAGCTTATTCTCTGCCACAAGAGAGGGAGGTCCAACCGTCTGCACAGCAAGTCCCCTCCTGTGGCCAGGAAAGAAACTGTGCCCCATTAACAGCATGACTTTCCCAGTGTGAATCCAGAGTCTGACATTCCCTGGTACAAACTTTCCCAACCTACCCTTTTTTGGTGGTTCCTGCCTTCTCTTCAGCTCAGGGCACAGCCTCACCTAGGAGCTACCATATAACTCCCTGCTCTTCCTTCCACGTTGACTTTAGAGCGGCCCAGTGTGCTGCAAAGCACACTGGCTAAAGGTGTGCAATATGGGCCCTGGGACAGATCCCCGGCTCCTCCCTCCCCCAGCAGTACCTGGGGCTGCCACAGAATGGGGCTGGTGAGCTCCAGAAAGGCTTAGGGAGGGATGGGAAAAAGGGCACAACCAGGAACGTGCCAGCCCACACAGACAAGCACCTGAGACCTTGCTGGGCCAGGAAGGACCTGGGATCCCCACTCTCCTGAGGAAAGAACCCTCATGGAGAAGTCCATACAGAAAAAACAAAGTGAAACACTCCCTGTCCCAGGCAAAACAGTCAACATCCTAGCAGTGTTGGGGTTCAGGAGGCCAGGCCAGAGCTGGAAAGCTGATGTCCACACCAAAGCCCACTCTTCTGCCATCATCTCACTAACCCCCAGACTAGAGGGAGTGGGGCAGCCCCAAATCTCTTCTGGAGCCAGACAGAATACAGCTTTCCTGAAGCCTCTCCAGAAAGCTGGCCTCTTCTACCAGGGAAGAGACAGCTGCCAGGTCCAGACAATATCCACCTAAATGAGGTGTGAGTTTTCTCAACACCTCTGGATCAGAACTCCAATGCCTCTGAGGAGGATGCTGGGGGAAAGTAAGATGCTGGCTGTGAGGAAGGCCCAGCAGCCAAAAGTCATCAGAGTGCTTGCTCTTCCTTTCCCTTCCTTCTGGGCCCCTGCCCAGGGCCCCCTCATGATTGCTCCCCCACTTTCTCTGTCCAGCCACTTCCATCTGAAAGAAGGTGCCACAAGCTTAAATGTTCCTGGGCCCTCTGGCTTCTTTCTTCCCTTGGAGAGGCACTGGGGCACTGGCAGGATTTCAGAGTAACCCCCATGAGGTAATCTGAGCCAGCCTGATGTCCTTCCCAGGGCCCTTTCCATACTTCCCCTATTCAGATCCTCCCAGGGAATGCGGAGTCCTCAGACTCCGAGGCAGGAGCTCTGACACAAACTGGGGGACCTTCCACAGATCCCAACCCTGCTGGGCCTTCACTCGGACTGGGTGACCTTAAGGATCCCTTCAGCTCACATACTGTAGGAACTCTGGATGTCAAAGTGTGATTCACTAACTCAGTGTTTTAGCCATGTCGAACCAGGAAATGAAGAAGTGCACTGCTTGGGCCTGGGAAGATCAGGAAAGTCAGTCCAAGAGTCTGAGTGTCATAAGCAAACCGTACCTAAAATCCTCACTGGACACAAGGGAAATTATCTTGCTCAAATGTGGAGGGACCATGTGGACCACAGCCCCAGAAAATAAAGGAAGGCCTCAGGAGGCAGCAGGGTTTGGAAATATGGTAACAAGTGTCAACCCCAGAGAAGCTAGAGACAAGGTGCTTTCAAATCCATTATCTCAGCCCCACGGAGGCAGAGGGCACTGTCTCCCTTGAGTCCCGAGTCTGGCTTCACATCCCACGACAGTCGTTTACTACCTGTGGAACCATGGGCCTCAGTTTCCCCACCTGTAAAATAAAAGGGTTGAACCAGATGGCGTCCGAGGTTCCTTCTGGCTCTCAGTCTGTGATCCTATGACTATCTCAAAAGTCATGGGAAGTAGGAAATTAGGGGGACCCTCTGACATTTTCCCGATGAGGAAACCATCGAGGCTCAGAAAGATTATCTGACTTGCTCAGGAAGATAAAGTTAATAAATGAGAGACCCGACACTAGAGGCTAGTGTGCCTTCTCAGCCAGCACGGTGTTCAGGGCCAGGCCGATGTGTTCTCTCTCTTAGCTTTACCCCGCCAACCACCACCGTCCCCAGCAGGACACTGTGGATCCAGGCAGCGGCAGCCCACAAAAGGGGCCAGACCTGCCCCAGGCCCATCCTGTCAGGATGCTTTGCCAGAACCCATCCCCTATTACCATGAAGGACACACCCAGCACCTGGTCCTGGCACCTGCCCTTGCCCTCCTCCCCACTCATGGTTCCCACAGCAGCCCAGGAGACTCCAGGGACTCTTGGGTGAGAAGCAGCCTTAGGCTGCATAATCGAGGGGAGAGACTGACTCAGCGGAGCTCAACAAACAGGGGTTTCAGTCTCCCTCCCCATTTCAGGGAGGGAAAGCAGTGGGCCGGGGCAGACCAGTCTAACAGGCCCTCCGTTCCACTACACCCCACCCCCCAACACACACACACACACACACACACACACAGCTGATTCAGTCCTCAGGCAAGGCTCAGAGAATAAGAAAGCTAAAAGCCAGGTGGAGCCTGTCACAAAGAACCCTCCACTCCTGAAGGAGGTGGGACACCAAGGAAAAACAACCAGCACAGCAATGACCCCCCACTAAGGGTTTCCTGCTCCCACTCTAGTTCATGGTGACCTGTCATTGCATAAAGACAATCTGGCCACCTCTGGACCTGGAGGGACCAGGGGCACTTTTCCTATGCTCACCCTCTCGTTTTCCACAGTCCCTCATGGGCCATGAGTCTCTCCTGGAACCTGGGACAAATCTTTGTGAAAAAGAAGGAAGGCTGTACGATCCTGCTAGTCCAGGAATTCTTCACCTCGTACATTGTGTCCTGGACCCTTTCAATGGTCCAGTAAAACTCATGGACCCTTTCTCAGAATGTTTTTAAATGCATACAATAAACTACATTACTGAAAAACAGTAATCAAAATACTTCTAAAATACATTCATGATCCCAGGTTTAAGAAGAACCCCTGTGCGAGATTATTTTACGGGTCAACTGATGGCGGATAAATGTGCAGAGATGCTGCCTGGGAGCATCCCTTCCTGGTCTCACTCCTTAATTCTTTTCTTCTAAGAGAGCCACATTCCACTAGGCATTATCGAACCTTCCCAGAAGGACAAAGGGAGTCTACAACAACTTCAATAGTCAAAGAATTTGATAAAAATGAACTTCGGAGACACAAACTGGCAAGAAATCAGCAAGGCCAAACATCTCTGAGAAAAAAAAGTCTCCACCGCAATTCGGCCTTGGAGTGGAGATGATGTTTTCCCCAAGTGCTCCCCAACGTACTGGCAGTCAAGACCACTCCATAACATGTGTTAGAAGAGAAAAAGTAAAAGCCACAGAAACGTGCTGGGCCAATGGGATCTGGAGGAAGTGCCTGGTCTGTTTTCTCTATGACTAGACCACACCAGCTGGGCATGTGGATCACAGAGCACCAGCGAAGGTCCTTCTCTACCTGCCCCCACACCTAATCACAGGAACAGCAACTATATTCTAACAAGGTGCCTTCCATGGTGTTGGGACCTCATTAGACTTAGGTACAGTGCACGGAGATAATCCATCAAGTTGGGAAATAGTTATCATTAAAACAAAATTAGGGAAAAACTGTAAACAAAAGTTGAGAGGCATCATGGGACAGTAGAATGAGCTTTGGGATGGGAGTCAGAGGGTCTGATTTGAAATCTGAGCTCAACTACTCACTACGTGTGTTAGTAATCTGGGGCAAATCACTTGCATGCTGCACCCTTTCCCTCTCTTTTATGTAAAACAAGAGAATTGGCCTAGAATTCTAAGGAAAGTGAGGAGAAAGCCCTTTCCTCCCACCCTGGCTGGTCATTCTGGCTGGCTAGGCTCCTTTAATTTCCCTCCCGGACCTCTCTAGGCACCTCCTAAGTGTTCTTGACCCAGGGAGCCCAGAATAAAGGTTCATTATTGCTGTATTTACTGCAGACAGACGAGTACTGACAGGGATCTCTATAAACTCTGAGGACCTTGAGAATATCCCTACTCTAAGACTATGTGTTCTATACCAGATAAAATAGTGGAGGAGTCCATCAGTCTAGAAACAGCCCTGGGAGACTTGCTGAAGAATCACGTAAGTCTTCTTTCCTCTAGCCTACCACACAGTTATAGAATGGAAACCATACCACGGGCTCTTGAGAAAGCTGCCAGGAACAAAACCGAAAAGAAGATCTAGTTGCAGCTTCCTAAGATCTGAGATTCGGAGGTGGAGCGAGCCTTTGGGATCCTCTGTTCTAACCCCCTTCTTTTATGAATGAGAAAACTGTGGCCCAGATTGGCAAAAGGGCCGGCCCCTGGTCTCACCCTAAGGAGTGAGTCTTCCAGGCAGGATTCCAACCCTGGTCTTCATTTCCACTTCACTCGTGCCCTGTCCCGTCACCTGTGCTTGCTTGCTATTTCAGGACACTTCTGGAATGAATCTCAACTCACCATTACAGCTCCCTACAAGGCCTTCCGTAAGGCTGCCTCTTCCCACCCCCAGCCCCCAACACAGGACAGAAATGAACCCCAGTCTTGTGGTGTAAGGACCTGAGTTTGAGCTCAGTCCTGCCACCAGGACCCCCGGATGATCTGAGTCTAGTGCCCTCCTTGCTCTATCTCTCAATTTTCTTATGGAGTTCCACGGCAAATGACTGATTATTGGATTGAAAGCAGACGCTGACACGCCAGAATAGAGTAGTTACAAACGAATCTATATGCTTGAGAGGGGTGACTGACCAAGCAGCAGCTAGCTGACGAGAAAGGCATTTAACGTTCATTAACATTCCCTATGAAATTCTGATTTCCAGGTGAGAAGGTGAAAAAAAAAAAGAAGAAAAGTACAGGAGAGGTTTGTCGGTCCATTTTGGTAGCAGTGAGTGAAAGAAATGAAGTATTTCCTCCCTCCTATTTCAATTGCACATAATGGCTACCAGGTAAACAGGCCTTTAAGGGTTGCAAAGCATTTTATACCTATTATCTCATTTGATACCAACAATCTGGTGAAGGAGGAGATCTTTTATGGATGAGAAAACTGAGGTAAAGGGGGGGTGAAGGGGCCACTGCAAGTGCTCTGGTGGTACCCACAGTGAGGACACGGCAAAGCCTCCTGGGCGCTCTCCCCCCCACCAGCCCCGTGTCAGGCAGCCTGGTCTCGGGTCTGTCCCTCCACAACGTCTGCCCCTGTCACTCTCTCCTCAAACTCCAGAGCCTCTACTACCCCTAGGTTCAGACAGGAACTCTTCTGTTTGACTTGTAAAGCCCTCACGCTGCTGAGTCCTGAGAAGAGTAGCTAGCGTGCACAGCGAGAGGGCTCTTGGCATGTGACGCGCCTCACCCACGACCTCACCTGGCCCTCGCCTCTCTCCTATTTCTGAGTCCCTACGCTAGCCAATCCTCCGTGTCCAGGGAGGCGGTTCCCCCCCCACTCCCACCAGGCCACCCTGCCCTGTCTCAACCTCAACCTTACTCTGGACGCCCTTCCCCAGGTCCACATTGCTTCCACCCACAGCCATTTCCCAAGTGCCCACTTTGCATGGGGCACTCTCCTTTCTGGTCATATCCCCAGCACATAAGCACAGTGTGTGCCACTCAGCAGGCTCTTAATCCAGGCTTGACTGGCAGGGTCAATGGGATTTTATTTTTAATTAAAAAAAAAAAAAGAAAACCATGCCAAGTACTATCTCAACTCTCCAAGGAAGCTGGAGACTGTCAGGGTCAGGAGTGTCTTTGGCAATGCAGGAGATATGGTCTTCAGGAATCACTGTTGCCCAAAGCCCCTCACTGGACTTGGCTAAGAAGGTCTTCACGTACGATCTCTCCTCTGGCCCTTAAGCAAACCAGAATTCCACATTGGGAAGGCCCGTCAAGAATCGGTTTTGGGGCAGCTAGGTGGCGCAGTGGATAGAGCACTGGCCCTGGAGTCAGGAGGATCTGGGTTCAGATCCAGTCTCAGACCAGACACTTGATACTTACTAGCTGTGTGACCCTGGGCAAGTCACTTAACCCCAACTGCCTTGCCAAAAACAAAAACAAACAAACAAGCAAAAAAAGAATCTATGTTTTGCTAGCAGAGTCTACCACCCCCCACCCCACACACACACCTTCCACACCATAATGCAGCATGAGAACAAGAGCTGGAAGCTAAGACTGTTATTAAGTGTACAATTCTTAAAACTTAAGTAGCTAAAGAATCTCACTTCGATGCCTGGAGATTAAAGGCCCACAGCAACCATGCCAAACATGTCTGTATGTACAGGAGAAGAGTTCCAGCCAGAGCCAAAGGCCAGTTCTACCACCGCAGTGAGCTGGGGTGGGGTTGGGAAGAGAAACCAGTGCAGGGCTTTGCTCAAACCACCTCAGCCCCCCTCCCTGGTGGGGAAAGAGGAGGAGGAGCTGGTCTGTATTTCGGGGCACTCCTTACACAATGACGAAACCTCTTCAGAACTAGGAGCGGATAACAGAGCAGCCACACAAGATAATTTCGGAAGAGCTTACCTCAGAGAATGTCTAGAATTCTAGCATCCCAAGTGGGAAAGGAGAGACTCATCATCTAAACGTTTCATTTTCAAGAAAACCCTTTTCTCCACAACAATCATGGAGGCTTCCATCTCCTGTTTGCCATTCTGTCATTAAGGGATTGGTGTTTAACAGTCTGGATTTGCCGCCCGCTTGGCAGTGTGCCCTATCTGTTGTTTCACAAGTAGTTTCTGTGGTTTCAAGAAAGGCAGGGTGTTTGATTTTAAACAATGTTTTAAAAATATATTTCAGAACAGGGTTCATCCACTCTGCAATGGGAGGTGGGGGAGAGAAAGCAAAGGAAAAATTAAATCAGACCAAATAAAGGAATCTGATGGTGAGATGGAGGGACAATAGGGCCTCGGGCCAAGCAAAGGAAAGCAGACCCCTCAGCACCCAGACCAAGCAGCAAAAGAAATAGACTTAAGTGTTTTTCCAATCGTAAGTTAGAGATTAAGGACATAAGAAATAAGACTTAAGATGTGACGGTTTATCTCATCCTTGGCTTTACTTTTCCATTCACCAAGCCCTGATTTATTTATGAAAAAAACATTCCCAACAGTTCAAAATCAATGTAAAGGACTGTCATCTAATCAATTAACAGGCAGTCCTCTCATCAGGCAGCCTGATCCCAGTAATTAAGGTAAAGACTCTCCTCTCTGGGAATTCACACCACACAGAAGGGGGGAAGCCCCAAGGACTCACCCCATTAGTGAGAAGCACCCCCATCCCCCCAAGGGCTCTAGATGGAAGCAGAGGCCCAGCTTTCCTAAGGAACACCTGGGTCTCAACCGGCTGTAGCTTCCTGCCTTGCTTCTGGGGAATCTGCCCATAAACGGGAAAGCCAAATGTCCTGTCCTTCCCCAGAGGGAAAGAACACTGAACCTGAAGTCAAAGGACAGAAGTTCAAATCCCATGTCTGCTCCTTAGAGGTTCCCAGATGTAGATCTGGAAGCCACCCACTCCAACGCGCCCTGTGACCCTGTCTGGGTCTCAGTTTTGTCTTCTATAAAATGGGGGGGGGGCGCGAGAGGGGTAGACTTACTTGCCCTTCCAACTCTAAGTCCTTTCTAAGTCCTGAACTAGGCCCTGAACTGAGCCACAGTGGCCACAAAACCAAGAGCTAATACTGAAGGGATAGAAATGCCAAACAATCGAGGACTCCTCCGGGAGGCCCCCAGAGGACAAGTGGAGGGGCTGAGGCCACCACAGGCTGGACCCATCAGGGGCTTCCCCATCTACGAAGGCCTCCACAGCTTCTCCCATAAAGGGAACAATAAAAGTGAACAGGGCCAGCTGCCTGAGCACCACACCCAGAATCAGACTGAGGTTGGCAAGTCCTGAGGCTGTTAACTCAAAGCAGTGGGCCAGCACCCAGCAGCCCTCATCAATAAGTTCAAGCCAAGGAAGGAAAGAGACCTTCTGGTCTCTAAGAAAGGAGCTGGGCAGTAAGCACCACTATCACTTCAGAAGAGAGAAGTAAAACGGAAGAAAAAAAGGCCAAATGAGTGCAAACAGGAAACGGGTGAATTACACAAGCAACAGCATTAAGAGAAATCATCGGACAGTCACAGTGCAGCTCCCAGGGATAAACTGGCAAGCACCATGGGCACCCAGAGGCCTGGCACTACCAGTTCCCAGCCTTCTTGGCAGCTCAGGCCAAAAGCATGGCGCTCTGTACCTTTTTGTGTACTGGTGGCAGACGCCCCATATCGAGGAGGGAATCCAAGGGGAAGCTGGCCTGTTTCAGTAGGGCTGAAGATACAGCTTGGACCAGCACCCAAATGTCCATTTGGGGAGAGGTCCTCTAGTAACAGAGAATCCCAACAGCCTTGCCAAGTGTCCTGCCTGGAGAGCAACCCTGTGCCTGAAGAAGTCTAACTTGATGGGCACCACCTTCAGGGCCCTGATGACAACAGATTGGTTCTCAGATTCCCGGGAGGTGGGCAGAGGCAGTAGGGCAAACCCGACTAGAGAGCCAAACATACCACTGTGTGGCACTACGAGGACCCCCAGAAAGAGATCTGGAGCTATCTCTGCATTTACACCATCCCCAGGCAACAGCTCTGAATCCAAATTCTGAACAACCCTATTCTTCACTCGAGACTGAGGTCTAGCTCAAAGAATCCCCTTTCCTGCTGAATGTTCTAATGCCTGGGCAAGACTAGGCAGGGCTTGTCGGGCACACATCTCCTCAGTTCGAACTCCAGATTACTTAAGAAGTAATGGGGATGATCCAGCGCAGGCATCTTTGGTTCCCTAGGGATACAGCCCCAGCCCATTAAGATAATGATTCCCAATCAATGTCTTGGAACACAGAGATGGGCCTCCAAGGGCCACACAGAAAATGCAAAAGGCACAGTCTGGACTGCCTGACCTCAGCTAAGGAGAGAAGCAAGTCTTGGCGGAGCAAGGATGAAAGTAAGCAATGCTTTCTTACATTTCCTACATAGGCAAGTGGCTGAAGCCAGGGCAGACAATTCTATAACTGAACCAGAAAGACTGCAGTCAGAGGAAACATCCCAGAGTGTGTTGGGGGGTGGGTAATGGGCAGACAGACACTGAATGACAGGAAATAGAGGTGGACTCCCAGAAAACTGGGTGCAGGTGACTGTAAGTCACCTTATCATTTAGAGAGAGAGTGATTTAAGCAAGGGAAGAGGGGGTTTCAGTGGAGACACCTGTTTAATCTGCCCGAAGTAACTGTGAAGGTAAGGCCAAAGCTGTCCAGCAGCCATCCTGGCAAAGGAGACAAAATCAGGAGTGCTGTACCCTGAACAAACAAAGGGGAAGAAACGGTTTTCTAAACTCCATGTGTGTCTCCATAATTTCCCTGCTTTTAGTTCTAATAAGTGACACGCAGACTGAGAGATGAAGTTCACACCTCTGCTAGAACCTGACCCAAGATCTCTCTCCTAAATGGGCATCTAAATTGTGGTGCTAGATGAGTAATACTTCTTTGGCAGGCAGGCTTCAATAAGAGATGGTGGCAAAATCAACACAGATTAGTAAGCAACAGGAAAGCAGAGTATCAGAGTGATAGGTCTGAAGCGCCTGGACCCTACCAGCAGTCAGCTGCTAATGGCTCCAAGGTTCTTCAAGGAGACAGCCAGTCTCGCAGTTTTCAAATGTAAAACTGACCAACAGCCAGCCAAAAAGCCCTTTAATGCTGCCCTCGGAAAAGCTAAGTGAGTCAAAAGTGCCCACTGGATTGTTTTAATGCGACCAAAGGACAAGACTGATGGTCTGCATTGGCAGGACGAAAACACCCAATGCAGCTTCAAGCCCAGAGGTCAGTGAAAAGGAACTGCCCAAGCAAGGAGAGCAGGCTGCCACCAACTCAGTATAGGCCTTTCTAAAGCCCAATCAATAAACTGCGGGAAATGTGAAACAAACGTTTATAATAAAAGTCCCGGGGAGAAATCAACCAGATCGGGGATGAGTTCAAGGTCTTTTCCATAGAACGTGGTTATCCAAAACTGACTGGTCTCCTCCCAGGCCTCTCCCAAAGGATGTCAGAGGAAACAGCAAAGTGCAAGATCAGGCCCTGTCCCTGGGGTACTATCCTTAACTCTCAGATAACAATTATAAAGGCAACTCGTACCTCACTTCAGAGTTTACAAAGCACTTTCTTAAAGGACGAAATGCAAGCACTGCTCTGCCTACATTACAGATCAGGACCGCCAAGGCCCAGAGATGCTATGCCCCATGGGCGCGTGACTACCGAGTGAAGTGCTGGGGCCTGGCCTTGGTGCCCAAGCCTACTCTCTTTCCCTCACAAGGCATTAGCTTGGAGGGTAGCTCTACAGATTCAGGAGAGGACACTTCTGCCATTACGGATGAGCCAGTGACATCACACCTGTGGAGTCACCACACCAGGACGCCTCACACCTCCTGGGCTACACTTTCCACAAAGGAGAATACAGCAGCTGCAGCTCAGTGCATGAAAACACCTGGAGGTTCAAGGAAACCAGGACACTTGTCTCCAGCAGCATAAAGGCTCCCCAAGGGCCAGGCTGCCACACTATCATTAAAAATAACCACAACGTGGTATTCTCTCTCTTCTATCAAGTGATGACCCCTTGGAATGGACAAGAAAGTAAACTCTTGTCCCTTGGACCACAGGTGAGCTTTCCCTGTCTGGCCGCCCTCCACTCATCCCTTCATGGCCATGGGACCCACCTCCTGTCAGCTCCTTCCACTAGAACATAAGCTTACTGAGGGCAGGAATCATTTTATCTGTTGGTGTTTATATACCCAGTGCTGCAGAGAAAGCACTTAGAAATAAATGTATCTGTCCAGAGGCTGTAAAGGAGGAAGAGGGCTAGGGTTGTTTCTGGATAACAAAGATGAGGTCGGGAGGGATTAAGAGCCATCCCTTTAAAGGGCTAACGGGTCAGCCAACCAAGTGTCAGCAAAGCAGAAGAAAAGCTGGGACAGCCTGGAACACCCCCATGACATGGTGGTGCTGGTGGTGGAGGGGAATTTAGAGAGATCACATAGAAAAAGCAAATGATCAGAAGCCTTAGTAGAGATACCAGAAGGACAAGAAAAATACACTAATCGGCACAAGAGAAGGATTCTCACACATGCTGCAAGTCTACACAGGTGCCATATTAGAGAAGAACGAACCCTGGACTCGGAGTCAGAACATCTGAGTTGAAATCCTGGTTCTGACACTGGCTGCGTAATTATGGGCAAAGAAAGAACCTTCGCCTCTGTGAGCCTGTTTCCCTACCTGTAAATTGGAGACAATACCAGCACTACCTCACGGCTGTGTCTTGAGGAATTCACCTCGTAAATCTATACAAACATGACTTTCTTATTCTCCCTCATCAAATATTCGATGGAAAGGAACGTTCTCCTCCCTCTCCAGCTCTCTACCAGGGAGGACAGATGACAAAAGGCAGCAAGGGTGGAGGTGACAAGTAATGAAAACAAAAAATGCCCTTCACAGCACAGAGCTAGGGGGTCTATGAGAACAAACGGAGAAAATACATACCAGAGGTTGGCAAACTGCAGCCGAAAGGGTCAATCCGGCCCACCTCCTGTTTTCATATGACCCAAAGCTAGGAATGGTTTTTACATTTTAAATTATTATTTAATAATAATAATACAAACCAAAATACAAAGCAAATAAAATATGAAGCAAAAGCAGGTGGCAACAGATGGGATTTGTGTGGCCGCGGCAACCCCCCCCCCCCCAGGGCCCCAGTCTGCTGTCTATACTGTCAGAGCCTGTCACTGTACTGGATGTTTTCCATTGTTCCAAGATTTTAATGGGGGGGGGGTGTTTGTGAAATGACTATGATGTAAAGACAAATCGTCTTAATAAAATATTTTAAACAGATTTTGCTGATGATTACTTCTATTATATCACCTAGATTTCTCACTGTATCCCTTCCCTCCCCACTCATACCAAAAAAAAAAAAATTTTTTTTTTTTAAAGAGGAAGAGAAACAAAGTCATCAAAACCGATACAAAGGGGGGAGAAGGAAATCACATTTATATCCAGTGTTCCACATCTATGGATCCATTTCCCATTTCTGCAAAAATGTGGGAGGGAGAGCACATCTCTTCTTTGGAGGTAATCATAAAAAAGAAAAAAAAATTTAAGAGTGAAGGTGAACAGAGTAGACTTGGTGAAGATTTCCTCATTCCAGGATAGAAATGCCACAAAGTCACCAAACCAGAGAGTGGTATGTCTCCCAGGCTTCCTAAGCACAAACTTTCCATGCTACCCAGGGAAGTAATCTGAGGAAAGCAAGTCCTGAACTCACAGACCACCCAGCAAGTTCCAACAGACCCTAGAAGTGAGTATTCACTGCCACGCTCCCCACTCACACCCTTACATTCGGAGTGCAGTCTGAGGCCAAAGGGCCATGACTTGGGCACAAGATCCTGCCTTTCTTCTTTAAATGGTACTGATCATTTGAGAGGATAGAACACGATAAAGGAAATTTCAAGCTGGGATTTTCGCAGAAGTCTTCTGGTGTTTGATGAAAATCTGCAAGAGTAAGCTTAGGACTGTACTAAATCACAAGCCTGAAACACTCAGAAAAATAAATGCCCTCGAGATGTGCACGAACCTCTCCAACAAGCCTTCTGTTCTCCTCCAGACAGCTGGCTGGGGCCCGGGTGGCTGGGGGTGGGAGACACAAAGGCTGTTCAGATTACTCCCAGCTAAAGGAGGCAGCCCCAGGAGGATCAGAGAGAAAGATACTAGAAATACTATGAAATACCTATGGAGTCTCAGTGGCAGGACCAGGCCACCAGGATTGTTCAGATCCCCGCTCTAAAAGCAGAGTACCCTCAGCTCCCGGAAGAGCTCTCCCAAACTGGATCCCTCATGCCAGTCACCGTGGAAGCTTACAACAGAAATGCAAAGGCAAGGCAACCCAGGGCTATGCAGGGCTGAGAAAACCAGGAGGCAAGTGCTAGGGGCTTTCCTCCCAATAATTCACTTGCTTTAGGATGCTGGACAAAACCTAGCTAGCTTATCAATCCCTAGTTTCCTCTGAGATTGGAAAACAGAGAAGGTCAAACTCATGGGACTGTAAGGTACCAAGACACAAGAGACATTAACACTGTCAGCAGAGAACAAACCGGCATCGATGTCACATAAGAGAAGTGGGGAAGCAATGGAGTGGGGGGAGAGACAGCAAAACCTCCGGTCTGAAGAGGGCGGAGGAAACGGGGCCGCCCTGCACACAGGATATCAGTTACCAAAACAAAACCCCAGCTTGAGGGTGCTCTGGGGAAGCAGTAATTAGAGAATCACTTGGAGAGCAAAGAGAGCAGCCTGCCCCCTGAGGCAGAGGACACAGGCAGGGGCGCTGCTCGTAGACCCCCCCCTTCTCTTCCCCTCTCTCCCCCTCTCTCCCTCTCTCTCTCCCTCTCTCTCCCTCCCTCTCTCTCTGACTATAGACTAGAGCACTTCCTTAATTTCAGAGCAAGACTAGAAAAAACCGTGCTGCTAAGTTAGTCCTCAGCTCACCCCGTCCCATTCCCTGAAGAGCAGGTTCCCCCACTTGCTGTGTAAGGAAGAAGGAAGTGTGGCAGCGGTGGGGGGGGGGGGGGCAGCAGCAGCCCTAGGAGGGGCCCCTGCTTTTTCCACCTGCTCCCGATTCAAGATCACCTCCCATCCCACTTCAATTTCCAAAAGACAGTAGGGGCTTCACCTCTTCTCCCAACAAGCCTGGACGTGCTGTCCTGGCAGCCTTAAATCAAAAGGTCGCAGGCCAAAGAGAATTCAGCAGTGTCCGATTACAGCAGCCATGAGCCAAGGGCTAGAAGTCAGGGAACCTGGGCCTTTCCATCCAGGCTCAGCAACTGGTGACCCCACCTCAGGCCAAGTCCCTTCCTTTGGCTATGTCAAAATCCTCTGATTGAGCAGCAAACTGAGAAGAATGACCCACAGTGGAGGGAGAGGCTTTGAGAGCCTCAGCAGAAAGATGTACAAAAGGAGGCAGCAAAGAAGTCCCTCAGGGAGAGAAGCCCCAAACTCAGCCAGATCCATTCAGCACTGGGGGGCTGTAGGTGGGAGCTGTTTGCAGACGTCATCTTGGCTTGCCTTCAATGAACCTTGGAAAGCCCCACAGGACTGAGACCTTTGTGTTGCCAACATCCCAGCTAGCAGAGGAAAATAGGGCATTGCTGGAAACCAGCTTAACTGGTTCTGCAAAGGAGCCCCTGGCCAGTTCCACCTTCCTTCCCTAAGTTAAAAAGAAAAAGGGCAACAGCCCAGAGCCAGCCATCTCACTAACACAAATTCTCCCTCTGGGGCTGACCTTCCTGCCAGGATCTGTCCCCCAACCCTGTGATGACTGGGCTTTATAAGGCTAAAATTAGTCAGTTCATAGTAGGAAATATTTATTTCTGATCCTGGGAAAATTGATAATATAAAATGTGCAGAATAATAGGGGAGAGGGACAGGAAGACCACATACACCATCCCCCTCCCCAAAGACAGATATCTGTAGAGAGAGTTCCCAGCAGGGACTGGGAAGCTTCAAACACCCCAGACAAAAATAGACATTCAGATAAAGGGACCCAACCTATTTATACCCCCAACGGAGGAGCTGGTCTGGTGGGCAAGAAAGGGAAGAGAAGTCAGGTTTCTTGGCTCACACCCATCCTGCTTTGGTAAGAGTCTCAAAGTTTGGCGCTGCAGCCCCAAAGGCTAGGTTAGTCACTTCAACTCTGCCCTAATCTTGATGGTGATTCAGGATGAGATGAGACCATGTCAACAGATAGTCACTAGAAAAGGGAAAGTCACGGGGCCCTGGAAAGTCCTCTAGGGAAACACTCAGAAAGTTTTCTGTGGGGACGGGAGAATTCCACTCCTGGCAAAACAGGTGCACAGGGAGAGAGGACTCTTTCCCTCATCAGATGTCACAGGGCCCAACACTTCCATCTCTTCAGAGTTTAAAAAACAAAACACAAAACAGGTAGGAAAGAAATAGGTAGATCACCTCAGTGACTCATCTTTGATGAGCTTTGATGAGGCCGAGGAACAGGTTTGGGGGGCCCAAGATTCAGAAGTACACTTTCTAAAAGCCCCCAGCTCCCATCAAGTGAGAGAGAATGAGAATGGAGAGTTGACCTACCATGTTGGTGACTTTTAAACCACTGCTGTACTAACTTCAAGAGGTCAATTCCCAAACACTTATCACCCACCAGCCCTATTTGAGTGGGAAATCAATAGAAAACCATCAGGAAACCTAGGCCCAGAAGGCTTTATGGTTCAATCGGAATCAAACCCTCACTACCATCCATCTCATTCTCTAAGACAGAGGCTCTTTTGAGCAGAGTGCTGTTTTGGGGCCAAAAGGATCAAACTTTAACAGATCAAGAGAGATGTTTCTGTTTTATTCAGAAAAAGCCTGACAGCCATGCACTGAGCTGAGCCAAGGAAAGGAGGACCACCCTAAACCTTTCAATCTGCTGAATCGAGGAGAGAGCCCAAGGGTTACCGAGCAGCTCAAACTGCTCCATTAATGGGTCCAGGGAGTGCCGGGCAGCCCATTTCACCAAGCTGAAACACTGAAAGGGCCAAAGGGGTACATTTCCCCAACCCCCACCTTGCTTGTCGACAATGGGCTAGAAGGCCCAAGGCCTGACTGTACTGTGGACATGAAATATTTATTCCAGTTGACATAATACAAACGGAGCTGAATAAGGAAAGATCCTAGGAGCAGAGAAGAAATGTCGACCAGGTGGCTAAAGCCTAGTCAAGAAAGAGTCAATGAAGGCATGAGACCAAGTCCAGGTCAGACGGCCACTGTGCTGGAGTCACTGTGTTCAAAAGGGAACCAGTATGGCCTGGGAAGTTTTGGACTTCCCAAGAGAACTCACCATGCAAACCTGTCAGGTTTACAGAAATCCTCTTGGCCCTGCCCTACCTTAGAACAGTGAATTCCACTCACAACAGCCATCCAAAAAAAAAAAAAGAAAAAAAAAGATTTCCAGCCAATCTTTGGTTACAACCCGAGAGGCTACCTGTCCCTTTGCAAGGCCAGCTTTAACCTGAAGCCAGTTGAATTTCAACTAGAAACCCACAGACCACACCCAGAATGGCCTTAAACCAAGCTCTAGCCTCCTGTTTGGCTGCTCCTGGAAGTCAAGAGAAAACAGTGGCTGGAGGTCTGACCAAGGACTGACCAAGACTGACTTGAAATTGTTTCCAGAATCACCTTTCACCTTTCCCACAGCCTTTAATAAAGGCACGGCCCACCACGCTAAGCCACATCCCCAGGCGGCCCAGGCGGCCCAGGACCAGGCCAGGAGGGACTCTTCCCACAGGTGAAGGAACATCCTCCTAGTCAGTCAGGGCCTACCCACGGGCCCAGCTCACAGTGCCCACAACCTGCCTACACAGAAATCATTAAAACATTAATAGCAGCCCACTTATCCATAGCATTTGAGAGGATCACAAAGGATTTTTCCTCACAACAACCAAGTAGGATGTACAGTGTTATCATGAACCCCATTGCACAGAGAGAAAACTGATCAAGCAATGCCACCTTGAACCTCAACCTGACTGGAAGTGCAGCAGAGAAGACAGCCACTCCCGTAATCCATCCAGGGTCTCGAGCCATCCTGGTCTGGTCTTTTCTCCAAAGATTGATGAAAAGGAAAAGGTAATGCTCTGAGCTCCCTGAAAGAGGCTAAGAGTAACTCCAATGTTTCCACTGCCCAACAAGGCCTTGGGGTTAGTCCTGTTTTCCTTGACGGTCCTGAGGCCCAACTATAGGGTAGGTTTCAGGCCATCTGATTCATGTCAGACCCTGGCCAACAGCAAGGAGACTCTGAAAGTCAGGCTTCCTCACACTCTCCTCTTAACTGTGGCCACTGGCTAGAAGACAAGCTGTCATTTTGTTGACTGCTTCCGTGCCTGCCAAGCCTCCAATCCAGGAGCCCCATTCGAAAAAGAAACAAGAAAATAACTCAGCCCCAAATGCTGCCCTGCCACGGCATGAGACACCTCTACCATTGGTATATTAACAGCCCCCCCCCCTTCAGAACACGAAGTTGTGTCTAGAGCAAAGCAGAGAGGCCAGAAAACGAATTCAGAATCAGGTGTCACCAAGAACACCTCAAAGGCAGAGACTGACAACAGCGGGCAGGCAATCTCCCTGCAACATAAGGTTGATTTTTGTTCTCTGGCATTTTGGGGGGTATTTGCATTTTTTCTAGAGCTCTTGGGAAAAGGGCAAAGGGAAGAAAGAGGAAAAAGCTCAAAGGTGCCAATTGTTTGTTTACCTCTCTCTGGCAGAACCAGTTTAAGTAATTCCGATGTAAACCTAGTGATAGAGAGCCTTTCCTGGGGGTGGGGAGTCTCCTCACACAACATCTCTGCCAGCGACGAGGGGAAACCTCAGGACTGCTCTCATCAGCACCCAACTGGCTGCTGAAACTGCCTTCACGCGGAAAAGCAGCAGCAGGAAGAACAAGATGGGGGTTTCTCCTTCATGGCTCTGTTGCCTGCTTGGCCTCCAGCTTGATGGGCTTCCTCCTGGGAAGGATCCTGTCACCTGCTCAAGAGCTGTCGGTCCATAGGTGTCTGAATCTGGGATCTTCCGTAGGATAGGAGCTGGGGTTAAGTCGGTGGGAGCAGCTCTCCATAGAAGCCCAAAGAAAAGTGAAGCAGCTGGCAACTAAATCCACAATGATGGGAAGAGATAAGGAGTACCCCATCACTGGGGGAACACTAAGGATGTATGACCCAGACTCATGTCAGTCCTTAGAGTGGCTGCAATAAAGCAAAATGGCAGCGGCAAGCTTCCATCCAAGCACTGGCATCCTTCCTACGTCCACTCCTTCAGCAAACACTGACTGAAAGCCCACTGTGTGAATAAGATGGTTTTATTGTTGGGGGGGGGGGGAAGAACCCAAAACAGAAACAAACTCTCAAAACAGACCCAGCAAGAAGAGGGCAACCATCACTCAGCCAATCCACAATCCCCTGAGAATCCCCTCCCACCCCACCCCATGACCTCCATCAAAAAGTAGAGATCCAAATGCTGAGAGTTTGCAAACAGAAGTTCGTTCAAGCAGGGTCTGTGAGACAGTGGGGGATGGAATTAGAACAGGTTTAGAAAAGGGGGCTTTGGATACAGCCAGAAAATGCGGAGTGAGAAAGGGGAGGTATTAAGATGCGGTCGACACGGCCAGGTTCCAAGGGTCAGGAGCTCTAAGCACAATCAGTTGCCAGCCCCGGCCCTGAAACAGAATTCAAAACACCCCTCTCTACCCCTGTTTCACCCCCAAAGACACTCAGTCCACCAAAGATAACACAGACTGCACCGTCAAGGGGAAAATATTCCTCACAGAACCCCCTTGGAGCTGCTGACTGCTCAGTTGACTAAGCGAAGAGGAGATGAAATAGAGGGGGTGCAGAAAAAATGCAAGAAGAGGCTTTCCAGAGAAGAAGGGAGAAGGTTAAGGAGGCAGAGGAGTGACCCGCAGGGGTACGATCCAGGAAGGCAAGATGCCAGCGCCCTTCCCCTTCCCGGCACCTACACGGGGGAGCCGCGGAGGGAGAGCTCTCCTTGCCACCAGGTGAGGTGTCAGAAAAGGGTCAAGTTCAGGTGACAAATGACACTGGGGGGAGGGGGGCCATTGAGGGCAGCCTGTAAACTCCTGGCGGTGGAGGTCTGCATTCACTGCTCCGGCAAACGCTCTGCAAGCTGGGCTAGACACAAGGCTGGCGGAGCAGAGGGGCAGGGACCCCCGCCCAGGTTCTCTGGCCACCTCCCCCATCCGCACCCACCCCCCCGTGGTGCAGGAAGACGGCCGTGGCCTCCCCACGAAGCCGAGAGGAAGAAGCGGGGCGGCCGGGGCTGCGGGGGGGGGGGGCCCTGCGCGGGGAGGGGGGCGCCGGGAGCCACGCGGACCCCGGGCCGGGCGCGGGCTGAGCAACAGGTTGCCCGGAGAAAGTGACAGCGGGAAAGCCTGCGCGGGGGCCCGAGGAGGGCGGGCGCGGGGGTGCCGGGGGAGGGCCCCCTGCCCCGGGAAGGCCCGCAGGGCCGGCCGGAGGAGGGGACGATGACAGGGGCGGCCGAGGACGCCCCGGGAGCAGCGGCTGCGGGGGGCGACCGAGGAGAAGAGGGGAGGGAGGGGAGAGAGGGGACGGCAGGCCCGGCCGGCACGGCGTGGGCAGCGGCAGCGGCCCCGGACTGCGCTCCTACCTGCTGCTCCGTGTCCCTCTCATTGAGCGTGGGCAGGGGGGTCCGGGCGCTGGACATGG
>NW_020951147.1:6998821-7007234 GCF_900497805.2 Vombatus ursinus
TCGCCGCCCGCGCCGCCCGCGCCGCGCCTCCGCTGCCTTCAGCGGCTCCGCTCCGCGCCCGCCTCACAGGCAGCCGCCGCCGCCGCCGCCGCCGCCGCCGGCCCTGCTGCTCCCAACATGGCCGCCGCCGCCGCCGGCCCTCGGCTCTTTCCGCCGCCAGCGGCCGGAAACAGCCGAAGCGCCGGGCGCCCGGCTCCCGGCTGAGGCGGGCCTCCGGAAACTGCCGAAGGCGGGAGCCACGGGAGCGCGCGCGCCGGCCGAGAGCTCCGGAAACAGCCGAAGGGGCGCGGGGAGGGCGCGGCCGGCCCCCTGGACACGCCCCCTCGCTCCTCCGCCCATCCCTCCCCGCCCCCTGCAGACTCCGCCCTGGCTCTTTCCCGCATCTCGGGAACAGGCCGCCGGCGGCGTGCTAAGAGCTGGCCCCGCCCTCCGCCCCGCCCCCGCAGCCGAGGGCGGGTCCAGGCTACTTCCGGAAACACCCGGAGCCCTCGCAGCATCCTGGCAACTTCCTCGCAGCATCCCTGGAGTGGTACCCATGCGTGGCCCAACGGGGCTTTCTCGCACAGGTCCCGCGCGCCGCACGGGGACCCTGCCGGCCCAGGGCGCGAACAAAGAAGTGCAGAGGCGGCTCGCTGACCGCAGCACGAACTTGGCACCGCCCGCCCCGCGGGGCTGACGTGTTCCAAGCACTTTGTAAACCTTAAAGCGCCCCAGAATCGGGACGGTGATTACTATGCCTGTTCTACATTGGAGAGAGGAAGCTGAAGAGTGAGACTGAGAGGCAGGCAGGCAGAGAGGCAGGGAGGGAGGGGGACGTAGAGAAAGCAGGACGTGCTTCTGAGCAGGACCTGGGTTCAAATCCCACCCCCCCACACACTCTACCTGTGTGAAGACAGGTAGATGACTTCAGCTCTATCTGAGACTAAATGAGGGGGTGGAACTAGAGGACAGACTCTTGAGGAATGAGTGAAAGTAAAAAGAATAATAATAATAACGGTAGCACATTATTTGATCTTTCAGCCCCTCTCAGTTCTGCATGTACAATCCTGTGAATATCGGCTATTATTATTACCGGCTCACAGATCTTGAGCTACAAGAGATCTCAGAGATCCCCTAGTCCAAATTCTTTGTTTACAGAAGAGAAAATGAAGACCTGGGAATGTTAGGCGACTCACCCACAGGTACACAGGTAATGGGGGGGTGTAGGCAACATTTGAAGTCGGGGTCTGTTGTGACTCCACATTGTCCAACGTTCTTGACAGGTGGGCACTGGAAGATCTCCAATGATGGGGAACTCAGCTACCTGTCCAGGCAAGTCCATTGCACTTGGAGACAGCTCAAATTAATACGTTGCCCTCCAGGGGCCTACCCTCAGATTTCCACCTGGAGTGGTGTAGGGAAAGAGGGCTGGCCTTGGGTTTGAAGAGCTCGATGACTTCAAGCAAGTTATTCCACCTCTCCCTGCCTCAGTTTTCTCTTCTGTAAAATGGGAATTATAATCCCTGTGTTACCTCCCTCATAAGACTCTTATGAGGAAAGTCCTAGAAACCTGGAAGTTGTTGCGATTGGCCCCACTTTTGCTTTCAGGGGCTAAATAGAACAAAACAGTCAAATGAAGTGGACTCTAGGGGGCGCAGTGGAGAGGGCAAGGCCTCAGAGTCAGAGAGATTCCTGCTTCAGACACTAGCTGTGTGACTGTGAGCAAGTCACCTCTCAGACTCCACTTCCTCATCCATAAAATGGGGATAAGAATACCTACCTCACAGAGTTCTCATGCAGCTCAAATGAGACGCTATGTGTGGAACCTGTTCTGAAAGCTGCCTCCTGGCTCACTCTCCTGTCTGCTCTAGCTCCACTCTTGAGGTGGCCTTGCCCATCAAGGACTCTTCACCACCTACTTCCTCCCACTTCCACTTTCCCCCTTAGAATATAAGCTTCCTGGGGGTAGAACCAGGCTCATTTTTCTTATTTATTGTATCCTCCGTGTTTAACAGAATGCCCAGCACATAGTAGGCATCTAATAAATGCTTAAATCGAATCGAATCCCTCTTGCACATGGCCCATCAAAGACTTGAAGACAACAATTACTAGCAGTAGTATATTACTATTATTATTATTATTCATTATTAAAGCACTATATAAATCAGTTACTATCACTCTGTCTCTCTGTCAATCAACCTGTCTATCCCTCTGAAAATCATCTCCACTGATCAGATTGCTGGCTGGTGGCTATGGCCAGCCCCAAGGACACCCCATAATCCTAACAGCTGCATTGGGGATGGGATGGGAGGGGAGAGGGGCAAAGGAAGCCAGTAGAAGCTCAGGTCCCTACTCCCACACCTCAAGGAGGATCAGGGGTCTCCCCCAACCCTGGCACACTCCAGGCAGGCCTACCCTCCTCAGCACCACGTGAAAGGGAGACTCCAGGTAACTGCTGCCTCACTCGTAGCCCTGGGCTCCCACAAGGTTGTTATTAACTCACATTTCCTAATCCTCCCTTTGGAATTCCCTGGCTGAGGCTGTAACATTCACCAAGCGAGTGAGAAGGAAGAACGAAGATGGAGGTTAACACAACTGAACAATTCTGGATGCTTAGAAGATCTTGCCAGTCTCGGGACATTTTCAGTTTTTCAAAGCACTTTGCCCTGTGAGGGAGGCAGTGTGGACCATTAAACCCATTTTAGAAATGAGGGAACTGAGATGCCCAAACTCACACACAAGCCGGTACCAGGACTAACACCGAGGTCTCCTGATTCCAAGAGACCCTCTTCCCACTAGATTACCTTGCCCTGCCTCTATCTTCAACAAGTAAGTGAAATGTTTTCCAGAGGGAAAGTGAAGGGAACATTTCATTTTGATAATTCATGGAGCTGGGATCTTCTCCATGTGGGCACTCCCTCACCGCAGCTTCCCGCCTCTGTGCCTGCTCAGGCTTGGCCACAAAAAGATCCAGGGGTTTTAGTGTTCTTCAGTTCTGCAGTGGGAGTCACCAACAGGACGTGGCTGCCACAAAAGCTAATGGGACCATCTTGGACTGCATGGAGAGAGGCCGAGATCCCAGGAAGAAGGAGGTGAGAGTCCCACCTCGAGGCAGTGCGCTACTGTGCAAAGGGTGCTGGAACTGGAACCAGAGGACCTGGGTTCAAATCTCAACACGGTTACTTGCCACCTGACCCTGGGCAAGACACTTCACCTGCCTGTGCCTCAGTTTCTTCATCTGCAAAATTAGATGGTGTCTAAGTTCTAGATCCAAAATCCTCTCTTCTCCGTCCCGAGCGGACTAAATATGGAGTGTTGTTCTCAGTTCTGGGCACCGTGTTCTGAAAAGGGCATTGATAAGAGTCTCCAGAGGAGGGTGACAGGAGGGCGAAGAGTCTTGAATTCATGCTAGATGGATCCAGGATCCAAGGGCAGGGCTGCAAAGACCGACTGAGACTGGGGGTCAGGAAAAACTTCCCAACCCTTAGAGCCACCCGCCAGTGGAACAGGCCGCCTCAGGAGATAGCAGCGTCTCCTTCCTTAGCAGTCTCCAAGCAGACACTGGAGGACCACTTGCCACGCATGTTGTAGTGGGCATTTTCCAGAGGGCCACTGAGATCCCTTCCAAACGCTAAGTCAGGTGGTTGGATTCTTGTCCTCCCACCGAACCTCCTGTAGATCTCCACGGTGCCCTGGGGTGTTCTTCTGGTTCTAAGTCAAAGAACAATTGTAACTCCCTGGAAAGATGATGCCTGGACTTTCCCTTCTGGTAGCTAGCTAGCAAGCTCACTCCTGGGAGCTCAAAAATCTGTGGATGAATATTTCAGGGACAGGAATAATTGCAAGCTGGATGCCCTGCAGGGTCCCGAACAAAACTCATTATCTTTTCCCCAACCCCCCCCTTCCACTGACTTTCCCTATTTTTGCTGAGGGCATCCCCCATCCTTCCAGTCTCCCAGATTCCCAGCATCTTATCATCCTCACCTCCTCACTCTTCCTCACCCCACACATCCAGGCAGTTGTCAAATCGTGCCATTTCTACCTCCACACCCCTTCAAATAGGTCCCTTTCTCTTTATCATCCAATTATCTTAGTTGGACTCTGGTCATCTTTCCATGGTACAATTACAGCGACCTCCCAATTGACCTCCCTGCCTCACCTCTGTCCATTCTGATAGCTGCCAAAATGGTTTTCCACAAGCTACAGGATCTTATTACTTTAGGATGCTACATGAACTCCTCCCTTCAGCTTTTAAAGTCCCCGACGACTGCCTTCATTATCCATTACTCCCCTTCTCAGTCTACAGTCTGGCCAGACTGATTTCTCTCTGTCCTTCACTTGGGGCACTCTGTCTCTCATCTCTATGTCTCTGTACTGCCCTTCCTTCCTCCATGCCTAGAATTCATCCCCTTCTCAACGCTACTTCCAAACTTCTTACTTCCTTCAACACCCACCTGAAATACCACTTCTGAACAAAGATTTACCTGTTTCCCCTCCCCCACAATGGCTAATGCCTTCCCTTCCCAAACTTCATATATAACTACCTTGAATTGATTTTTGTATTTATTATTTATATACATACATATATATATATATATATATATACATATATATATGTGCTATCTCTCCAAAAATCCCCATTTCATTTTTTATCTTTGCATTCCTAGCACCCGGCACATAATAGGTGCTTAATTAATACCTGTTGATGGATTAGAAGGGGATATTGAAATTAGAATCTGAAAAACTCAGAAGAGACTGAGATCCAAAATGGCAATGGAATTTTGTCAAAGCAGAAGCTTCTTGAGGGCAGGGACTGTCTTTGGTCCTTTTGGTATTCCCAGTGCTTACAACTAAGCCTGGCACATAGTAGGTGCTTAATAATTGTTTGCTGATTGAAGACCCAAAGGCAGACAGTGAGGCAACCACCTCTAACTTACCATCTTAGAAATGTGCCTGAGGCTCAGGATGCCACTGGTCTTCCTGACTCCAAAATCCAATATTCTGTCAGCCATGCCACGATGTCTCTGGAGGTCATCACTGAGGTGAGATCAGACTTGAGCAGCTAGGGGCCAGCCACCCTCTCCCCACCAGGATCTTCTATTGATCCCTCCTCAGCTTTCCAGCTCACCCTTCAAGGCTTCAACTCAAGGGGAAGGGTAACACACTTGGTTAGTCAACAAGTCACAAGCATTTGTCAGCCAGGAGCCACACGGGCTTGAGAGGTAGCAGACCTGGGTTCAGATTCTGCTCAGCAGCCAGACTTTGGTCCAGTCCCTTAGGGGCCAATGAGGTTTCCCCATCTGTAAAACAACAGGGAGGGTCCTTTCAGCCTAGGATAGGACAAAGCTACCCTCCATTCCTTCCTCCCCTTCCTACATTTCCAGTCTCTAAGCTGGTCAGCTCCCCATCTCCAAGGCCCTTCACCCCTGGCACGTTGGGACTGGTTTGCTAGGGACCTGCTGTGCCAACCAGGGCTCAACTAGAGCCAGGGGCGGGGGGGAGCCCTGGCCCGGGAGCCGGCAGAGAAAGCCCTAAGTCTGCAGGGGAGCTTTGCCCTCCCTCTTTCCCCTCCTCCCACCTCCAGGGCAGGAAGACTCTTACAGTGGTCATAGCACCAAGAGCTAGAAGGATTCTCTTTCTGGCCTTAAGTAAGCTCCTCATCTATAAAATGAACAGCTCGAGCTGTTGTTCAGTCCTGTCAGTCATGTCTGATTCTTAGTGACCCCTCTGGGGTTTTCTTGACAAAGATACTGGAGTGGTTTGCCATTTCCGTCTCCAGATCATTTTACAGATGAGGAAACTGAGGCAGCCAGGGTGAAGTGACTTGCCCAGGGTCACACAGCCGAGAGTGACTGTCTGAGGCTAGATTTGAACTCAGATCTTCCTGCCTCTAGGCCCAGTGCTCCATCCACTGCACCACCTAGCTGTCCAATGCCCCCATCACTTTACGGGGGAGGAAACTGAGGCTAAGGGAGGGAAGTGACTAGTCCAGTTGGTCAGTAACTGATTTAATAAGATTGCAGCCCAAGCCCTCCCTGTGGCTCAAAATCCCAGGCCAGTTGTTTTCCTCAGCTCCAGGCACAACCTAGCATTCAACGCAGCGTCACTTCGGGCGAGGGAGCCTTCTGGAAAAGGGAAAGCAGGGCAGAGGAGGGGACTTAGACTTTCCCTTCTCCTCCCCATCCCCGCCTTCTCCTCTCTGGACATCAGCAACTACGATCTGCCCCCTGGTGGACACTGCCAAGCTGACAGCCCACTTCCTCGGCTTTCCCGCCATCCATCCATCCATCCATTCAACCATCCAACCGCCCGAAGAGAAAGATGAACCCGCCCAGGTAAGGTAGGAAGCCAAGGGAGGGATAAGAACCAGGGACACTGACATAGTCATCTTAGGGCTGAGCCTCACCCACTGCCGCTCTGGGAAGCTCTCCCATTTTATAGACTGGGAAACTGACAGGGCACTTGGCTAGTCATTGAAAGAGGCCAGATTCAAAGGGAAATCCCTGACTGTGCCTGTTTCAACTCTCTTTTCACTACAGCAGCTGGGTTCATAGGATCGTCAGGGCTCGAGTTGGAATGGACCACAGAGACTACTGACCCCTGCCTTTTACAGAAAAGGAAACTGAGGCACAGAGGGGTGAAGCAAATTGCCCAAGGTTACCCAAGTAGTTAGCAACAGGTCCAGAGCTCTTGAGTTCAGGAAGAAGGAAGCAGCTGCTTTCTTCCTTCTCCTGGACTAGATCACCTGACAGTCAATCAGTCAGTCAACAATAAGCATTTATTAAACACGTATTAAACATGCCAGAGTTGTGGAGGGGAAGGTGAATGATGAGAGCCGGCATTAAACCTCCTCCCTCGAGGCAGCCTCATTGAGATCAGGCATTTTATTTTAATTTATTTTAATTTTATTTTTAAAAAACCTCACATTTCTGTAGTGTCTTCAGGTTTACAACATACTTTTATGTTGTTTTTTTTAATTTTTAAAATAGATTTTTCTGGATGATATTTGTTTTTACTTAGCCTAAGCCTTCCCCCAGTATCCCTCCTCTTCCCTTGAAAGCCATTCCTTGTAATAAAGAATTGTTTTAAAAAGAAGAAGAGACCAGAACTTACTAGGTATGTGGATCATCTGTAAAACGGGGTCATAATACCTGCAGCACCTTCCTCCCGACATGACTGTGAGGATCAGAGACCTCCCTGAAAAGCCTGATAGGAACGACAGTCATTAGGAAGATTTCCCTCCCCCCAACTCTGCCCTTGTGGTTCCAGATGAGGGAGGAGACAGGCCCCCGTGGGCAGGAGGCAGGGATGGAGCCTGGACAAGATGCCAAGCCCATCCCAGTACATGGCACCCTTCTCCCTCCAATCAATGCCAATAGTTTCTCATCCCCTCTGCCCTAGCCTCTCCCAGACTGAGACAAGAGGGATGGGTAGCTTGGCAAACCAACGGTGCCCAAGGTTGGCTTATGACTCCGTCTCTTAAAATTGGCCGCACAAAAGTGACATAGGATCTTCTGCCTCCTCAGGAGCTCACCCACGTGGGAAAGCCTTCTTCTACACCTTCCAATAACCCTTCCTACCTAAATATTCCCGTTGTGTTCCCTGCAGCTAAGGTGGCGCCATAATGCATAGGGCGCCTGGCCTGGAGTCAGGAAGACTGTCTCCCTGAGTGCAAATCTGGCCTCAGACACTTACTAGCAAGTCACGTCACCCTATTTGCCTCAGTTTCCTCATCTGTAAAAAAAAAATGAGCTGGAAAAGGAAGTGGCAAACTACTCCAGTAGCCAAGAAAACCCCAAATGGGGTCCTAAAGAGTTGGACACAACTGAAAAATGACTGAACGTTCCTTTCTAATGCTTGCTCACATTCTTCTCACTGTCTAATAATAATCATAATTGTTAGCATTTATATAGTGCTTTGAAGTTTACAGAAAACCTTACCAAAAGTATCTTATTTGACCCTCACACAAATCTGTGAGGTAATACTATTATTACTCTCATTTTACAGGTGAGGAAACTGAGGCAGATGGCTGTTAAGTGACTTGCTTAGGGTCATACAGCTAGGGTGTCTAAAGCTGGATTTGAACTCAGGTCTTCCTGAGTCCAAATCATTCCACTGTACCACCAAGCTGCCATCCATGGCCACGGGATCATCTGAGAATGATTTGCAGATAAGGGGCCCCTAGCATCTTCTTCGGAATTCTGCATATCGGACATCAGGAAACCTGGATTGGGGTGGGAGGGAAGCTTGATACATGTCACCTGGTTATAGGGGCAAGACGGGGCAAGAGGCTGAAAACCAGGGAAGGGGGCTAGTCCTAGCCAGCTCCATGCACCCGCTACACTGTTGAAGGCCCAAGGAGAAGTGGGGTGAATAACCCTAATGACAACTCCCAGGTCTCCCGTGTCTCCGGGGCTTCGAGGTGGTAAGGAAG
>NW_020951147.1:7007244-7014230 GCF_900497805.2 Vombatus ursinus
CTCGGTCTTCTCATCCATACGATCGGAATAAAAGTCCTTGAACTCCCCACCTCACAGGACTGTTTTGAGCTTTAAACTGTGACGGAAACTGGATCTCATGAAATCATAAATCTGGGCCCAGAAGGGGTCTCAGAGGCCCTTTAGGCAAAGCCCCTCATTTTATGGATGAGGAAACTGGGACCTACAGAAGCTAAGAGACCTACCCCAAATCCCACAAGGAGTGATAGACAAGATCTGAACCCAGTTATCAGGCTGGACTTGGAGCCCCAAACAGAGTTCTGGGTTCAAATCCTACTTCTCTTATATCTACTGACTTTGTGACCTTGGGCCAGTCACTTAACCCCTCTCTCTAGGTTTTGGTTCCCCAACTCTGTAAATCAGAGACAAAGAATGTTGGCATTTGGCAGGGAGTCAGAACACAGAACATTAGAGCCGGAGGAGGCCGTGGAACACAGAACAGCAGAGCAGCAGCATATGGTGAGGCTTTCTTTGTCATCCCAAGGGTAACAAGGCCACCCTCTGGCTGGCCACCTACCATCCCTCACTTTAGCCACTGGACCAGCCCACTTTATCTTACTGCCAATAATAATAACAATCATAGCTAACCATTTATATAGATAGCACCTACTATGTGCTAGGCATGTGCCTAGCTAAGTGCTTTGCAGTTATCATCTCATTTGTTCCTCACAACCACTCGGGGGAGAGGAGCTATTGTTAACCCCATTGTACAGATGAAGAAGTTGAAGCTGACAGAGGGTAAATTATTTGCTGGGAGGCCCAAAGCTAGGAAATGTCTGAGGCTAGATTTGAACTCAGGTTTTCCTGACTCCCTGCCCAGAGCTCTGTGCACTGGGGCGCCACCCAGTGGCCTCAGACAATTCCTCAGTGGCATCGTTTATTTCGTCCTTTGGGGTTCCTATTAATGCTTGGAGAGCTAGGACATAGGACATGGAATGTCAGAGCTAGGAAGGACTTTAGAACTTTGGTTGAGTGACTGAGTTGGGATAGAATGTGGGATACGTCAAAGCCGGAAGGAAATGTTGGCAATTACCTAGCCCAACTCACTTATTGTACAGTTGGGTAAACTGAGGCCCAGAGAGGGGAAAGAACTGGAAGAAGAGAGTGGGGAGAAGGAAAGAAAGGATCCAAGAGGACAAGAGGAGGCTAACTCCTGCTTGCAGTCCCCTTGCAGTAGCTCAGGCACAGATCTTGGTATTGATAGACAGATGTCACTGGCACCATCCAGAACCAAGGAATCTGTCGATTTGACTCGAGTCAGGGTCAATGGTTATGGTGTGACCAGGTCAATGCCGAGGCCTACGACAAGTAGTCAGTGTCTCTAAGAGAGCCTGTTCTCTAATCAATCGGTCTCTTTGCTTCAGGTTTTCCCCCGCTCCAGTCATCCTCCACACAGCTGCTAAGTGGCTATTTCCAAACACATGCCTAACAGTGTCACTCTCCTGTAGCTCACTATTACCTCTCCAGGATAACATGCATATTCCTTTCTTGGCTTTTAAAGCCCTTTACAATGTAGCTCCAGGCCAACTTTCCAGGTTTATGGAACACCGGCTTACACTCCATTAGCCAACCAGAATGGCCTGTTTGCAGTGACTCCCATCTCCTCGCCTTTGCGGAGCCTGTCCCCCCCAATGCCTTTCTTACCTCATCTTCCCAGAGTCAGTTGCTACCACCTCCTATCCTGGTCCTCATCCCTTCTGCCCATCTCTAGAAATGATTTTAGGTCTGTTTTTCATTTAACGAGCAGCTAGGTGGTGCAATTGGATAGAATGCCAGCCCTGGAGTCAGGAGGACCCGAGTTCAAATTCAGCCTCAGACACTTACTAGCTGTGTGACCCTGGGCAAGTCATTTCACCCTGTTGGCCTCAGTTTCCTCATTGGTCAAAGAGCTGAAGAAGGAAATAGCAAACCGCTCTTGTAACTTAGCCAAGAAAACCCCAAATGGGGACACAGAGAGTCAGACATGACTGAAAACCATCAGATATTTTCATTGTTTATCTATTTTGTTTCGGTTTTAAGTGTTGTTTCCATCCAACAAAAGATAAGGACAGGAAGTGCGTCTTTTTTGTCTTTGTATACCCAGTGCCTGACACCTAGTAGGTGCTTAATGTGTGTTTATTGCATGAATGAATGAAGGCAGTGCCACTGGCACGTCCACATGATGCCCAGCAGGCAGTTGAAGACTCAGCAGAGATTAGGACCTGAGGCACAGAGATTTTTTTAAGTGATCTGCACAAGGTCACCCAGCTAGAAAATGTCAGAGCACGCGTTCAGACTCAGATCTCTCCCCTTCAAGTTCAGCCGCCTCTGAGAGCGTCATGCTGACTCAGTCCCAGACCCCTCTCTTACTTGACTCAGTGCATTGATATTTCTAGGTGCATCTTCACCCTCCAGGCCCTGGTGGCCTGGGACATTTGCCTGTGTGGGGGCGGAGGTGAGGGTGACAGATAGCAAGAAGGGTCATGGGACTCCTCTTTGCTCCTCTTGAGGGTGGTGTCTTCTTCTGGAAGCCAAAGTCTGTTGCTTCTGTACTCCCCAAGGAGACCAGAGGACCTGGATTTGGGACTGGGTTAGAGCCTGAGTCAGGAGTTTACCTGATTCCCTAACGAGAGCAGAACACGCAGAGCTGCCACAGAAGGAAGAGGTCACTGAACCATCTCTGAACCTGCTTCGGTCCAGCTGTGGCAGCCAGCCACCTCATTAGGAGAATTAAGGGGGAGGGATCCCCCTTCTCAGAGCAAACATCTGTAGGAGCTGAAGGTTCTAAGCACAGTTCCAAGTTCTAAGCTGGCTCAGTCCTGCTTCTCCCAAGTCTACTTGACCATTCAACTCAACGTTTATTGAATGTTTACTGTGATCAAAGCCTGGCACATAGTCTTGGAGAAGACTGAAGCATAATCCCTGGTCTCCGGAAGCTTACATTCTAGAATACACTTCAGCATTTATTAAGCACCTACTGCGTACATAGCCTTGTGCTAGGTATTGAGGGAAACATGGAGATAAGATAAGAGATAAGCGGTCCCGGTCCAAAGGTTTTGCCACAAATCTCTCTCCCCTTAACTACAGAAAGAGCTGCCTAAAGTGCACTTTCCTACTTAATAAGCTCAATCATAATAATAATAATAACAATAATAAATCCCCTATCACTTCCAGCATCAAATAGAAAGTCCTCTGTTTGGTGTTCAGAAAAAGAAGGACTTTTCCTTCTTCACCTGGCCTCTGCACCTTTCAAGTCTTCTTACACTTTCCATCTCTGGTTGTCCCGGTCTCACTGCACCCCGATGGCTTCAGAGGAGAGAGTGAGGCTGGTAACTTGGCACAGCCCTACCTCACTTAAATTCAACTCGCTTGCATGACACGACATCCTCTTCCTGTTGTCATGGTCCTCTTGGAGGACAAAGGACAAACAACATCTTACACATCCCCACCCCACCTCCACATACTCTATGTGCCAGTGTCATGGACCTCCTGGCTATTCTTTGAACAAGACTTTCCATCTCCAGACGCTGGGCATTTTCACTGGCTGTGCCCCCTGCCTCTTCATCTTGCCCTCCCGGCTTCCTTCAAGTCCCAGCTACAATCCCCCCCTTCTCCAGGAAGCCTTCTCAGCCCCTCTGAATTCCAGGGCCTCCCCTCTGCTGATTATCTCTGATTTATCCTGTAAACAGCTCGGTTTGGACATCCCTCTCATCACCCGTGAGCTCGTTTGGAGCCGGGACCGGATTTTTTGCTTGTTTGGTTTGATTTTTGCTTTTCTTTGCATCTCGAGTGCTTAGCACAGTACCTGGTGCATAGTAGGCACTGACTGAAGGAGTCCAGGGTCTAATAGAGAATTTGCCAGACATTTCTTGAGCACCAGATGTATACAGAACACTGTGCAGGGTCCTGGGGGATATAGATTTAACTCAGAAGAGGCCACTATCCTCCAGTCTATTAAGGGAATTCAGGAAACACGGTTTGGCGCAGAGGCCTAGGTTGGGCCCTTAGACCTTTTAGCTAGAGAGCTTAGCTAAGAGGACACCCCTACCTTTGTGGGGTTGTCTGCTAGAGAGTTTTAGCCAACATTTACTTGTTCAGCATTGATTGTGTGCAGAGCGCTCCCAGGATAGATGCAAAATGTAGCTGAAAATAGTGTGGCTCTGGGTGGAGACCAGGGCTGTGGGTAAGAGGGGGACAAAGAAGAAGAGGAGGAAGGAAGAAAGGAGAAGGAGGAGGGAGGAAGCAGCTGGCCTAGGAAAGGCTATAATTACAGTTCACATTTATGGAGAGATTTAAGGTTTGCACATGGTAACAAGGCCTGGAGTCTGGAAGACCTGAGTTCAGATCTGGCCTCTGACACTCTCTAGTTCTGTGACCCTGGGCAAGTCACCTAACACTGTTTGCCTCAGTTTCCTCATCTGTCAAATGAGCTGGAGAAGGAAATGACAAACCACTCCAGTATCTCTGCTAAGAAAACTCCAGATGGGGTCACAAAAAGTCGAACACGACTGAAAAGACTGAACAATAATTACTTATATTATCTCTTTTGAGGATAAGAACTCCCTGGCCTTAGGGAACTTACAGTTTGTCAAAGAGTCACAGAATGACAAAGAATGACACATATTTATTAAGCCATAGTGAGTGTTCAGCCTTATGCTCAGGGTGATGGAAACCCTCAGAGAGCATATGGTCTAGTATGGAATTCCAGAAACACACTGTTACAATAAGCTTGGGGCAAAATGGACTAGATCTTTCCCCCTTCTTCCATTTTTGTTATTGTTGTTGAGTTATTTCAGTCCTGTCTGACTCTTCCTGACTCCATCGGGTTGAAACTGAACTGTTAGTGGATAGAGCACCGGCCCTGGAGTCAGGAGGACCTGAGTTCAAATCCGACCTCAGACCAGCCACCTAACACTTACTAGCTGTGTGACCCTGGGCAAGTCACTTAACCCCAATTGCCTCACAAAAACAAACAGACAAACAAAGAAACTGGACTGCTTTGCCATTTCCTTCTCCAACTCATTTGACAGATGAGGAAACTGAGGCCAACAGGGTGAAGTGACTTGCCCAGGGTCACCTAGCTAGGAAGTGTCCGAGGCTGAATTTGAACTCAGGTCTTCCTGACTCCAGGGCCCGCATTCCATCCCCACCTAGCTGCCCCATTTTTCGGGAGTTTATTTTAGATGAAGTGTTCTGACTTTGGTCACAATTGCTCAGAGCCCCCAGTTACAAATTCCACATACCTGGGCAGAGGCTGGGACAGATGGACCAGTTTAGCTCTCCCCTCCCTGCTCACTAAAGAATCTCTCCCTTCTGAGAAAGCCTCTGCCTGTGATACAAACGACCAGGGCATCAGCCAGTCTCGACTTGAGCCCATCTCGGGAGGGGCACAGGGCCTGTTCACCTTCACTTCCGGGTGTCTGATCCACCCAGCCAATGCTCTGCCTCCATCAAGGCCCCCAGGGGCGAATGCGGTGGGCTTTGTTAACAAGGGACCCCCAGGAGCTCCCAGTGAGTGCAGAAGGCTGTGGCCTGTGGGACCGGCGGCCCCAGACAGCCCAGAAGGGATGGGCTCAGAAGGTCCTGGCCAGGTGCAGCGGTCCCAAGGCCCATGCCCGACGCACACATGCACACACACTGGTATGCACACACATGCTCGCGCACACATGCACACGTGTGCACACATGCATGCACATGCATCGCCCCCCCCCCCATGCACACAAACACAAACAGTCCTCTGTCCTGCCCCGAGCAGCTGCCGCCTGGCTGCCACAGGCGAACAGCTGCACGTGGGGCTCCCGGGACCTTCTGCCCCTCCCTCCTCCCAGCTGGGGGGATGAACGGGGCGGGGGGCGGGGGCGGGGCTGGGGCCCTGAGCATCCATCCCCCAGGACACCCGAGGTCCGTGAGAACCCAGGGCAGTCCCTGCAAAGCCAAGCCACCGCCCACTCAGGACCCTCCTGGCCAAACCTGGCGGGGGCGGCAGAGATGGGAGCGCTTTCTCCTGCCAGAACACGCATGTACGTAGCATGTAGGGAAGGCATGTAAATGCCCCGTGCGGGGAAGAGCAGAATGCCCTTCCTGTTTTTGTCAATTACAATTTAAAGGTCTCTGCTTTTAGAAACATCATTGTATTCCCCTTTATAATAATGCGATCTGGGGGTGACGTAGTGCTTTTTAACGAAATACGGCCTCACGCCAACCCTGGAAAATAGGGAAGCTATTATTATCCCCATTTTCCAGATGGGAAACTAAGGCTCGGTGACTCACCCAGGGTGACCCCGCTGTAAACCTGGATGCTGGATTTGAACTCGGGTGGGCGTTCTTGCAGCACGCTGTCCACAGCACCACCTAGCGGCCTCTTTGCACATTGCCTTCATTTCTGCATATGCCCTTTCCCTTCTCTCTACTGAGAGTCCGATGGCTTATGCAGAGCTCCCCACCCAGGGTTCTCCACCTCAGCAAGTAAGGGAGGGAGGTAGATTTCTCCTCTTCTCTTTGGTACCAACCTTGGTCATTCTAATTCCACAGTGTCCATTTTTCTCCTCCTCCCTCCAGTGCCTCCCCCACTCACTGAGAAGGCAAGCCGTCTGATGCACATCATACACGCGAAGTCATACAAAACATTTCCGTGTTAACTATGTTGTGGGGGAAAGGCAAGACGAATAGAATAAAAATACGTTTCGATCTGCGCTCAGAGTGCATCAGTTCTCTTTCTGGCGGCGGATGGCATTTTTTGCCCTGAGCCCTTCAGAATTGTCTTGGATCACTGTATTGATCAGAGCAGCTAAGTCATTGGGTTAATCATCGTTACAATGTTGCTGTTACTGTGTACAATGTTCTTCTGGTTCTGCTCACTTCACTTTGCATCAATTCATGTACATCTTTCCAGGCATCCTGCTCCTCATTTCTTATAGCACAATAGTATTCCATCACAATCATATACCACAACTTGTTCAGTCATGCCCCAACTGATGGGCATCCCTCAG
>NW_020951147.1:7014240-7031041 GCF_900497805.2 Vombatus ursinus
TTTGGGATACATACCTAGTAGTGGTATTACTGAGTTTTGACTCAGTATGAGCAGTTTTGTAGCCCTTTGGGCATAATTCCAAATTGCTCTCCAGAATGGTCAGACCAGTTCACAACTCCACCAACAATGCCCTAGTGTCCCATTTTCCCCACATCTCCTCCAGCATTTGTCGTTTTCCTTTTCTGTCATGTTAGCCAATCTGACAGGTATGAATATTCGTTGTTTTTTCCAGGACAGTAACAGAGACTAAGAGGGAGGAAAGGACTGCCCCAAGGTTATTAATACAGCTAACTAGCAACTGGGGTTGAAGAGAGTGGAATTAGAACCCAGATCCCTCTGACTCCCAATGTAGTACTATTTACACTGCACCCTTGAATTCTCCTCCTTCCCCTCTCCCATTGGATCTCATCCCTTTGTTATTATGATTTATTATGAAGAGGAGAGAAGATGAAGCCAGATGTGGGATTGGGTGTTTACTGTGTGGAGGTGACTGTGCCAGGCAACGCTGGAGGATACAGAGCTGAATGAAATGCAGCACCCATATGGCACATGTATAAACACACAGTGATCTGGCCTTATTGTCAGTTACTTTCCCCTCTGTCTCTGCACACAGTAGGTGCTTCATAAATATCTGATTGCTAAATAAATGGGCTCTGTCAGAAAAAATTATTAGCAACAGTACTGAACATCAATACAGTTTACTGACCTGGCTTTGCAATGATTTCCACTTAAATGGCTGAAATTCAAACCACAAAAAGCCATCACTTTTCATTCACCTCCGCCATCTTCCATTCATTCCTTGTTTGCTTTTCCTCTCGTAAGGTATGATCAGTGTATGCTCTGCTCTATTGGTCCTGCGTATGCCTTTTCTGTGTTATTTCATAAAAGTCTTGCTAGATTTCTCTCGATTCCTATCTATGGCCTCACAGATTGAGAGCCAGAAGGGACCCTAGAAGCCACTGAGCCTGACTCAGTTTGCAAATGAGAAAAGTGAGGAATGGAGAGGTAAGTGGCTTGCTCATGGTAAGTGTATATTCTAGGATTCTATTAATTAACCTTTTTTTTTTTTTTAAATCAGACCTGTGGTCCTACTCACAATGAAGAAATTCCTCTCCACCAATGCAGACCTATACCTAAGATTTTTAGTCTTAGATTGCCTGCAATGCTGAAACACTATTGTGGGTTGACTTCCCACCATCATACAGCCACAATTTACAGTTACCCCTTACACATCTTGACTTTCCCCATCACAGTTTTGATATATCTCAGATTGACATAAGAAATTAAATGGGAATTTGGGGGGAGTTTTGCGGGAGCTGCAGATGACGCAGAGTTTATGATCAAATACTTAACCCATATTTTGTGATCAGGTACTGGAAACACCCCATAAAAGAAAAAGAAAAAAGTCACACTTCTCTGATACGAAGGGAAGGCCAAAAAAAATTTAGGTGGATTTATTATTACTACTAATAATATATAATAGTAATTATGATTATTAGGTAAAAAATTTAGGTGGGGGGAGTGGCACCGCATATTAATCCCCAAAATATGGAAGGGATAACTGTATAGAAGCAACCCTTGAAGCTGGGTCTTCTGGACTCTGAGCTGGGCTCTATCCACTAGCCCAGGTTACTTTTCTTACTGTACCAACCTTTAACCATCACTCTCTTATTGTTGGATGTTGAGATGGCTCCCTGGTTTTTGTCAAGTATAATGAATGAAAATCTTTGAACAGAGAGCTTTTTTTTTAACATTTTAAATGCTATTTTATTTTTCCAATTACATGTAAAGACACTTTTAACATTTTTTTAAGTAAGATTTTGAGCTCTAAATTTTCTCTCTTCTTCCCTCCCCTTCCCCCTCCCTAAGACAGTAAGCAATTTGATACAGGTTATACATGTGTAATCATGTAAAACATATTTCTGTATTAGTCATGTTTTGAAAGAAGAAACAGAACAAAAGGTATGAAATCATGAAAAAGATAAAGAAAGTGAAAATAGCATACTTCGATCAGCATTCGGACTCCATAGGTCTTTCTCTGGGTGTGGACAGCATTTTCCGTCATGAGTCTTTGGCGACTGTCTTAGATCACTGCATTGCTGAGAAGAGCTCAGTCTAGCAAAATTGGTCATAGCACAATGTGGCTGTTACTGTGTACAATGTTCTCTTGGTTCTGCTCACTTCACTCAGCATCGGTTCATGTAAGTCTTTCCTGGTTTTTCTAAAGTTCACCTGCTTGTATTTCTTATAACTCAATAGTATTCCATCACAACCATATACCATGACTTGTTCAGGCATTCTCCAATGGATGGACATCTCCCATTTCCAATTTTTTGCCACCACAAAAAGAGCTGCTATAAATATTTTTGTATATACAGTTCCTTTTGCTTTTTTTTTTTTAATCTCTTTGGCATACGGACCTAGTAGTGGTATTGTTGGATCTGGATCAAAGGGTACGCGCAGTTTGGTTGCCCTTTGGACATACTTCCAAATTGCTCAGAGAGCTCTTTTTAAACCCAGATTGGGCCTGGGGGCATAATTTCTTTCTATAACTTTTACTATGCACCACCAGATTCTTCTCCTAAACAAGTTAGCAGTTCCACAAGGGAGAGCACCTGTTCCTCCACAGACCCATTAACATTGTTTCCTTGCTTTTCACTTTTGCCAATCTGATGGATGCAAGATGGTATTTCAATAGTGTTTTAAATTGTATCATTTATTGACGAGGTTCATTGAGAGACTAAATTGATCGCCACACGTAACAGAAATTGTCTCTAATTCCACCTAAGTATCTTTCCCCCCTATCAAAATGCTTCCTCCTCATTTTTTCCTTAAGAGAAAGGGTATGTATTTATCTTCATCATTCTATGGCCAAGGAAATGAAAGCCCAGAAGGGGGTAAGAGGTGAAATTAGATTAAAATTTATTTGAGTCAACAGAGTGTGGCTGAGGAAAGGTGGTGGAGAAGAAAGAATCCTGAGAATCGGCATGCCAGATTTCCGGTCCTAGCTCTGCCACTAACCGGTTTTGTGACTAGTGAGCAATCTTTTCCTCTTTCTGGAATTCTGGACTAAATCAATGCACCAGTAGGTTTTTATCAAGCACCTACTATGTGCTAGGCACTAGGGATACACAGGCAAAATTGCAATAATCCTGGCCATCACGAGACCAGATATCCAAGCTATATATCGACTCTAAAACTCAGTAACTTCTTATGTATGACTCCTACTCTCAGACTTGTCCCATTAGGCCATGTTGGACCCAGCTCCACCCCCACCTCCCTAACACTAGCTTACAATGGAGGGAGTGCAACATTTCTATAACTGACTGAACCCTTTAAAGTTGGTAAAGAGGTTCATACACAATATTGTGCTTTATCTTTGTAACAATGCTTCCAACATAGCCTTGACAAGTATGATTACTCCCATTTTACAGATAAGGAATCTGACACTCAGAGAGATTAATCTGAGTTATTTAAACCAACTTATATTGGGGGAGATGTCCAGTGGAGCACCAATGGGCACTTCTTTCTCATTCCTGTTTGTTTTGTCACCAGTTATGTAATTCATATTATCTTTCCCCCAAACCACCCCTCTTCCAGACTTCTTTGTTTCTGTGGAGGTCATGGCTATGCTTCTAGTGATCCACATTAGCACTTTCAAAGCCATCAGTTAAACATCTATTTGCACTTAGCACACAAAGACAGAAAGGAAGCAATGGCTGCCCTCAAGGAGCTTACATTCTAGCTGGGGCAAAAAAGTGTAGCATATACATAGCATAGACAAAATGAATTCAAGGCAGTTTTGAACCCAGGTTACTGGAAGGGTGGTGATGTGCATCCTCAGTAATAGCAGGAAAATTTGGAAGAGATGAATTCTGCTTTGGACATGTTAAGCATGAGATATTTATGGGACATCTGTCCAATAGGCAATCCATGATACTGCAAAGACACTAGGGTTGGATATATGGATTTGAGAGTCATCTGCCTAGAAATGACAATCAAACCCACGGGAGCTGACAAGAACACCAATGAGATGGTACCAATAAAGAAGATGAGTGCCTTGGGGAGAGTGAGGGATGAGTAAAGGGAGAGTAAGGACGTCAGAGGAGGCAATCACTAGAGACGATGCAGGTACAGGGATTGGCCATGTTGAGAAGGATCACGTCTTCATCAGAGCCTAGGGAAAAGGAGGAAATAGTAGGAAATATCCAGGAGGTATGAGATGAGGAAGAGAGGTTGTTGAATGGAGAGAAGGGGAGAAGAGGGCTTTCAGGGAACAGCTGGATTTTTGTGGTGAGGCCTGAGGGAAGAACCTCAGCCCAGAGAGTTGGGAGGAGGCGCCATCTTCAAGGAAAAAGAGAAGCCCACTGGGGAAGAGTTGGATGGAGAATAAATTAGGAAGAGAAGGATTGCCTTGCTGCAGTGGGGGCCCACTTGAGATTAGCTGACAAATTTGCAGGGACCCAGCTGACAACATTTTGTGACTTCTTCCAGCTCTGTTCAATAGCAGTAGGAGTAGTGGGAGTCATTAAGGGTCAAGTACAGGACAAGGAATTTGAGAATATAATGTAGAATTAAACCAGTTCCCTTAAGGCTCAATATTGGAAAGGGAGGAGACTGTAATCAGAGAAGAGGTAATGGGAAAATGAGGGGGTGGAGGTCACAGGTTGAAGAAGAGGAAGGCAGAGGGGCAGAGCCAAAATGGCAGAGTAAAAGCAGTGACTTGCTTGAGCTCTCCCCCAAATCCCTCCAAATACCTATAAAAAATGGCTCTAAACAAATTCTAAAGCAGCAGAACCCACAAGAAGACAGAGTGAAACAAATTTCCAGCCCAAGACAGCCTGGATGGTTGATTGGAAAGGTATGTTGGGGAGAGGAGCACAGTTCAGCGTGGGCGCGCAGGCCGCAGCGACCCTGGAGCAGGCCTCAGAGGACTGAATTGCGGGCAGCTGTGGTGGTTTCCAGACTTCTCAACCCACAAACTCCAAAGACAACTTAGAAAGTCAGTAGGAAAAGTCTGTTTCTGCGGTGCTGAGAGAGAAGCACAGTGGGGTTCCAGCCCTGGGGTGGCGGCTGCCTCCTGAACTTCTGGCCCACAGCCTGAGGGGGAATCAAGTGGCTGATCAGAGGGGGATTGCAGTGATCTCTCTGCTGATGCAGGATTCTCTTGCTTTGCCCGTGCTTGGATCTGGGTCACAGTTCTGGGTGGCGGTCCTGGGGCGAGGAGGAGTGCTGGCATGGTGGAACTTGTAGTGGCTGTGGAGAGAAAACCCTCCTCACAGTTCCAAGACAGAAAAGAGTGCTCGGTAGACCAGAGCACAGGCCAGGAAAGGAGTAAACACCTCACCCTTGGTCATAGCACCTTGGAAGAACTGAAAATTTACAGGTTCCTAGAAGTATCTCTGAAAACAGTTACACAAAATCTCTGAAGCTTGGGACAGTACGTTCTCCACACTGGAAACAGACTCCTACCTTAACAAAGAGTTTATAACTCAAGTAATTGGCCAGGATCATGAGCAAGCAGCACAAAAAGAGTCAGACTATATTATCTTACTTTGGTGACAAAGAAGATCAAAACATACAACCAGAAGAAGACAACGAAGCCAAAGCTCCTACATCCAAAGCCTCCAAGAAAAATATGAATTGGTCCCAGGCCATGGAAGAGCCCAAAAAGGATTTTGAGAAGCAAGTAAGAGAAGTAGAGGAAAAACTGAGAGTGATGCTAAAGGAGACTCAAAAAAATACTGAAGAAAATAACACCTTAAAAAATAGCCTAACCCAAATGGCAAAAGAGGTCCAAAAAGCCAATGAGGAGAAGAATGCCCTAAAAAGCAAAACTGGTCAAATGGAAAATGAAGTTCAAAAGCTTACTGAAGAAAATACTTCCTTAAAAATCAGAATGGAGAAATTGGAAGCTAGTGACTTTATGAGAAATCAAGACACTGTAACACTAATCTAAAGGAATGAAAAAATAGAAGAAAATGTGAAATATCTCATCGGAAAAACAACTGACCTGGAAAATAGATCAAGGAGAGAGAACTTAAAAATTATTGGACTATCTGAAAGCCATGATCAAAAAAAGAGCCCAGACATCATCTTTCAAGAAATTATCAAGGAAAACTGCCCTGATATTTTAGAACCAGAGGGAAAAATAGAAATTGAAAGAATCCACCAATCACTTCCTGAAAGAGATCCACAAAGGAAAACTCCTAGGAATGTTGTAGCCAAATTCCAGAATTCCCAGGTCAAGGAGAAGATATTGCAAGCAGCCAGAAGGAAACAATTCAAGTATTGTGGAAACACAATCAGGATAACACAAGATTTAGCAGCTTCTACATTAAGGGTCCGGAGGGCATGGAGTATGATATTCTGGCGGACAAAGGAGTTTGGACTATGACCTAGAACCACCTACCCAGCAAAACTGAGTATAATCCTTCAGGTTAAAAAATGGTCATTCAACAAAATAGGGGACTTTCAAGCATTCCTGTGGAAAAGACCAGAGCTGAATAGAAAATTTGACCTTCAAATACAAGACTCAAGTGAAACATAGAAGAGGTAAACAGGAAAGAGAAATCATAAGAGACTTATTAAAGTTGAACTGTTTACATTCCTGCAGGGAAAGATGATATTTGTAACTCATGAGTCCTTTGTCAGTATTAGGGTAGTGGGAGGGAAAAAAAATTATATGTTATGTATAGCTAGATAGATAGAGGGCACAGGGTGAGTTGAAGATGAAGGGGTGATATCTGGAAAATAAAATTAAGGGGTGAGAGAGGATTATACTGGGAGAAGGAGAAAGGGAGAAGTAGAATGAAGTAAAATATCTCACATGAAACAGACAAGAAAAGGCTTTTACAGTGGAAGCGAAACGGGGGAAGGTGACAGGGAATGAGTGAATCTCATTCTCTTAGGATTTGGCTTAAGGAGGGAATAACATAAGGAGGGTATGGAAATCTATTTTACCCTACAGGAAAATAAGGGGGGAAGGGGACAAGAGAGCAGGGGGTTGATAGAGGGGAGGGCAGATTGGGGAAGGAGATAATCAAAAGCAAACACTTCTGAGGAGGGACAGGGTCAAAATGGAGAATAGAATAAATGGGGGGTAGGATAGGATGAAGGGAAATAAACTTAGTTTTTCACAACAGGACTACTGTGGAAGTGTTTTGCATGACTACACATCTATAACCTGTATCGAGATGCTTGCCTTTTCAATGAGGGTAGGTGGGGAGGGAGGAAGACAGAAAATTTGTAACCCAAAGTTTTAAAAACACATGTTAAAAATAAAAAAATTTTAAAAAGGAAAGAAAAAAAGAAGAGTAAGGCAGAGAAAGATAAATTAATAGGAGATTGCAGTTGGATAAAGGAAGTGAAACATTTGTGGATGGTGGTTAAGATCAAGGATGTGACTGTCTGTGTATAGCTGAGATGGGGTGGACAAGTAAGTAGCTCGTGGGAATTAAGGAGACTAAGGAATTGGGAGGTTTGGGGATGAGGGTCTTTGAAGGGTGGAGACTGAGCCAATGACCTGGGGATCAGTAATAGAAGGCACCCACATTCTACCACAATGGGTGATAGATTTGGACACTGTGAACCTCAAAGGAGAAAACATTGCTGAGTTATAGCAGTAGAGAGGAGTCTGGAAGTGGGCAATGAGAACTTCTGAGATCAATAAACATGAATGAAGTGACTATGAGGGGGTAGGAGAGGACTGGAAAGGGTGGGCAGGAATGAAATGTCATCTCAGCAAGAGCCAGTGAATGGAAGCGGCATAGAAAGAACTCTAAAATGAAGGGCAGTTAATCGGGGGGGGGGGGCAGGCTGATATGTCGTGCAACACTGGAGGGATGGGGTTGAGATGAATGAAGATGAGTGGGCAGCAGGGATTTGTGGGAGAGGGGTTTGCTCCTTGGCAGTCTGGGATTCAACTTCACAGGAATGGGGAGAGTAAGGGGATGGGAACCATTGGGGAAGGAGAACAGGCACAGGGTCTGTGGAAGGGAAGGGCTTCAACAATGGGGAGAATTCTTGCCTTAAGATCTCCGCCATTTTCTTTATGCCTGCTATAATGACACTGGATCCCTGGAAGGATGCCTGCACCCTCACAACCAGAATAGAGCAGTCTAACTTCCCATATCCGATCTTGCTGGCTTCTTGTTGCCAAGTCTTGTGGACTCTACTTGTGCATCACCTCTTGCACTCCAGTTTGAACCCTCAGTTCCTCACCCCTGGCCCATCACAGGAGCTTCCTAACTGCTAGACCCTTGCCCAAAGCCTTTCAGTCACCTTCAAAATCAGACAGAAACTCCTCTTTGGGACACTCAAATACTATCACAATCTAACTCCCACCTACTTTTCTATCTACTATACATTCCTCCCTCTCATCCACTCTTTGGTCCAGCCACCTCCTGTTCCATGTCTTTGCGCAGGCCATGCCTTACGCCTGGAATGCCCTCCTTCCTCACTTCCACCTCTTGAAATCCCTGGCTTCTGTGCAGGCTCAGCACAAGCTGCCCCTCCTCCATGAGGCTACCCTGTTCCTCCACAGCAAGCGCCTTCCTCCAACAGATGACCTCATAATTACTTTGCCACATGTTATCTCTCCCCAGTGCCCAGCATACCATAGGGGTCCTGAATGCCTGCTGAGTATCACCTTATCTTTTGAAGCTCAGACACAGCGTGCTGGTCCCTAGTCCCCCAGGTCGCCCCCACAGATAATCTATCCACACTGAACAATATAAAATGTTAGCTGCTGGGCTTTGGAGCCCCGGTATCATGCATTCTTCCCTACTTGACTTAAGCAAAGTTTAGGTTCATGATGAACAACGCTTCTCTTTTTTCACACTGGCAGGGACGCTCGGATGTTCTGGGTGCCAGATTTTAGGAAGGCATTGCTGCCTGAAGGTGTCTAAGGAGGGTGACCAGAATGCGGAGGGGGACTTGAAACCCAACTCTGAAAAGAGAATCAGTTGGAGCAACGGGAAGCCAAGGGTGGAGAAGGGGAGATGCAGGGGGAGGGGAATGATTGTCATCTTCTGCTTGGCCTCAAAGGGCAGGTCTAGGGACAAACGGTGGCAACCTGGGAGAGGCAGATTTAGGCTGGAGCTAAGGACGAGTTTAAAGGGAGAGGCCTGCCGGTGGGGCCGGGCTCCCACTCAGGTGGACTGGAGATGTTGCAGGTGAGCCTCCCCTGACCTCAGAGACCCTTCCTTGCTCATCTCCAGATGCCCATTCACAATGAAGACTCCCAAAAGCTCACTTCATAAAAAATAATAATTTATTGTCAACAAAGGGGTATGTACAAAGGGAAATAACTGGGGAAAGCAGGGGCTGGTGGGCAGGTGAAAAGCGGGCAGAGCTTGGAGTCTCCAGAGCTACTCCCCCCCCACCCCAGGGCTCCCCCTGCTCTGCTGCAGGGGGAGGGGAAAGAGGGGATGGGACTCCCTGTCAGGAGGGCCAGGAGGAGGTGGGGGGAGAGGAGACTCCCCCGAGGTAGTAGAGGGCTCCGGTGGGTCCCCCCTTGTGACCACCTCCTATATAAGGCACTGTGCCGGCGGGAAGCGGTGAAGCAGGAACAAGGAAGGGCGAACACAGTGGGTCTCCATCAACACTGAACCCTAGTGCAAGGACGGCGGCAGTCCGGCGGCCCGGGGGCAACCCAGACCCCAGACCCTTAGCAGCGTCCGATGGGAGCAGAAGCGGGCTCTCCCCCACCCCTGCTCAAGTGCTTGGTTCCATCAGCATCTTCTGACGGAGGGGCTGGTCTGCTGGGGAGGGGGAAGCTGGGGGAGGTGCAGTGAGGTCCCCCCTCCTCCACAGCAGCCTTCACACCCCATGCCCGGCCTCTGGCTGTTCCCGAGCGGCCACACCAGACTCTGCCAGCACGGCCTGCCAGCCTGGAGGGTCAGCGGCCCCCGCCACCGCCCGGTGTCCCTGGGGCGGCTTGGACCAGTCCTGAAGCAGGCTGACTGCAGGGGGCTCCTCCAGGCGCACACGGATCACCTGTAGGTCCAGCGTCCCTCGGAGCCCCGCGGAGGGAGCTGGGGAGGGATGAAGAGAGATGCATTAGAGCCGCGAGGTGGGAGGCATCCGCACCATAAGCGACACATTCAGAGTCTCTGCCACTACTACCTGTGCGAGTGGCGAGTGCCTTCGTGTCTCTGGGCCCCAGGCTCCCCATCTGTAAAATGCAGAAGCCAGACTTGATGATACTGAGGCCCCGTGAACGTTCCAGGCCTTGACCCCTCTACGCCCATCGGCCTCTCTCTTGAGGCTGGCCAAAGGGCCCCGATGCAGACTCCAGAATTCAGAGCTATCCCTCAGAAGCTCCTTGGGAGCCAACGTGGGCCACAGAAGGACGGACGGGGACCTCTCGGGCCCACCGAGCGGCCCCTTCTCCAACGTCCCCGACACGTGGCACTTCAGAGGAGGGAGACCCCACCACCTGGGGACGGCTCTCCTGGCTGGGACGCTTCTCGTCCAGGCCGGGCCTACCCTGTAGCTCCTGGTCCTGCCCTTCAACGGGCTCCCTAGCCCCTACCCAGGCTGGACCTCCACCAGAGGCCCCAGATGGCGGCCTGCCGCCCTCCTCTCAACACCCCCCAGCTGATCGACGGCCTTCCTAAAAGGTGGCTCCAGAACTGAGCAGGATCCAGGCGCGTGGGCTGGACAGGGCCGCAGGTGGTGGCACCATCACTCCCCTGGTCCTGTACACCGACACACCACTCAGCACACCCTGAGACCATGTTAGGATTTGGCTGCTACGTCACCCTGGCACTCTATGGCCCACGAGGGCCCCCGGGCCTTGCCCAGAGGAATGGCCTGGACCCCGTTATCTGAAGATTTCTTCTCTAGGCTGTATGTGATCCTCACGTGATATGGACCAAAGGCCCTTCCCCATCCTGGCATCCTTCTCTGGACATTCCCCGTTCATCGTTGTCTTCCTTGCTCAACTGGGGTGTGCCTGCTGGAATCAGACCAGGCCAGGGCACGGAGGGACTTTCCCAAGTGTCTTAGCCCAGAAGCCCACGGCTTCCTCCCACGTGCTCTAGGATCGCAGTCTCTCACTACACTTTGGAGGGTGAGGCTGGCCACAATGTCTCTTTTCTGGGAGCTCACCTACGTATCTGCTGCCCAATCACAGGCAAATTGCAAAGGGCAAGAGGGTCGCCAAAGAGAAAGGTTTGTGATGGTCCCATCCTCTGTCACATGGGATTAGGGTTCAATAAGCATTTCATAAAGGCCCGCCATGGGCCTGCGCTGGATTTGGAATCCTCCAGAATCCAGACGTCCAGCTTGGCCTAGGAGCCAGCTTTCTGAGACAGGAACCTGAGCTTTGATGCGGAGCCCAGTCCAGGCTGTCAGGGCTGCGGAGGGCTACAACCTTCCTCTGCAAGGATGCCCGCTCTGTGGTGGAGCTACGAAAGGGCCCTAGGGGGGAAGGGGAGGAGAGGAGGCAGGCCTGCCTGCCAGGGCCCTTCTCCTGCTGCCACCACCCCCTTCCCAATCCATCCCAGAGTCTGAGAGGCTTGCCAACGGCTCACCTGGGGAGGGACTCTGAGGCCTTTTGGGGCTCCCCTCGGCTGGCTCTCCTTCCTTCAACAAAGCCCTGTCCTGCGAGGCTTTCAGCTGACTGTGGGAGAAGAGCAGGAGGACAAAGCCCGGCGGGAAGCTGCCGTCCGTGAAGTGTCGGACTTCAGTGGGAGCCGAGAAGGGCTCTAAGGTGACATGTGGAAGGGGGAGGAACGCTGCGGAGGGACAGAGAACAACACGGGGGCTGCTTTCCTTAGGTCTGGACCCTGAAGAGGCTGGGCCGGCTGGTTTCTAAGGTTCCAGCTCTGAGGGCAACATCACCCCCATTATCCTTAACACCATCACCATCGTCACCACCCCCAGCACTACCACCACCACCACCACCATCACTAGCATCTATATATATATCACTTTGGGTTGGGCAAAATGCCTCCCAAAGATGAGCTCATCTTGATCTCCCTGGCAGAGCAGGAGGTGCTAGCATTATCCCCAGTTTACAGCTGAGCAAACAGAGGCAGACAGTGGTTATGTGACTTGCCCAGGGTCACCCAATTAGTGTCCCAGGCAGGATTTGAACTCGGGTCTTCCTAGTCCACTGCACCCCCTTGCTGCTTACATGCTATGCTCTATGATTTCAGCTGCCTTAGGTCCTTTTCCTCGGCAAGTGGACATTCCCCACCTAGTCTTACTCAGGTGATTTCCTGCCCATCATCATGCTTTATCATTCTAATTTCTCCCACTGATTTACAAGCCCCAACCCTCTTCTTTGTCCTCAACAAGGCCAAGGCTGCCATCCCCCAGTTCCTTCCCAAACCTTGGTAAACCAGTTCAATGCTATTCCACCCTCTTCTCTCAGGTTCTGTGGATCAAAGTTTGGCCCGGGATCACTCCCGCCACCCACTGCTGCTAAAGGAAGCCGGAGACCCTCACGACCCCTGCTTACTGGGTCCACTGCCAGGTTACATCAGGTCACCTGAACTGGGCCCTCACTGCTGCAAGGCAATCCTTTTCCTGAACCACTCCAGGGGACTGCCAATCCCACTCCCCACGGCAACTCTCCTAAAATTTTCATCCCTCTCGAAGCTCCTTCTCAGCCGAGAGCCTTGTTTCATGTTGTACTGAAAAAGCGAAGGCCATTTCTCCAGGACTTCCTGTCTCCCCTTGCCCAGATGCCTTCCTCCATAATCCTTATCTCTATCCATCCAGCCCTGACTTCTTTCTTCAGCTATCACCCAATGCCTTCTGGGCATCTCAAACTCAACATGTCCCTCCCCACCCCGACCAGCAGGCTTGACCCACTCACTCACACTCGGCCCCACATCCAACCTGTCTGTCACAGCCTGTCACTTTACCTTCAAAGCACCTCCCCTATACGTCCACTTCTCTGCTTCTCTCCACTCATACCAGCTCAAGACGACAAGAGGCACAGTGTCCCTACTCCCTAGTCCTCCTCCCGGGGAGGGCCTCTCAAATCCGCCCCGAGCCTTCCCTTCTCCTCCGTCTCTCCCCTCTGGCCCCAACCTCTGCAGTCCTCAGGCTCAGCCCTCCCTTACCTGGGCTCGGGGCCGAGGGTCTGGCCAGGGCCTTGGCCCTGGTGGAAGTCCGGCCCCTCCCCTTCTTCTTCTTGGGAGGGGTTTCCCCGGACAGCTCCCTACATCTCTGGTTCCGCGGCTTCTTGGTCCCTGTGTCGACGGCTGGGGGAGCTGCTGAGAAAGCAGCCTGCAGATGTGGCAGCGCCCGCCTGTCGGCCCCTGCGTCCCCTCCCGGGATGGCGGCCCTGCCCTGCCGCCCGCTGCCCTCTCCCGGGATCTCACCTGCAGGCTGCAGGGGCCGGAGCCCCCGGGGCCGGTTCCGACTTGACTGCAATTCAGGCTTTTCCTCGGAGTCCAAAAGCACCACGATCTCAGCTGGTGTCTCAGGAGGGCCTGGGGCAGAGAGGAGAGCTCCCTAAGCCGCCCTGACTCCCCCCAGCTCTGGCCCAGGCTCTCCCTCCCAGGCCGCGCCCTACCTGCGCTGGGGGGTGCGGGCTCCAGGGAGTCTAGTAAGGCCACGCCCTCGCTCCAGGCCTCAAGGATGTTGCTCTTCTCCCCGGGGCTCAGGCCCAGGGTATGGGGGTGCTGGCGAAGGATGTGCCTCCGGGCACTTCGGGCTGAAGGAGCGGGGAGCTCCTGGCCACACACCATGCACAGGGCCCGGCCGCTGCCGCCGGGGCTGTTCCCCACCAAGAACTCTTGCTGCCATGACTGTGGCGGCTCAGCTTCCTCGGTCACAGCGGTGCTGGTCTCGGGCTGGCACTGCCCAGGGAGGGGGCTGTTCTCAGGTTGTCCCACTAGGGAAGGGCAGAGCGGCGTGGCAGACAAGGGAGGAGACAGAAAGAAGGGAGCTGGCTGTGAGATGGGCCCCTTCCTCTTCGCCTCATCCTAATTGGCCCGCCCCTCACCGGCTCCTACACCCTCTCAGAGAGCACTCTCAAGGTCCTCCCCAACCCCGGGGGGCTTAATCCTGGAGTGGGGGTGGAGGCTTGGGTGGAGTGACTAAGGATGCTTATCACCAAAGCTGCCAGACTGTGCTCCAGCCCCATTCTCCCAGACCCCTCGAGGGGTGACTCTCTTCTCTCGGGGTTTTGGGGACACCCCTGCCCCAGTTCTCATCCTCCCTCTCTGACCGTTCCTTCTCTGTCTCCTTTGCAGGATCCTTCTCCAGGTGGTGCCCCCCCCGCCGCACTCGGTCTTGGACCCTCTTCTCCCCTCTTTCCATACTCATCGCCTTGGGGATCTCAGCATCTCCCCAGGTTCAGTGACCACCTGTGTGCAGATAATTCTCAGCCCTAACCTCTCTCCTCAGCCACATCTGGCATCTGTCACCACCTGCCCCTCATCCCACGGGCTTCCCAAGCTCCGTCACACAACCGCAGCAGGACCGGCCGTCTTCCCTCCATCTTGCACACTTCCATAGGGGAGAATGGGCACCGGGAGTCCCCCTCGAACCCTCACTCCCAATTCTCCCACACAGTTGGCCAGAAAGTTTTACCTTCACTGGTGCAGCCCCTCATCACCTCATGCCTGGACTGTGGTGCACCTCATTATATCCCTGCCTCGCGCCCCTTCTCCATCCACACTCCACCTGGCAGCCAAAGAGACCTCCTCACACCAAGCCTAACGCTCCTTGGGCCAGTCCCTGAAGCACGTGGGTGGGCCCTGACACATGTGGTCGGCGTTCCCCAGCTGTCCCCCTCCATAACCTCCATGACACTCCCTCTGGCGTCCCTCCACCACCTCACCAGGATCACTGCCTGCCCTAGTGCCCCCTGTTCTGACCGTGTCATCTCCCACCTTTGTGTCCTGAACGTTCCACATGTTTCTAGCGTGCACCTTCCAGATTCGGCTCAGGCACTGTTGACTATGGGAGGCCTTTCCTCATTGGTCCAGCCGTGAGTGCCTCCCCAAAAATTTAGCCCGTTTAATTCCGTGTGGACTCCTATCTATGTACACAGACAAGAGCTGCCCAGGATGGGCAGCAATCTGCACCAGCAGAGGGAATTCCTGAACCAAGGAGATCACAGATGCCAGGGGCTATCTCGCTTTGGCCTTGGAAGCCCCAATGCCCAGCACATAGTAGGTGCTTCCTGATACAGGGACTGATACACGTGAGTGTGTATGGAGGTGGGAGGGAAGAGACAACAGTCAATGATCTCCCTTCCTCCCCACATCTCTCCAAGCCCTCCATGTACCCAACTGTCTCCCGTCCCCAATTCTGGCCAGGCCTAGAGAAAGGGGTCTTTGGATTCTGAATGGCTGCCCCTGCAGCCTCTCTGTCCCAAAGTCTTCTAGGCTGCCAAAGTCCAGGAGTGTACCTTCATGGCATCTCCGTTCTTTCCCTCCCTGGCCTTCCATATCACCCCTATCAGCTTTAAAATGTCCTACAAGGGGCAGCTAGGTGGCACAGTGGATACAGCACCAGCCCTGAATTCAGAAGGACCTGAGTTCAAATCCAACCTCAGACACATAACACTTACTAGCTGTGTGACCCTGGGCAAGTCACTTAACCACATTGCTTAACCCTCCCCCCCAAAAATAAATAAAATAAAATGTCCTACAAAAGACTCCCACTGCTTATAGCCTACAAACTTACATAAAACTGCCTCTGCTCAAGTCTCAGTAGAGAGGTGCAGGGCTACTGGGACAGGATGGTGCATACACTGCCAGAAGACGTCCTTTTCATGGGCTTTACCTCCATTTTTGTTTGTTACAAGGGAGGGTCCGATGGAGGAAGGTACATTGGAAAACGAATGTATTATAAAAACAAAAGATACAAATCCCCATTTAAAGACCAGGTCTCTCTTTCCTGTTCTCAGTTCCCTGGGGGGCCAGCCAAAAGCCCCGGAGAGCGGCAGTGGGGATGGACGTGCCCTCCCAGGAACCATCGGTTCAAGGTGGACAACTCAGATATTCAGGCCTGAGAACAGGTCAGGGGACTGGAAGGCTTAAAAGGCCTATTACAAGAGTTCAGCCAGGGCCAGGGCATCCCCCAGGCGGGGGAGCAGCCTTCACCAGGCCCAAACAACCGCTGTCTGCATCGGACACCCACAATGGCGGGAGGAGAAGCCTGTGGATCTGCTCCCGTTCCTATCTCAGAGGTAAGGAAATAGAATATTTGCTCCAGGTACCTCCCTCCAAGCACTTGGGCACCAAGGCAGAAAGGAAGGGCAGGGAGCAGACCCTGCCCTCGGGGAAGGCCCACCCTCCAAGGCAATGACCCCCCCCCCAGAACAGGGGCTCGGCGCTTCTGACCCTCGCTCAGCCAGCGCGGGCAGCCCACCCTCTGCAGCCTTCCAGTCCGGGGAGCCCGGCCGGCCCACTGCCAGAAAACAAGGGAAAACTCAGCGTGGTCTGACTGGAATGGGCAGGTATGCCCCCCTGCTCCTCCACACTCAGCCCCAGGCCTGGCCTCCCACAGCACCGGGCAATTGAGGCTCTTTCCCCAGCTCAGCCCTCACCTGAATCAGGAGCCAGAGACTCCCTCTGCCAAAAGATTCCTATTTTATCACAGGCCAAAGACAGAGTACCTGAGCCCCAGGGACCTTGGCAAGGATGCCCATCTACACCTGCTCTGGGGGTGTGCAGCCATCCCAAAGACAGGCATGGGGGGAGGGGGGCGAAGCAGGAGGGAAAGACTAAGTGGAGGAGAAGGGGCAGGGAGAGGAGGCCAGGAGAGAGGTGAGCAGGAGGGGGGAGGGGAAGGAGGAGGGGGAAGGGAATGAAAGGGGAAGGAA
>NW_020951147.1:7031051-7033909 GCF_900497805.2 Vombatus ursinus
AGAGGAAGAAAGGGGGAGGGGAAGAGGAAGGAAGGGGGAGGGGAAGAGGAGGGAAGGGGGAGGGGAAGGAAAGGGAGGAGGGGAAAGAAAGGGGAAGGAAGGGGGAGGGGAAGAATGGCATACCCTCACTGGATTCTATCCTTAGGGGCAAAGAGGCAAAGCAGACTTTAGGACCCCCTCAGACTCATTAAGAGCTCTCCACTGCCCTGTCCTGCTTGGGTCTTACTGGCTCGAAGGCCTCCCCACCGCCATCTTGGAGGATCTATTCTGTGTGTATGCCGCATTTCTGTGGCTGTCTTCCCTCTCAGAACGGAAACCAGGCTGGGAATGTCTCCCTTTGGTATGTGCACGTCCAGCCCCTGGGAAACTGCCCGTACACAGTAGGTACTTTATAAATGCTTGGCTTTCTCACTCATTCATAAGCAAACCCCAAGTCATTCCAGGCCAATGGGGGCAACAGTCCAATCCGGCCTCTGGGTGACCTTGGGCAGGTCGTGTGATCTCACCGGACCTCAGTTTCCACATATTATATGTATGTACATGTATATGTGTGCACATATACACATGTGTAATATAATTATACACACTATGTTGACATAGATGGAAGAAGTCTTTCTATAGATACTGATCTATAGATACCCATATATGCACGTGTGTTTGTATATATACGAATATACACATGCGTAATGATAAAGGTGTATAGAGACACATATAAAAACGAGGAAGTCGGGGCAGGGTCTCGGAGGTCCCTGGCATCCCATGGGTGCCCTTGGACAAGTCACCAGCCTCCATGGGCCTCAGTTTCCAGGGCAGCTGGGGGTGAGGTGGAGAGAAAAGACAGATGATACAGATCACATGTGTGCCTACTGGCACGTGCACACATAAAAACCATGCGTTTATAGATATACAGTGCAAGATGTTCATGCAGTACATATACAAACATATAGGGCATGTGTACGTGTATGTGCATACCTGCATGTGCACACATAAAATTATATGGGCAGCTAGGTGGCACAGTGGATGGAGAGCTGGGGCAGGAGTCAGGAGGACCTGAGTTCAAATCTGTCCTCAGACACTTACTAGCTGTGTGACCCTGGGCACATCACTTCACCCTGTTTGCCTCAGTTTCCTCATCTATGAAATGAGCTGGAGAAGGAAATATTGGTATCTCTGCCAAGAAAACCCCAAACGGGACATAACTGAAAACAACTGAACATCAAAAAATAAAATCATATTCGCATTAATGTATACATATAATATTAAACGTGTTTATATCTATATAAAAAATAAATCCCGAGGACGCAGGGGCGACGCTTCTGAGGTTGCGCCGATGTGCGGTTCTCCCCTCTGCACACGTGTGCACACACATATGTGCTGATAAGAATCACAGGCCACATCACACGTAGAGCCACAGTGCGCACGTGTATGCAGGTGTGTTTGTGAGTCCACCTACACATGATGCCCACGCAAGCCAAGCGCGAGCTTGGGGGCGGATTTATCTACAGCACGGGCGGGGGCTGGGTCCGGCGCCTCCCACAACGCCCCGGCAGGGGTCAACGGCCTCCCTGGGCCTCGCTTTCCGCTGCCGGCAGCAGATGATGGGGGGGAGGGGCGGTGCGGCCCCCCACCCCAGGCTGGCCTTGGGCAAGGAGGGCCGAGCCCCTCCCCTCCTCGCTGGCAGCCCCCTCCCCTCGCTCCCGCGGCCCCGAGCCCGAGTCCTCCCAGCACCCCGGCCCCGGCCCCGCTCCTTCGTCTGCGGCGGGACCTCGGTGCGCAGGCCGGGGGCAGGGGGCCCTCGGGCGGGCATCCCCGGGGCGGGGCACCGGGGTCCTCCTCCCCGCTCCCGCTCCCGGGGCGGCCTCACCTCTGAGCACCGGCTCACGCAGCGCCGCGGGGATGGGGATGGCGGGCTCGGCCGGGGGCCCGGCGGGCGGCAGGGCGCGGCGGCGGCGGGGCGGCGGCCAGCGGCCCGGGGGGGTCTGGGCCCGGGGCCTCCCGTCCTCGCCCTCGTCCCCGTCGTCCTCCACTTGCACCTCCTCCACGTCCTCGCACTTGAGCGTCACCTGGATGCAGTCCAGCGGCGCGGGCTCGGCCTTCAGGGCCATGGTCCTGCCTAGCGGGGGGCGGAGAGCACGGGTCAGGGCGGCCGCGGCCAGGCCCGGCCGCCGCCACCGCCCGGCCCCGACCCCCGCCCCTCCGGCCCAGCCCCTTCCGCTCCCGGCCGGCCTGGGCCCACCGCCCGCTGCCCGCGTGCCACGGACCTGCAGCCGCCCAGCCCGGGTCCTCCCCGCCACCATAGAGTCTCCGGACCCCGGCGGGGGGAACGTCCTCAATCCGGGCCCCTCACCCACCGCCACTCTCCCGTCTATGGTTGCTCATTGTCCGAACCGGGGCCCCGAGCCCGCCCCAGGGCCCGCCCCCGCAGCCACCAGCCGCCAATCGCCGCCCGCCCTGGGCCGCCCGCGCCCCGCCCCCTGACGCCCAGCCGGGAAATGCTGGCGGGGAGCTCTCGGGCGCCCCCAGGCGGCGCAGAGGCCGCAGGGCAGCCGGATGAATGAAGGGCTGCCCCGGGGGGGGGGGGGGGGGGGGGAACAAAAATTCAAACCCACCTAAGTCTTGGGCCTGGCCTCCACTGCCTGATGGGTGAGGAGGGAGGCCCTGGCCTCTGCCTTCGCCCCTAGAGCGGGGGATGCCGCAGCTAAGGAGGAGCATTGGTCAAGCGCCTACTGTGTGCTCAACTGAGGAGTACTGGTTAAGTGCCTACTGTGTGCCCAGCCAGGGAGCATTCATTAAGCACCCACTGTGTGCCCCGGCCAAGGAGCATTCGTTAAGTGCCTACTGTGTGCAAGCCAAGAAGC
>NW_020951147.1:7033919-7070940 GCF_900497805.2 Vombatus ursinus
AACTGAGGGGCACTGGTTAAGTACCTACTGTGTGCCCAGCCAGGGAACGCTGGTTAAGTGCCTACTGTGTGCCCAGCACTGTGCTAAGTGCTGGGGAGACAGAGGGAAAAAAGGAAGTAAGACAGCCCCTGCTGTCAGGGTGATTGATTACACTGGGAAGAAGAGGAATCACAGAAGAATAAGAGGGCTCTGATCACCTGAAAGTTAATGTACTTGTTCCAAAGCGGAGCCTCCTTCTGAGCCCATCTATGGCAATGCATGACTCAATTCAAATTATATTGTATTTCGTTGACTATTCAACAGGACCGGGGCTCCTTTCCCACCCAAGCTTGGGACTGGAAGGGCTGAGGGTGCCCTGAATGTGCTGGGTGGTGTCCGTGTGAAGGGACGTGACTCCAGATTGGCTGACAGAATGCTGAACCCTTGTGCATCTCGAGAAGGAGCTAAAATAACCCTCAAACCCCAAACTCGTTTTGCTATCTTACGTTGTTATGTGGCCTAAATTTCCCCTTGTGATTATCCCTCTCCTCCCTCCTAGAGAGCCATGGAGAAAAAGCCACACATAAAAAGTTGGAGAGACGTAATTTCTGGGTAATTGTTTTATTCATTGTGGCTGGCACGTAATTAATAAAGGATAGTCATTTGGCCATCTCTCATGGACCAAAGAAGGATGATGGCGGCCTATCGATGCTTATATGCCCTTGGAAGAGTAGGTGTTTCTGACAGCTAGCATCAACTCTGATTGGTTAACAATTAATGAGAAGAATTAATATTATAATGAGAAGTGGATCTATTCTAATGAGGGACTGACTATGTCGCTCTCACTCCTAGACCACCCCCTCCCACCTCAGGGCAATCTAGACAAGATCTCACCCCCTCCCCAAGCCAGAGTAGAACAAGCTGGGTGGCCTCTGAACAAGATTGAGGGAAATGTTAAATCCAATCTCATTGTCAGCCCTGTTCTTCAGAGGCCCATTTGACCTAATAGCGAAAAAGGAAATAGGAAAGGAAAAACCTTAGTCCAGATTCAATAATTGGTTATTAAAGTGAAGTCAGGAAGACCTGAGTTCAAATGTGACTATGCACAAGCCACTTAACTCTTATCTTCCTCAGTTTCCTCAACTGTAAAATGGGGATAATAATATCACCTATCCCCTTTCATCCCCTATCTCCTTTCAACAGTGAAAGGAGAAAATATGATAATATTTGTAAAGTACCTGGTATTTTGTTGTTGCTCAGTTGTGTCTGACTCTCTGTTGACCCCATTTGGGATTTTCTTGGCAGAGATACTGGAGGGGTTTGCCATTTCCTTCTCTAGCTCATTTTATAGATGAGGAAACTGAGGCCCAGGGTCACACGACTAGTAAGTGTCTGAGGTCAGATTTGAACTCATACCTTTCTTTGGCTGGGCACTCTGTCCTCAGTGCCACCAGCTGCCTAAAAGAAAAGTCCATCTAGCAGACATCGTATACATTCTGGCTATCATCATCATCATTATTATGCTCACACCCACAACAATCTAGCTTGAGGGAAGGCTGGGAAGTCTATCTCTGAGAGGGCTATTGAGCCTTATCAATCACACCTCTGGTATCTCTAGTCGTCGGTGTGATTTGAAGGGGCTCAGAATAAAAGCTCTTAAAGGTCAGGGCTAACCCAGCTTAAACTCATAAACTCAGCTGCTTTGGAAGCGATACTGCTCAGAACCTCCTATCATCTTTCTCCTTAAGACTGCACAAACCAGACGATATTCTAAACCTATGTTGCCCTTGGTTTCCATCTTTCTTTTCTTGGCAAGTCAAGTGTTTGCCAACTGAAATCTTTTGGGGAATCTTTTAGTCTCTTTGTTATGACAATCGATTTAAGTCTTTTGAAAACACAGAGCCGTTCAAGTATTAGAAGATGTGCGAGGCACCGGGATAATGAAAACAAACCCCAAAAATATTCTTTGCCTTTGGGAAGCTTCCATTCTATGAGAGGAATGTGATGTGCATAGGATTATAGGGTCTGAGCTAGAAGGAATCTTCCTTTCTCTCTTCCAACAAGGATTTGAGACCTTGGGTCAACTTTGAAAGTCAACCTCTCACCTTCAAGGGAGAAACCAAACTGCCTTGGATAGAAAATCTCTCCAATGGATTCCTGCATTAATAGGGCAATCTAAATGGAGCATGCCTGGAGAGTTGGGGTTCAGGGAGAATCAACCTGTTACCCTCTAGTCACGTTTAAAAAAATGAATTGAGCCAGCTTCCTCTCTGAAGGAAGGGATTCTCGAGCCATCTGGACACACTCTTTCTACAGAACTCATGTCCGCAAGGATCCCAGACAAGCCATCCAGACTCATGCTACGAGGGTGCACGTTGTCCAGCACTGCTCAGAAGTGAAACACCCAGAGACAGGCCAGCGCAAGATCTAGAGGCCATCGAGTGTGACATCTTTACTTTACAGACAAGTAAGTTGAGGCATGGGGGTGGCATGGATTGCCCAAGACCTTATAGCTCACCGTCATCAGAGGCAAGATTTGAATCCAGTTCCTATGAAACTAAAGACAGCATTCTTTCCACTGTCCACTGTCCCAAACTGTCTCCTTTAGAAAGGGCATTAACCATGTGGGGTCAATTGGAAATTGCAGTTTCTGGGGTTGCAGCCTCCAGAAGCTCTTTGGGGGACAGAGCCTCACTTAACTCCTGACACACAGTAGACACTTGTTGAATTCTGACTGTGAAACAGTTCCCACTTATTCCAATCATCCTAGTGAAGCAGGTAAGTGACTGGTCAAGAGTCTTGGCTTTGGGCCGGTTAATACCTGTGTGACCATGGGGTAAATCCTTCCTCTCTCTTGGCCTCAGTTTACTCATCTGTAAAACGAGGGGAGACCTATCAGCTCTCACAGTCTATGGTAGGGGGAGTATTGTACAGTACAGTGTGCTGGACTAGGCAGGAAAGGCAAGTGCAGATCTCACTTCAGACCTTTACTTAGATCCTTCCAGGGCTCTGACTCAGTCTCTTCCTCTATAAAATGTGGACAACGATAATTGTGCTACCTAGGGCACCTCCCAAGGGGACAGACAGGAGCACTGGCCCCTGGAGGAAAGGACAAAGAAACTTGTCTGAGGAGCTGCCAGTGTCTGGGGCTGCCCCAAGACAATGGTGACTGGCCACGGCACATTAAGGTTCACAAAGCACTTTACCTATCTTATCTCATATAACAACAATGCTAATAATAACTAAAACATGTATAGTTCCTACTGTATGCCATCCTCTGTGCTAAGCGCAGGGGATACAAAAAGACAGTCCCTGACCTCAAAGAGCTCACAATCTTAATGGCATCCAAAATCTTTCCTTTCTCTGGAAGGCCAAGCGCCCAAATACTCAAACTCAGTAGCTCTCGAACTCGGGACAGCCCGTGAGGTAGCTGCCAAGACGGGGACGTCTATTTTTAGGATCTCTCCTCTCAGACTGCAAGCACATATCTCCTTCTGCCTTGTGCTTCCGAAGGAAGTCAAAGCAATGCTTACTGATTGATTAATAATTAATGCACCAAGAAGGGGAGAGACCCCAGTGGTCTGCTTAGACAAGGCAGGGGAATGCTTGTCTAACAGCCCGAGTCCTTTCCCCTTGGTTGGTGGGGGGGGGTGGCCAGCGGACAATTGGCTAGCTGTCCATTTCTATATTTGTTCCAGGGCTCTTGGGAGTCCCTGCTATTTTGAGCTCTTTTTTTGGGGGGGGGGATGAAATAAAGGCTGTTTCACACCCTGAATCTGTAGTGCACAAGGAGTTCCTGAGTGGCACTTGGGGACCCTGTCACCCACATTTAAGGCCAATCTAGGGATGAACTATTTCTGGCCTTTGTTTCAGAGATTCCCCAAAAGGAAAACTGTGAGTTTGGGGCCAGAGCCAAGGAGAGAAACTGATCCTCTGGGGTCTTTTCCATGACCCACCCCAGCCCATGTGAGCTGAGAGTTCTGGACCACAGGTCACAGCACCAGAACTGCTGGTAGGATCCTCAGGGTTACGTGACGAAGGCGTTTGAGGAAGCTGGAATACAGGGCCACCCGCTGCTTCCTCTGTCTTCCTCTGGCTAGTGCAAATAATCGGAGTAGAAATCCCGGTCCTTCTGGCTTCCGGTGTTCCTTCCAGAGGCCTTACCCAGTCAGTAACCAAATTTTCTGACATGAAAATCAGGACTTGGGATTTGACAAAGGACGCAGTAGGTGCCTTTCCTCTCTATGGACGTACGTGTGTCTACATACTTATATATACCCACATATGTGTGCACACATGCAATGCTTATGTGTATACATGTATGTGCAGATGTGTGTGTATGTATGTATGCATCTATACAAATGCCGTTTGGCACCGTGCCCAGCACACGGTGAGTCCTTGCTGGCTCTATGCATTTTTTTTTTTTTTGGCAAAGCCGTATTAAAATCCATTCTGTCTTCCTGGAAAGGGCTGCCCTGCTGGTGCCTCTCCCAGGGCTTCGTGAACATTTGTCGGACACACTCTCTCCTCTGGGAAGCCTTTCCTGGCTCTGGAGGCAGAAACCCTTTCTCTGTACCAGCTCTTCAGCCCACTCGTGGCCCCCCAGGGCACAGGCCTCGGGGGCCTTTGTCGCTGCCCCTCACCCATCTTCTCCGTGGAGATCTCCACGAGGAGAGGGCACCCAGAGCCTCCAGGGATTCCCTGATACTTTTCCTGACATTCAACCCCAGTCATCTTTTTGCTACTCCCACCCAAATTATTGACTGGGCTCTCCCCTCTGGGTGAGTAATAGTCACAGTGTGCATTTATCCAGCGCTTTGGGTTTACAAAGATTATCAAGAGTATCTCATTTGGACCTTACAACAACCCAGGGAGGCAGGTGCTATGTTGTCCCCATTTTAGAGATGAGCAAACTAAGGCAGACGGAGGTTAAGTGACTTGCCCAGGGTCACGCAGCTAGGATGTGTCTGAGGCTGGATTGGAACTCGACTTCCTGACTTCAGGTTGTTCTGGACATATTGATTTTGAGACGCCAGCAGATAACCCAAGTGGAGGTGACGAGCTGGAAATGAAAGACGTAGGGGAAATAAATGAAGGCTAGGTGTGGAATTTGGGGAGATCATTGACAGAAGGGTGACAGGTGATTCTGCGGGAGCCGACGAGATCACCAAGACAAAAGTGTTGGATGGTCCAGGCTCAAACGCTGATCTCTGGGGCACTTCACACGAATCTGAGTATTTGACCAGATCCAAATCCATTCAGCCACAGACCCAGTCCAGCCTCCTTCCCGTCAACCTCTTTCCATCTCGTCCACCAGACTAACATAGGAGCACTTTATGGTGTGCAAAGTGCTTAATAAATATTATCTCATTTGGTCCTCACAACAATCCTGGGAGGTGGGTGCCATTTTTATCCCTATTTTACAGAGGGGGAAACTGAGGCAGACAGAAATGAAGTGACTTGTCCAAGGTCACACAGCTAGTAAGTGTCTAAGCCTGTGAGGGCTCGATGGGTGGGGGAGGGCTGAGGGATGTAATTGGAAATGAATGTGATATGAAAGCAAAAGACAGTGGTAAAACTTAAAAGAAAAAAAAAAGATAAAAAATGAAATCAAGGTAGAATACATTGAAAGCATGACCCTGATCTACCAATTTAGTAATGCGACAGAAAAGGAATGAAGTTTAGTTTGACATGAACTATTCTTGATGAAGCCAGTCAGTTAGCAAGCCTTTATTAAACACCTACTGTGTGCCAGGTATTGCGCTAAATGCTGGGGAGATGGGGAAAAAAAAAGGCAAAAAAGACAGTCCCTACTCTCAAGGGACTCACAATCTGATGGAAGAGATGCAAATAACTGTATCCTGCAAACAGGATAAATTGGGGGGAACCTCAATGTAAAGGCAATGAGATGAAAGAGGCCTGGGAAAGGCTTCTTGCAGAAGATGGGCCTTTAGCTAAGATTTTTTTAGCTAGTAAATGTTATGTGTCTGAGGCCAGATTTGAACTCAGGTCCTCCTGACTCCCAGGTCAGTGCTGTATACACTGTGCCACCTAGTTACCCCCTTTAACTAAGATTTGAAGGAAGCCAGGGAAGCCAAGAGGCAGAGATGAGGAGAGAGAGCATCCAGGCAGGAGGCACAGCCAGGACAAATGTTTGGAGTCTAGAGATGGAGTGTGTTGTTTGATAAATGGCCAGGAGACCATTGTCACTGGGTCACAAAGTGCTTGTAAGTTGTGTAAGCTATAAAGAGGTTGTAAGTTAGAAAAGGGGCAGGGTATAAAGGCCTTTGAAAACCAAATAGAATTTTATTTTTGATCCTGAAGGTAAAAGGGAGGCTGTGGAGTTTATTGATTGGGGGTGAGGGAGGGCAGTGGTATGGTCAGACCCGCATTCTAAGAAGATTGATTTTGCAGCAGAATGGAGGATGGGGTGGAATGAGGAGAAACCGGAGGCAGGGAGACCAACCAGCAGGCTATTGCAATGGCTCCGGTATGGAGTATTGGGGGCCTGCACCTGGGTGGTAGCAGTCACAGAGGACAGCAGCCATCATCATCATCGGTCAGTCACTTTTCAAGTCATGTCTGACTCTTCATGACCCCGGTAGGAAGTGGTGCTTCATAAAAGAAGAAGGTAGAAATGACGGGACTTGACACTCATTGGATATGGGGGGTGGGGTACGAGAGAGAGTGAGGAGCCAAGGTGACACCTAGGTTGGGTGCCTGGAAGACCGAGAGGATGGTTGCACCCTCAGCCAAGATCACTGCTTTGTGATCACTGCTTCCTTTTCTAAATAGTCACCAACCATCCCTTTAGTAATAGATTCTTCTTCTTCTTCTTCTTCTTCCTCCTCCTCCTTCTTCTTCTTTTTTAACTTTATTAATTTATTTTGATTTTTCAACAATCATTTCCATAAGCTTTAAATTTTTCTCCCTCTCCCTCCCCACCTCCCTCCCCAAGACAGCTCGCAATCTGATAATAGGCTATACATATACATTCCTATTAAACATATTTTCACACTAGTCATGTTGTAAGGAAGAATTAGAACCAATAGGAGGAACCACCAGAAAGAGGAAACAGAACAAAACAGAAGAAAAAAAAAAAGAGCAAACAGTCTGCTTCCATCTGCATTCAAACTCCATAGCTCTTTCTCTGGATGTGGGTAGCATTTTCCATCATGAGGCCTCTGGAGATGTCTTAGATCCTTGTATTGCTGAGAAGGGCTAAGTCTATCAACACTAGTCATTGCACAACATGGCTGTTACTGTGTACAATGTTCTCCTGGTTCTGCTCACTTCACTCCACATCAGACCATACAAGTCTTTCCAGGTTTTTCTGAAGTCTTCCTGCTCATCATTTCTTATAGCACAGTAGTATTCCATCACATTCATCTACCACAACTTGTTCAGCCATTCCCCAATGGATGGGCATCCTCTCAATTTCCAATTTTTTGCCACCACAAAAAGAGCTACTATAAATATTTTTGTACATGTGGGTCCTTTTCCCATTTGTATGATCTCTTTGGGATACAGCCCTAAAAGTGCTATTGCTGGGTGAAAGGGTATGCACATTTTTATAGTGCTTTGGGCATAGTTCCAAATTGCTCTCCAAAATGGTTGGATCAATTCATAACTCATTAGTGTTCCAATTTTCCCACATCTTCAACATTTATCATTTTCTTGTTTTGTCGTCTTGGTCAATCTGATAGGTGTGAGTTGTTCTGTACCTCAGAGTTGTTTTGATTTGCATTTATCTAATCAGTAGTGATTTAGAACATTTTTTTCATATGACTATAGATGGCTTTAATTTCTTCATCTGAGAACTGCCTGTTCATATCCTTTGACCATTTATCCATTATAGCACCATACTATTGTGCTATAAGAAATGATGAGCAGGCAGACTTCAGAAAAACCTGGAAAGACTTGTATGGTCTGATGTGGAGTGAAGTGAGCAGAACCAGGAGAACATTGTACACAGTAACAGCCATGTTGTGCAATGACTAATGTTGATAGACTTAGCCCTTCTCAGCAATACAAGGATCTAAGGGAATGACTTGTAATCTTATAAATTTGACTTAGTTCTCTATGTATTTTAGAAATGAGGCCCTTATCAGAGACACTGGTTGTAAAAATTCTTTCCCAATTTTCTACCTTCCTTCTAATCTTGGTTGCATTGACTTGGTTTGTGTTTGTTTGTTTTTCTTCTTCTTCTTCTTCATTTAATTTTTATCATTCTCAATAAATACTGTCAGAGCACTGGGGTTTGAATCAAGAAGATATGAGTTCAAATCCAGCCTCAGATATTTGCCGACTGTGAGAAGTCAACCCTGGGCAACTCAACCTCTCTTGACCTTAGTTTCCTAGGAGGATAATAATAATACTTCCCATGATTGTTGTGAAAAGCAAAGGAGATAATATTTATAAAACACTTTGCAAACCTTAAAGCACTATACAAATGTTAGCTATTATCTTTTTTTTTGTTTTATTTTTGTTATTATTTTATTTTTGTTATTTTCTTTGAGGTGCCAGACTTGCTACATTTGTTTTCTAGAAAATGTCAGCCAAATACCCAAATCCAAATAACCACAGTTTGTCTGTTAGTTACTCTTTCAAGTGAAAACTGGGAGGCATGAACAAAGTGGGTAGTTCAGCACAATCCTCAAATCATCTCATGAGAGCTTTTCCTGGAGATGATCACCACTTTGGTATGCAGCAAAAATACTCGGTGAGAACTTCCCCGTTTCATCCCACAGGATGTTAAAAAGATGTAAACCCAAGGGTCAATATTCAATAAAGCTAATCATTTTTATTTTATTTTATTTTATATTTTGGCTAGGCAGTGGGGTTAAGTGAGTTGCCCAGGGTCACACAGCTAGTAAGTGTTATGTGTCTGAGGCCAGATTTGATCTCAAGTCCTCCTGAATCCAGAGCTGGTGCTCTATCCACTGCGCCACCTCGCTGCCCCCTGCTAATCATTTTTATTAGGGCATGCTTAATGAAATTGGCATTTTTTAAAGCTGTGAGTGCCCCAGCCTTGGTGACCGTCTAGTTCGGTGCCTCTGTCCCAGTTTGTTCAGCAGCACTGGTAATCTGACCCACCATGGCTGTTCCCTGACCAGGGCAATGTCAATTCAGTTAGCTGTTCCAGGATAAACTATGAGATTCGAAACATTCTTCAGTCCTTTGACTGTTTCGGTACCACTCGTATCTGTCACCAAGCATTCTTCCCCAATGATAAGTTGGTGCTGATTCTGGAAGCAAGTCCAGCGGTGCCTCAGGACCTGCCCATTTGTAAGGCAAAAGGACAATTCTGCAGACAAAATATTAGCTCAGTCTTCATATTTGCAGTTCACTCATTAATTCACTGCCTCTGGAGAACTCCACCACAAGCTCATGAGAAAATGAGAGTAAAAAAGGCAAATGTCTTAGAATTGTTATGAAAATGGTTTGGCTGTCCAGGCCCCCCTGACGGGGTAATGGAGACCGTACTTTGAGAACCACTGAGCCAGCCAATATGGCGCACGTCTGTGCCTTTGCTTGGACCATTCCCCACGTCTCCCTCTTCCATGTCCTTTCTCTTCTCATGGAGTCTTTAATGGGTCATTCTCTCTTAGGCTTAGTCTCTGCCCAATGGGCTTCTGGCTCTGCAGCTCCACTCCCTAATATCTCCCTCTTTCTGGAATCTGTAGTCAGCTTTCTTCTTGGCTGAGAAGAGAGAGAACCAAATCCTCCCCATGACACTGAGAAAAATTCACGTTTAGGCAGCCTAGCATAATAGCTAAAGAGATAGGTTTGTTGTCAGGGTAGCCTCCGCTTAAGGAAGCCTTCTCTCTACACTCAAGATTGGGGACAGACATTGACTTCTACCCTCCTAGGTTCGAAGAATCAAAACCAACCATTATCTTTTAAAACAGATAATACCAAGGGGCAGGTAGGTGGCGCAGTGGATAGAGCTCTGGCCTTGAAGTCAGGAGGACCTGAGTTCAAACCCAGCCTCAGAAACTTGACACTTACTAGCTGTGTGACCCTGGGCAAGTCACTTAACCGCATTGCCTAGCCGAAAAAGAAAAAACAAAGAAACAAAAAAGAAAAACAGATAATACCTGTTGTTATTATGAGCATATCAGGATTTAGGGAGAAGACCTCTATCTGTCTCTTTACTGGGACTCAGCTAGTAGTTGATAATCCCACTAATACTTACCTCTCTTCCTCCGCTACTGGCTCATTCCCTTATTAAGTCGCCATGTGGGTTCTAGGACAATAAAGGGATACTGTGTGTTCTGATATTTCCTACAAATTAATAGGAATTCATAATATTTCCCATTAATTTTTTGTAGGCAGCTGATTGGTACATTGGATATGGTATTAAGACCTGGAGTCAGGAAGACTTGAGTTCCAGTCCTGCTTGAGGCACTAGTTGTGTGATCCTGGGAAAAATCACTTAACCTCTCTCAGTCTCAGTTTCCTCACCTGTAAAATGGGGATAATAATGGCATCTATCTCCCAGGGTTGATGTGAGGATCAAATGAGATAGCTTATGTAAAGCTCTTTAACAACGCTAGATAAATGTTAGTGATTATTAATTAATTAGCTCTGAGCCCCCACCTCAGTTTATGAATAAATTAGAGAAGCCTCTTTTCCCATAAGCTTTAGTTCTTCTCTGTCTTTCTTGATCTCAAACATCCTGATCACAAAAGCATTAAAAATACCCATATTACTGTTCACATGATTTGTAGTAGCAAATAATAATTTGAAGGACTAAATAAATCTTTCCAATATATCAGCAGTGATAAAAACTCACAATCAGGGACACTTCTATACTCAACAAAAGCAAGAGGAATGGTCATGGAATGAAGTACTCTCCCCCACCTTCCCCACAGACTCTTCCTCCCTTCTAGAAACAGTCCCATGTTCAACAACAAATCAGAGTCAATGCTCCTGCAGGTTCTCTGAAGATGAAGGCTGATGCCCTACACAGCTGACAGCTAAGTCTTAGTCCCAATCTCTTCTGAGATTATAGTTAACACAGAAATGTCCTTTCCCTGAGGAAACAGCAGTTTAGGGATAGAGTTCTTCTCTCATAGCATCTCAATGATTCTTTCTGTCAGTTAACCGTCCATCTGCCAAGATTCTCTTCCCTCTTAAAGGCATAATAGCCATCCCTAGTTCCCATGGAGAAGATTATTAAAGTTGGCATTACCTAAGGTTGACTTCTGCTCTCTGTGTTCAGGAAGAGCTCCATCTGGCAAACTCCTAGAAAGCACCCACTATGGAAGAGGAAGAGTGGGGAGAGGTGTAGGCAAAGGGCCAGCTTTGGAATGACGAAGACCAGAGTCCAAGCCCTAATTCTGACGTTTATTGACTGTGTGTATGTGAGCAAGGAACTTAACCTCAGCAAGTTAAGACAGGTAGTCTTGTGTCTGAGAATTACTATGAGAGGAAGAGTAAGGTTCAAATACATTTCATCAGAAAATTTTGGGTAAGCATCAAAATCTACATTGTGATCAATCATGTTATGGATTCACTACATGATTTACTTGAAGTGGGACTTGATACCCAGACAAAATACTAGGGCAAGGGAGTTGATATTCTACGCCACCAAAGATTTGGATCAATTACGTTGGGTCCTAGATGTAATAGAAGCAGGGGTCAATTTAGGAGATTATCTCGATCATTGCTTACCGACTTTATCTGTTATTCCTGTGAAGGTGACATTGACAAGTACCGAGACAGCCCCGTGGTCCAGTATCTCTCTAAACACGGCTATTCAGTCCATCAACTTGGAGAGGATGATACTTCTGGCCTGGGCAAGTATCTCGATGCAAATTATCTGAGTCCCCAGTTGCAGCAAGCAATACAAGCAGTCCCACAAGGGGAAATGGATAGATTGGTCTCTTTATTTCATTTTATAGTCTCTTCCTCCCAAAATTGGTAGTAGGGGAATGAGCCTGCATTGAAAAAGTTTTATGCCAAGTTCAGGTCCACTAGGAACAAGGCCTACCAGAATTCCCTCAAACTTGGGTCTCTAGTATTACTATGAAACTTACTTTCACAATGATAAGTTTTCTTCTGAAATTTGTCATTATGCATCAAGGGCTCCAACAGCAAGCTGGGCGTGATGCATCAGACTCAATAATTGCTATAATTTGCTGGGCTATTGATTGTAAAAATAGTCCTAGACCATATTCTCAGCTAGGAACAAAGCAAGGAGTTGAGCTCCACCAATTAGCCCCGGGGCAGGGGCCTCCAAAGTGAGCTTGATTGCTTCCCAGGAGCAGTTGAAGAAACTTCAAGGCATGGAATTTATGCTCATCTTGAGTCTAGCGGGAGTCAATCAACGAGAATATGGGTTGTACCCGCAATGGTCAGCAATTTCAATAGGTGTAGCTTCTGCCCACGGAAGCACACTCATGGGGTGTGAATCTTGATGACAAATACCGACCAAGTCAGCCCAAGAGGCTGAGAGTAAACTTAGGCTTCCTTGGGAAATGTTATAAGTTAAGAGTCTTGGGCTAGGAGAAGAAGATCCTTGTGGAGTTCCATTAGCAAAAGAACGCAGTTAGCAAATACCCACAAAAAGAAGGAGGAACTGGAATTACTTGAGAAGCCCCGAGATAGACAATGGAATAAGAGAAGGTCCTCCTTTACATGAGGAAGACATTGACTTACTCCGAGACAATTCATCCCATCCTAAGCTAGAATTTCAATTAATAAAGCCTTTGAGTGCAAGGATATTTGGCCCCTCAGTGACTTCAGTCAAACTGACGTCTACAGACATTCAATCCTTCGATGCCATTCCCTCAGAAAGCCTACCCATTCTTTTGACAACAGGCAACGAGGAAGAAGGCACTCCCTTGAGCCCAGCTGATCTTGATGAAGATTTATGAGAGCGCCGTCCTCAGCCTGGAGAAGCTCCAGGAAATCAGACCGGACCTACAGATGGCGAGTGTGAAGAGGACAACGACTCAATTGTAGGCATGAGTGCTCCTTGAGATCCTTCCCAAATGCAGCAACCTACACACTGTGTGTAGGGCATTCTGCGCTGCCCCTGCCAACCCTAGAAGGGATGAGCCAAGGCCTCACCAAACTTGAAACCACTGTGGAAAACCCAAGCTACGCAGAGGCCCTCTGCCAATACCGTGAAACAGGGAGACTGCTGCATCTAACCACCTTCAACCGCCACCTCGTAGTATTCCCTGACGTGCTGACTTCAGAAGACTTTTGGAAAGAAGTCTATTCAGCTCAGGAAGGTCTTCCGCCTGGTTTTGTCCCTACTACTGAAGGGCCCATCTCATGGGTGGAATTGTCAAATGACCTTGGCTTTAAAGCTCTCACTGAAGGCCCACAGAGTATTTAATTAAGGGGGAAAAAAGAATTACTAAGAAAATAGTCTGGACCTCTGGAACCCCCTGACAGCTTCATGGAGCCCAGACAGCCCACTCTGCATTGGTGAAGGTAGATACTTCCCTAGGCCCCAAAACCACAGTCCAGGCAAAAGTAACAACTGATCAGCAGAGGCAGTGGAAAGACTCTGCAGTCAGAGGACCTCATACTTACTACCTGCATGACTGTGGGCAAACTGTGGGCTTGGCCTCAGTTTCCCTACCTGTAAAAAGAGAGAGTTGGGCTAGATGGTCTTTTGAGACCTTCCAATTCTAGATAGATGACCCTAGAAGATGAAAATAACAACAACAAAGACAATAATAATGAATTAGAGAAGTTACTGGTCTGCATCAGCGAAGGGAAGTAATAGAAAATGGAATAAAAATTTGAATTCAGAACCTGTGACTCTGATCCAGTGGCTTCCAATTGCTCCATGAAGACACTGTCAAATGTAACTTACTAATTCAAATTGATGGGGTAATGGAAAAGCAAGAAGCCAGTTTGGAGTGCTGAAAAAGTTTAAGTTTTATTAATGCCTTTTTACTTGTTGTTCAGCGGGTGGCCCTTCTCACAAAGGAGCTGTAGTTTTGGACTGGCTTCAGTCCTAGTGAAGCCTGGCCCCAAAGAGAGAGAATTTTGTCTCTACACCTCCCCTCTACCCCAATCTCCCATCCTCCCACACACATAAAGGCACTCTTTGGTTCATTCTCCACCCTGGAGTAGGGAAAATCTCTTCAACAAAGCTCAGGTATGGCCAATGTCTAGGGTTTCTTCTAAAAGGTATGAATAGAAAAGGATGTTCAGCGTACCAATAGATACCAGGTATGGGACAGCTATTTATTTCCTCTACCACAAAAGAAATGCTTAAAGCCCAAATGACTCCAAAAATGGATAGTAACGTATGTTTATAAAACATAACCTATAAGCCATCACTTCTGTTATACTGTCCTCAGAAGTAAAGACTCCTGGGAGACTGGGGGAACTTAACAGATATTTCATCTTCACCTCCGATCTACACCATCTGAGTAGCAATTTAAAGTCTATCTACGCCAGCCAAAAAGGCGAGTAGAGCTAATGATCTTGGTGGGGTTTTGGTTTCCTCTGAGAAGGGGGTAGGAGCAGGGTGCAACCCCCACTGGATATGTGGCATCAAATTTGGTGATTCCCAACCTCTCTAGGTTATCGTCCAGCCCCAGTGATATGTGATCCATGTTCATGGAAAGAAATACCAAACGGAAGAGGTAGCCAGGGACTGGAGGTCTCAGATTTCACCCAGCCAAGCACATGTTCTCCCAGCCACATGCTCCTGTCTCCCGTAACTGCTGCTGGGGAGGGGGAGGGGGAAGAGGAAATTTTCACCATTCTCCACACCCCTGTTGAGGAGGCCAAATCAAGTCCAAGGGAGAGCAGGCTGAGTCCCAAGTGACAATAGCAGGAGAGGATGAGAGGGAGGAGAGGAGTGTCCACACTTGGAGACTGCCCTCTCCCAGGAAATTTTTTGAGTAGGTGGCTATTCCTAAGTCAGTTGACTCTCATCTTTGGTACAGCCCTGGGTCATGGAAACAAACCATAGGGACATCCATCAGAAGTCGGCCACATATGTCCTTTAGCAAAGGGCCAGAATTTATGAGGCTCACCAGATAGAGGTGGTAGGGCATCCCCACACATGATCCTGCTACATTTATATCACATTCCTTTCCAAATTTATTCTTCCCCCTTTCCTAGCGAGCCTTCTTTTGAGACAAAGGTTTTTTTAAAAGAAGATAAGCAAAACCACCTTATGAATCCACAATGTCTAACAACACATATAACATTCCATATTCATAAGCCATCCCCTCCCACCTTCTAATGAAAGGGAGGAAGCACATTTTCTCGTCTCTCACCTGGGGCCAAGGTTAGTCATTTTAATTACGTGACATTCAGTTTTATTTTGTTTTTCTTTCTTTTGTAATTAACGTGTATATCACTTTCTGGTTCTGATGTCACTGTATCAGTTCATACAAGTCTTCTCATATCTCTCTGAATTCCTCCTATCTATTGTTTCTTGTGGTTCAATAATACTACGTTACATTCACAATTTGATTAGCGATTGGATAACACAATAATTGAAAGGAAATCACTTTCAGACACCGCCTATGACTCAAAGTATCCAAGCATTTCAGGTAGTGGTTTTAGTCAGACTGCTTTAATGGGAGGCAGCTAGGGGACACCATCGTGCATAGAGCACTGTGCCTACAGTCAGGAAGCCCTGAGTTCAAAAGGAGCCTCAGAAACTGGACAAGTTACTTCATCTCTGTCTGCCTCATTTCCTCACCTGCAAAATGGGGCTAATAATAGCATGGACCTCCCAGGGTTGTCATGAGGATCAAATGAGATATTTGTCAAGCACTTTGCAAACCTTAAATTGTTACATAAAGGCTAGTCCTTATTATTCTTAGTGAATAGATGTGAGGGAAATGCAGTGACAGGTCACACCTGAGGTGCTGTGATGGAAACAGCAGCCTTGACCTGGTTGGTTCCCTGCCTTCAGTAAGCCTACATAAATGCAGGTTGCCAACAAATTAATTGTTTGATTATATTATTAGTTAATATTAATTAATGAGTGGCCACACCACCCATTTGGTTTGGCCACCGAATGAAAGTACCCTCAGCCTCTAGCAGAGTTAGAAGGTTTCCAGTAGAATTTTTTGTTTTTCCCGAAGGCTGTTTGCCAACAGGCTGGGAGCTCACCACCAGCTCTTAGCCTACTCCCCTTCCTGTTCCCTGCCGGGTTGATAGTTTGTGACAGAGCTGGCCAAGGTAATGATATAGAGGCACGGAAAAAAGAAAATAGAATATTGCTCTGAAATGTAAAAATCACAGACATCTTGATTTGGCTCTCACTCTCATCTCTAGTCTCTAGGAGATTTCCTTCAACTCTATTGACTCTCTCTACTTACATCTATCTCTATTATAGGCGATCCACACTGTGGCCACACCCACCTGTGTTAAGTGACACTTTGTGCAGTGCTCGTCCCGATCGCCTTCTGTGAAGCCTGCCCACCATCTTTATTTATCACTCGTTTTCTCTCTGTTCAGTCGCCCCCAAACTGGCACCTGACCTGGAATAAGTAAAGGACTGGCCACCTGGAAAGACTCAGACGATGGACCAACTATCTCTACCCGGACCAACACAACCAAAAGAGGAAGGCCGTGCTGAGTACCCTCATGAAAAATCTTGACTCAGCCCCTGACCTCTTCTTTGGGCGTCTTTGTCCCAGTGCCATACTTAAGCACAGGAAGCCATTGCTACAAAAGGACTCATTGGTAATGAGTAGCTAATTATGGCAAAAACCCTGCTTGCAAGAAACTGAGGTGCCATAATTGTTAAAAAGAAAATGCTGCTGTTGAAGGAAGCTAAATGCACCCCCTCTTTGAAATCTCACTTCCTCTTCTTCAGCAAAGTAAATCCTTTCTTCAGAGCGATGGTTCTCAAGATTTTTGATCTCTTACACTCTTACATGCCTTGCCTATGGGGGTTATGTCTATCAATATTTACTGCATTGGAAATTAAAATGCCTTATTGTTGTCTTGAAAATGTCTTTGACCTCATGGAGCCATTGGGATTTGTGCGGAAGGCGGAGAACCTGGATCGGGTCCCCAGTTCTGTTTCTTGCTTCCTGTTTGACTTTGAGTGAGTCTTTTCCGCTTTCTGAGCTTTTGTTTCCTCTTTGGTGATATAGGAGAAAGGTTGGACTTGAGTGTGTCTAAAGCAATTAAACAGTGTGTGTGTGTGTGTGTGTGTGTGTGTGTGTGTGTGTGTGTGTGTGTACCCCTTGGGACATCTGGTAAAGCCTATGGACCCTTGCCCAGAATCATGTTTTTAAATACATAAAATAAAATGCATGGCATTTCAAAAGAAACCAATTATATTGAAATATAGTTACCAATTTTTTTAAAGCTCATTTTTTAAAGTCCACATTAAGAGTCCCCATTCTAAGGTCCCCTTTAATGATCAATCCATGGTCCTCTGATGTTTCTTTAAGAACAAACATCATTTTCCATGTGCCTTTGTATTTGTCATTTCTGACAGCACAATGATATTCCATTGCATTCATGTACCATTTTTGTTTAGTCATTCCCAATTGATGGGCATCTGTGATATTAAAATTTGATATATATTGCTCTGTTTCAATAAGGCTTACCAAGTTACTATCCTCCATCATTATGTGAGTATCAGACTCCTTAAACCTACAACTGTAGTTCCATATTTCACTCTTGTAAGTCATCCATCACCCACTTTTAGGAGAAATTTACTTAAGATAAAGGAATACATCCTTAGGTATATTCCATGAAGCATTGATGGCAGAATCCAAGAAATCTAAGTTGCTGGTGTCCCAGGCTGGAAATTCTCTGTCTTTGATTCTAGCTAATCGTAACCCATTAATGTCCTGATAGTTAAAGATTGTGTCACTTTCTGTTTTTGAGGTTCCTCTTTTGTGAGTATAAAAGGACTGCTGTGAACGTAAGGGGAGTCCATGGTTATTGAGGAGCCTTGGACCCCATTTATTGCTAATTGGTAATTCTGCTAATAAATTGATCAAGCTCAGAACTTCATTGCCTCAGATGCTCTTACTCACAGATTTCAATCATGACACATCTACTTTGTTTCCAGTTCTTTGCTATCACAAAAAGTGCCATTATTAATATTTTTATATGCATAATATACATTCTTATCAATGGTTTCCTTGGGGTAGCCAGATGGTGCAGTAGATAGAGTACTGGGCTTGAAGTCAAGAAGATTTTCCAAGTTCAAATCTGACCTCAGACACTTACTGGTAGTGTGACTCTGGGCAAGTTGCTTCACCCTGTTTGCCTCAGTTTCCTCATCAGTAAAATGATCTAGAGAAGCAAGTGGCAAATTACCCCAAATGGGATCATGAAGAGTCAGACACAACTGAACCAAATGAACAACAATGGAATCTCTGGCTCAAAGAGTGTGATCATTTTAGTCACTTTATTGGCTTAATTCCAAATTGCTTTCTAAAGTGGTTGTATCAATTCACAACTCCATGAACGATGCATATGGGTGCCTATCTTCCTCAAATCCCAACATTGACTATTCACATACTTTGTTATTGTTGCCAATTTTCAGGATTGTTTTAATTTGCATCTTTCTTATTATTAGTGATTTGGAACATTATTTCATATGGTTGTTACTAATTTGCAATTCTTAAAACTGTCCATTCATATCCTTTGAACAGTTACTTATTAGGGAATGGCCTTTGGTCATATTTATCTATCTATCTATATTAATTGTTTATTTATCTTGGATATCAAACTCCTATCGGAGAAATTTGATAAAAAAGATTTTTTTTTCCCCATTTGACTTCTTCCCTTCTTATTCTAGGAGCATTGCTTTTGTGTATGCAGAAGATTTACAGTTATGAGTAATCAAAGTTGTCAATTTTATCTTTGGCAATTGTCTCTATCTCTTGTTTAGTTAAGAATTCATCTCCTACCCATAGCCATGAGAGGCATGTGAAGTGTTTATCTTCTAATTTTTTAAATAATATGATCTTTAATAATAAGGCCATCTATCCATTTAGAATATATTGTGGAACGTGGGGTAAGGTGTTGGCTTAAGCCTAATTCTGCCAGACTTTCTCTAGTTTTTCCAGCAGTTTTCACTAAATAGGATGTTCTCTCCTCAGTAATTTACGTTTTCTGGTTTGTTGAACAATGGATAATTGAATTCCACTGTTTTCAATTCTCCCTGTCTGGTCTGCTCCACTGATTTACTTCTCCTCTTTCTAAGCGATACCAAGTAACTCTGATGACTGCTGCTTTGAAAGATCATTCGAAATCTGAATGTGCTGCTTTTCTTCCTTCATCCCTACCTCCTGTCATAATTTGCTTTGATATACTAGACATTTTATTTTTCAAAATGATTTTGTTATTATTTTGTCAATTCCTGTAAAGTATCCTTTTGATCATTTGATTGGTATAGCATTAAAAGTGTAAGTTAACTTTGATAGTGTTGTCATTTTTATCATATTGACAGAGCCCAGCCATGAGCACTGAATATTTTTTTTAATTAATTAATTAATTTTGATTTATCAACAATCACTTTCATATGCTTTTTTGGGGGGCAATTGGGGTTAAGTGACTTGCCCAGAGTCACACAGCTGGTAAGTGTCAAGTGTTTGATCTGAGGTCAGATTTGAACTCAGGTCCTCCTAACTTCAGGGTTGGTGCTCTATCCACTGCGCCACCTAGCTGCCCCTTTCCATATGCTTTTGAGTTTAAAATTTTTCTCCCTCTCCCTCCCCACCACCCTCCCCACAACGGCGCACAGTCTGATATAGGCTATACATTTACATTCCTATTAAACATTTTCACATTAGTGATGTTGTAAGTAAGAATTAGAACCAATAGGAGGAACCACCAAAAAGGGGAAACAAAACTCAACAGAAGAAAAAAGAGTAGCAAACAGTATGCTTTGATCTACATTCAAACTCCATAGTTCTTTCTTTGGGTGTGGATAGCATTTTCCTTCACGAGGCCCTTGGAGATGTCTTAGATCCTTGTATTGCTGGGAAGGGTTAAGTTTATCAATATTAGTCATCTCACAACGTGGCTGTTATTGTGTACAACGTTCTCTTGGTTCTGCTCACTTCACTCAGCATCAGACCACACAAGTCTTTCCAGGTTTTTCTGAAGTCAGCCTGTTCATCATTTCCTATAGCATAATAGTATTCCATCACATTCATATACCACAACTTGTTCAGTCATTCTCCAATTGATGGGCATCCTCTCAATTTCTAATTCTTTGCCACCACAAAAAAAGCTGCTATGAATATTTTTGTACATGTGGGTCCTTTTCCCATTTGTATGATCTCTTTGGGATATAGTCCTAGAAGTGCTATTGCTGGGTCAAAGAGTATGCACACTTTTATAGCCCTTTGGGCATAGTACTGAATATTCTTTCACCTAATTAAGGTGTTCTTTATTTCTGTAAGGAGCACATTGAATCTATACAAGTATTTTATGTGCTTGAGTAGGATGGTCATCAGACATGCCCTGCATTTTATAGTTATTTGGAATGAAATTTCCTTTTTTATTACTGCCTTGGATTTTATTATTATATTATAATTGGATTGTTATTATTATGGATTATTGGATATATGGATTATTATCATTATTATTATTATGTAGAAATGCTGTTAATTGAGAGTTTATTTTGTAGCCTGCAACTTTGCTGAGGCTATTATTTGTTTCAATTAGTGTCTTTACGATTCCCTAGGATTTTCTCAGTAAACCGTTATATCATTAGCAAACAGGGATAATTTTATCTCCTCTTTATCAATCTTAATTTCTTTCTCTTGTATTATTGATACTGCAAGATGTCCAGAACAATATCCAATAATATTGAGGAAAGAGAACATCCTTGCTTCATTCCCATAACTATTGGGAAAGGTTCAAGTATATCCTCATTGCTTATGACACTTGCTTTTGGTTTTAGATACTTTTTATGATATATTTTAAAAGTCACTCTGTACCTATACTTCGTAGGGTTGGTTTTTTTTTTCCTGAGCATAAATGAGCATTGTAGTTTGTCAAAGATTTTTCTGCATCAGTCAAGATGATCTTTTGGTTTTGGATGTTTTTCTTTTTTATATGATTAATTATATTGATTATTTTCTTAAGGTTGAATGATTCTTGCATCTTTGATATAAATCCGACTTGATTGTAATGAATGATTTCTTGGATAAATCACTATAGTCTGCTTTATAGGACTTTACTTACATTTTTTGAATCAACATTCATTAATGATATTGACTTATAGTTCTTCCATGCTTTATCCTTCCCTAGTTTAGGTATTTGGACTATATCTCATAAAAGGAATCTGATAGAGTGCTTTCTTTCTCAATTTTTGAGAATAATTTATGAAGCATTGATGCTAATTATCCTTTAAAGGTTTGATAGAATTCTCCTGTAAATCCACCTAGACCAGAAGGTTTTTCCTCCCATTTGATAGTTCTTTTACAGATAGTTCTATTTCCTTTTCTGAGATGTAGTTATTTAAGATCTCTATTTGGTCTTCCATTACATTGGGTTGTTTATATTTTTGAAGATTTTTTTCTATTTCTTTGTGTTCTCAGTTTTGTTGGTATATAACTGTGTACAATAAATTCTGATTTTCAAAAATTTCTTCTAGTTTTGTTGCAATTTTACCTTATTTACTTGCTATTTTGTTGATTTGATTGTTACCTTATTTTTTATCAAAATGGGTAAAAGTTTGTCAATTTTGTTAGTTTTTTCAGACACAGCTTTTAGTTTTATGTAGCATTTCTATATTTTTTTTTGCTTTCTGTTTATCTATTTCTCTAGTTTTTTAACATCTCTTCTTTTTTACTAATTTTAGGGATTTTTTATTAGCTTTCTAATTTTAAAATTCACATTTAGTACATTAATTCTTTTTTTTCTTCTATTTTGTTAATGTATGTTAGTAGGGATACAACTCTTCCTGGAAAACAGATTCAGCTGTATCTCAGAAATTTTGATATGTTGTTTCATCATTATCATTTTCTCATACATAATTATTAATTGTTTCTGTGATTTGTTCTGTGACCATCTTGGCTCCTTCTCACAACTTTAAATGTGATTGGATGAAACAATCTAATAAAATGAAAAAGGGTGACAGATTGGTTAAGAAATCAAAATGACACAATCAATTACAAGAAACACATTTTTAAAATATAAAGAAGTACACAGAATAAAAATGAGGAGCTGGAAAAAGTTTACTATGCATCAAGTGAATCCAAAAAAGTAGGAAAAATCAGACCAAAAAAAAAAAGAGCCAATCATTCAAAACATAAGAGGGGTTAAATAAACTACATTATGCTAAAAAAGAACCATAGACAGTAAGACAATTAAAGTTACATGCTCTAAACACATTAGAGTCTAAATTCATGAAAGAAAACTGAAGTGCAAAAAGATAGAAACAGTGATACAGTAGTGGCAGGAGATTTCAATGTCCCTCCCTCAGTTTTGGATAAGACTAATAGAAACATAATCAAAAGGGAAAATATAGAACTGAACAAATTGTGGGAGAAACCAGAGCTAAAACCTTTCCGGCATCTTCTAAACGAGGCTGCTAAAGAATGTACATATATCTCAGCACACCATGTAAAACTTTTACCATAACTCGCACAAGTATTAGGATACAGAATAATGGCAAACGAATGTAAAGAAGCAGAAATAGTAAATACATCCTTTACAGACCATAACACAATAAAAAATAGTAATCATTTTAGAGAGCACAAAAAAAAACCCCAGAAGCAATTGGAGGTTTTTACAATGAAATCCTAAATAAAGAGGTACAAAAGCTAACTGAAGAAAATCATTCCTTAAAAATTAGAATTGGGCAAGTAGAAGCTAATGACTCCATGAGATATCAAGAAACAACAAAACAAAATCAAAAGTATGAAAAAAATAGAAGATGTGAAATATCTCATTAGAAAAACAACTGACCTGGAAAGTAGATCAAAGAGAGTTAATTTAAGAATTATTGGACTACCTGAAAGCCATGATCAAAGAAAGCACCTAGACATCATATTTCAAGAAATTATCAAGGAAAACTGCCCCTAATATTTTAGATGTAGAGGGTAAAATAGAAATGGAAAGAATCCACCCATCACCTCCTTAAAGAAATCCCCAAATGAAGGCAACCAGGTGGCGCAGTGGATAGAGCATTGGCCCTGGATTCAGGAGGACCTGAGTTCAAATCCGGCCTCAGACACATAACACTTAATAGCTGTGTGACCCTGGGCAAGTCACTTAACCCCATTGCCTAGCCAAAAAAAAAAAAAAAAAAAAGAGAGAGAGAAATAAGAAATCCCAAAATGAAAACTCCCAGGATCTTTATAGCCAAATTCCAGAGCTCCTAGGTCAAAGAGAAAATACTTCAAGTAGCCAGAAAGAAACAATTAAAATATTGTGGAGCCACAGTTAGGATCACACAAGATTTAGTGGTTTCCACATTTAAGGAGTGGACAGTTTGGAATATAATATTCCAGAAGGCAAAGGAGCTAGAATTACAACCAAGAATAAACAATAAAACAAAGCGATGAGTAATCCTTTGGGGGAAAAAGATATCTAAGGAAAGAGAGGATTTTTTTTTTTTTTGCTAGGCAATGGGGTTAAGTGACTTGCCCAGGGTCACACAGCTAGTAAGTGTCTGAGATGAGATTTGAACTCAGGTCCTCCTAAATTTAGGGCTGATGCTCTATCCACTGTGCCCCTGAAACAGAGGACTTTCAAGCATTCTTGATTAAAAAAAAGACCAGGTTTGAATAGAAAATTTGACATTCAAACACAAGACTCAAGAAAAATATGAAAAGGTAAACATGAAAATAATCATAAGGGACTCAATGAGGCTAAACTGTTTACATGCCTATATGGGAAGATGATACATGTAACTCCTAAGAACTTTATCATTATTAGGGCAGTTAAAAGGGTGTTTTATATAGACAGAGAGCATGAGTGTTTGTCAATTATGTTGGGATGATCTAAAAAAATGGCAGGGTGAGAAATAGGGTTGCAATGGGAGAAGGGGGAAGGGAGAGGTAGAATGGGGAAAATTTTCTGACATAAAAGAGGAGTGCAAGAAAGAGTTTTTACAGTGGAGGGGAAAATGAGGGGGGGTGGTGGGCAATATTTGAACCTCACTCTCACCAGAATTGGTTCAAATAGTATGGATGTGTATATGTATGTGTGTGTGTGTGTGTGTAGTCAATTTGGTATAGAAATCTATACTACCCAACAAGAAAATAGGAGGGGAAGGGGATAAGAGAAAGGGGGGGGATGATAAAAGGGAGGGTGGATTAAGGGAGGCAGTGTTTAGGAGCAAAATAGACTAGAGGAGGGAAAGGACAAAAAAAGAGAGAGAAGGATAAACAGAAGAATATAGGATAGAGGGAAATACATAGTTAGTAATCATAACTGTGAATGTGAATAGCATGAGCTCACCTATAAAATGGAAGTGCAAACCCAGGAACTATATGACCACAATTACAAAATACTTTTCACACAAATAAAGTCAAATCTAAATAATTGGAAAAAACATCAGTTTGTTCATGGGTAGGCCAAACTAATATAATAAAAATGACAATTCTACCTAAGCTAATTTACTTATTCAGTGCCACACCAATCAAACTACCAAAAAATATTTTATAGAGCTAGAAAAAATAATAATAAGATTCATCTGGAAGGACAAAAGGGCCAGAATATCAGGAAAACTAATGAAAAGAAATGCAGGGGAAGGTGGCCTAGCCATTCCAGATCTTAAACTTTATTATAAAGCAGCAATCATCAAAACTACGTGGTACTGGCTAAGAAACAGAGCGGTAGATCAGTGGAATAGGTTAAGTATGCAAGACACAATAGTCAATGACTATAGTAATCTATTATTTGATAAACCCAAGACCCCAGCTCCTGGGATAAGAACCAACTCTTTGACAAAAACTGCTGGGAAAACTGGTAAAGAGTATGGCAGAAACTAGGCATAGATCAAAATCTCACACCATATACTAAAATAAAGTCAAAATGGGTACATGATTTAGATATAAAGGCTGATACTGTAAGCAAACTGGGAGAGCAAGGAATAGTTCACCTGGAAAATTTATGGAGAACAGAAGAATTTATGACCAAACAGGAGACAGAGAATGTTATGAAATGCAAAATAGATAATTTTGATTATACTAAATTGAAAAGTTTTTGCACAAAGCCAATGCAACCAAGATTGGGAGGGAAGCAGAAAACTGGGAAAGAATTTTTACAACCAGTATCTCCGATAAGTGCCTCATTTCTAAAATACATAGAGAACTAAGTCAGATTTATAAGAATACAAGTCATTCCCCAGTGGATAAATGGTCAAAGGATATGAACAGGAAGTTTTCAGATGCAGAAATTAAAGCCATCTATAGTCATATGGAAAAATGCTCTTAATCACTATTGATTAGAGAAATGCAAATCAAAACAACTCTGAGGTACCAAATCACACCTATCACATTGGCCAACATGACAAATCAGGAAAATGATAAATGTTGGAGAAGATGTGGAAAATTGGAACACTAATTCATTGCTGGTGCAGTTGTGAACTTATCCAACCATTTTGGAGAGCAATTTGGAACTGCTCTAAAAATGTGCACACCCTTTCACCCAGCAATACCACTTCTAGGGCTGTTTCCCAAAGAGATGATAAAAATGGGAAAAGGACCCACATGTAAAAAAATATTTATAGCAGCTTTTTGTGTGGTGGCCAAGAATTGGAAATTGAGGGGATACCTGTCAATTGAGGAATGGCTGAACAAGTTGTGGTATATGAATGTAATGGAATACTATTGTGCTGTAAGAAATGATGAACAGAAAAAAAAAAAAGAAATGATGAACAGGCAGACTTCAGAAAAACCTGGAAAGATTTATATGGACTGATGCTGAGTAAAGTGAGCAGAACCAGGAGAATGTTGTACACAGTAACAGCCATGTTGTGTGATGACTAACTTTGATAGACTCAGCTCTTCTTAACAATGCAAGAATCTAAGACATCTCCAGCAATCTCATGATTGAAAATACTATCCACATCCAGAGAAAGAACTATGGAGTTTGAATGCAGATTGAAGCATATTATTTGCTATTTTTTTCTTCTGTTTTGTTTTGTTTTCTCTTTCTGGTGGTTCCTACTATTGGTTCTAATTCTTCTTTACAACATCACTAATATGAAAATATATTTAATAGGAATGTATATATAGAGCCTATATCAGATTGTACACCATCTTGGGGAGGGAGGCAAGGAAGGACGGGGAGAGAAATTTAAAACTAAAAGCTTATGGAAGTGATTGTTGCAAACTAAAAATAAATTAATTAAAATAAAATAGAAGTGCATAGCAGAATGGATTAGAAATAAGAATCCAACAATATGTTGTTTACAAGAAACACACTTGAAACAAAAAGACACCCAGAGTTAAAACAAAGGGCTAGAGTGGAATCTATTATGCTTTGACTCAAGTAAAAAAGGCAGGGGCAACAATCATGATCTCAGACAAAGCAAAAGCAAAAACAGACCTAATGAGAAGAAATAATCATGGAAAGTATATTTTGATAAAAGGTATCATAGACAATGAAGTAACATCAAAAAATTTTGTAGCAAGTTTATCTGATAAAAACCTCTTCTCTCAAACATATAGGGAATTGAGTCAAATTTATAAAAACAAGAGCCATTCTCCAATTGATAAATTGTCAAAGGATATGAATAGGCAGTTTTCAGAAGAAAAAATCAAAGCTATCTATAGTCATAAGAAAAAAATGCCCTGAATCACTATTGATTAGAGAATGACAAATTGAAAGAACTCTGAGGTACCACTTTACATTTATCAGAAACGACATGCTGGAAGGGATGAGGGAAAATAGGTACATTAATGAATTGTAGGTGGAGTTGTGAACTTGTCCAACCATTCTGGAGTACAATTTGGAACTATTCCCAAAAAGCTAGCAAAGTATACATACCCTTTGACCCAGCAATACTAGGAATAGCTCTGTAACCCAAAGAGATAGAAGGAAAAGGAAAAAGACCTAGTTGTACAAAAATATTTATAGCAGCTCTTTTCGTGGTGGCAAAAAAATTGGAAACTGAGGGGATGCCCATCCATTGGGGAATGGCAGAACAAGTTGTGGCACATGATTGTGATGGAATATTATTGCTCTATAAGAAATTATGAGGGGGTGCTTTCAGAAAAACATGGGAAGACCTACATAAACTGATGCAAAGTTAAGTAAGCAGAACTAGGAGATCTCATTGTACACAATGGTAGCAATATTGCAATGAGGATCAACTGTGAAAGACTTGGCTACTCTGATCAATACAGTGATACAAGACAATTCCAAAAGACCATGAAGAAAAGCGTCATCCGCCTCCAGAGAGAGAACTGATGAACTCTGGGTGCAAATTGAAGTATAGCCTTTTCACTTTATTTTTCTTGGGTTTTGAGTGCGTGCGCAAGATACAGCTAATATGGAAATATGTTTTGTATGATTTCACATGTATAATTGACATCATATTGCTTGCTTTCTCAGTGGGGAGGGGAGGGGTGCCAGGGAGGGAGAGAATTTGAAACTCAAAATTTTAAAAAGAGTATTAAAAATGGACAAATATTACTTTTTAAAAAGTTACGAGTGTTATATTATGCACGAGATATTTTTAAATGCCTATAAAAGTTACTGCTCTGTTATCTGTGTAAAAAAGAATGCTGTTGTGAATTTCTCTTGCAGACTCTTGCAGGTTGCTTATATGTATGCATATACTCTGGATGACTTCCATTTTCCTCTTTTCAATAAACTATTATTTTTTAAAAGTCATGAGAGTTAGGTTTATATTTTCCTCCATTTGTCTCTAATATTTTTCCAAATCAAAATTTTTTCCCTCTCTTCCTCTATAAAGGTAATAATCTGTCTCTTTGGCTACTTAAACTTAATCTACTTTAAGGTCACACTATTCCCTCAGCTGTCTTCCTCTCATCCTTGAGTTCTCCTCCCCTCCATTTTTTACCTCTTTCACTTCCAGTTGAATAAGGTTGTACTTTGAAGGGGTATGATTCAAAAAGTTTCAGAACCAAAGCCCCTCTCAAGGAACATGGTCATTCAGAGCTTGCATTCAGATACATGTCAATGTGTACAAACTCTGATCAATGAAATAATCAACTGTGATTCTAGAGGACTAGTGATAGAGCATGATGTCCATCACAAGACAAAGAGATGATATACTAATTTGCAAAATGGGAAACACATTTTTGGACATGGCCATTTTGTGAAATTGTTTAGCACGATTATGCTTAAAAGGTACAGGAATTCTTATTCCTTCCTTCCCTCCTTCCTTTATGGGAGTGAAAAAAAAAAAAAAGAAAGAAGCCCCTATGGCCACCAAAATCGCTGTCAGAAGAGTTAGCTAAATTCTGTCTCAGCTTTTAAAACATCTGGGAGGTGTCCTCTGAAGGAAATGGGCATGTAACTAAACAACAAAAAGATATTGTGATAGTCCAAGTAAGTGGTGATGAGAGTCCGAACAAGGGTGGTGACCATGTGAGTGGAGAAAAGGAGATTCATTCAAGAGAAGTTATGCAGCTATCTTCAAATCAACAAGATTGGAAAACATATTGGCTATGTGGGATGAGCACAATTAAGGAGTCAAGTATGACAGCAAGGTTGTCAGTCTGGGAAACTGAAAGGAGGTGGTGCCTTCAATGGAAATAGGAGAGTAGGAAGTGGGGAACATTTGGGAGGGGTGAAGAGTTCTGTTTGGATATTTAAATTTGAGATGCTTAGGAATAATCCAATTTGATTAGACCAAGAGGCAATGGTGATGGGAGATTGGGGCTCAGGAGAGAAGTTAGAGCGGGACTTAGAGAATTGGGAATCTATCAATAGTAATTGAACTCATGAGAGCTGAAGTGACAACCAAGAGAGCTTGTACGCTGTTGTTCGCCCTTTGTTTTGGAAGAGGACCAATGGACCTTTGGAAGAGGAGACATCGCAGGCTGATGTCTTCATTTGCTTGTGAATTGGATTGAAGTGAGGCAAAGCCGCACAAAGTCATCAGAGCTATTCCAGAGCCGTTGAAGTCAAGTGGCAGGACAAAAGTCAAGACAACGGGCGATGGCCTGGGGTGCTGCGGATGACCTTTGCGTCTTTGATGTCTGACCAAGCTCTGAGCGCTCCACAGAGCCTACTTCAGCCGCCTTCAGGGCTGTTGGGACAAATTGTTCTCCTCCACCCATCCTATCGGGGCAAGTCTTCACATGCTTGGGGTTACCAGCCTCCTGACTCACCAGCTGGTTTGAGGCCTGTCGGCTACCCTCGACGTGGCTTAGCCCCTTTATCGAGACAGTTTTACTGGGAATGTGGCTGCTGCACATGCTACAGCCTCTTGGAGCCACAGGTGAAAGTTGGGTGCCAGGTGAGCACCTGGCCCTGAAAAGCACTCAGCAGCCCTCCCGCCAGAGGCGCTGGTCCTCCCTGAACACCTTTGATCTGGAACTCTGAAATTCCCTTCTCTGCTCGTCATCACCTCCTGTCTTCTCCTCTCAAATCTGTTTTTTGTCCTTACTGTAACCTCTAGTCCCTTCATCCCTCCGTGTTCTCCTGGTCCATCACCCCTTATCTAGCCTCCCTTTCCTGGCTTTGCAGTCTGGACTCTCCTCAGACTTTGTCCTCAAACACTGTCCCTTGCTCCCCTGCCCTACTGCTCATCCCCGCTGTCCACTCCTCCATATGAGCTACAGAACACCCCTGGAGGGAGTCCCACCACCGTGCTATCGGCAACACTGCAAATTTATGACCCATACGCAGTGAGTGTCTGTGTCCCCCTTCCTTTTCCCCAGGTCTTGGGGTGACAAAGGGATAGAAGGGCAAAGCTGCCTTGTCCCCAAGAGGATTGTAATAAAGGGCAAGTGTTGGTGGTCACACTGACGATGGCCCTCTGGGGGGACTTTTAGAAAGGACCAGACATCATGCTTTGGGGCCAACTGGCTCTTGAGTTTCTGGCCACACTTAAGGAGGGGACGTGGAGAAGGAAGCTGGGCTGTGTGGGCAGCCTAGGAAAGACTCAGGGCCAGCAGCTGAAGAATTTCCCTGCAGGTTTTGCCTGGTAGCCGCCCAGGAGGTGGGGTTGATGAGTACCCTGGCACACAGTGGGGATGGGGTGGGCTGAGCTGGGCCACCAGAAGATGGCTCCCCTTGACCCATGGGACTCGAGAGCTAGAATGCTTAGGACAGCCCATGCACTAAAGGGGACCCTCGGGCGCATCTCTCTCCCCGCTACCTATCCAGGAGAGGAAATGGGAGGAACCCCAAACAGACTCTGCAGGAGTGAGCTGTGCTCAGATGATGAGGACTTAAGATCTGTTATATTTTCTTTTCCTTCTTTCAGTCTATATACGCCCAGTGAATGAGCTCTCTGTTCAACTGGCTGAGGAGGGAAGAGCCTGGGCTCCGAGAGGGTGGAGCACCCAAGCCAAGAGAATTAGGGGTTATTTTTGGAAGGTGTCCATTCCCCTCAACTTTAAGGGGGGGGGGAAGTCCTGGGGATGCACATGCGCAGTTGATAGGTAGCTGGTAGCTTCAGGCTGGGACGTTGGGCTGCTTCACGCAAGCCAGCTGGGCCACTCGGAAGAGGGCTGGTTATGCACACGCTGAGCACCACCTGACAGCTCTGAGCACGGATGGCAGCTATTTCCAGCCGCACCTTTAGCGCTAGCAGAAAGGCAGCAGGGGAGGGCGGGAGGTTTCCTTATCCAACCTCAGAGGAGCTCTCAATGCTGCAAGGGTAAATCTGTGGTTTTCCCGACTGGCTTTCGATGGCCGTGCCTCCATCCCTTCTGCGTGGTGGCTGTTCCAGACCTCCGCAGGGCTTCCTTTGTACCCTCAATGTTGCTTCCGCACCCCACACCCTCCACAGACTCCTTGCCCCCTCCTTTAGAGAGCAAATAAAGGCTCCCTCTTACTCTGAGACCCAAACTTCTCTAAAGTTGCCATGGCTTCTCTCTTTAATTCCGTCTCTGGGGAACATGGGGCCCTTCTCCTTGCCAAGGCCAGCCTCAGCCTCAGATCCATACTTCCCTGTCTTCTCCATGGGTTTGTCCCATTAATTAATTAATTAATTAATTAATCAATCATTTTTTCTCTCTATCTCTGTCTTTCTGCCTCTCTCTATCATCTTCATTCTCTTCCTCTATGAATCAAAACTATCCCAGGGCAGTATCTGTAAACATCCTCAGATATCCTTCACCCTTAAAAAGCAAAGAACGCCCTCACTGGGCCTTGCCATTCCCTCAAGCAATGCAAAGAATATCCTCTAGAGAAAGAAGAGCTGGGTTCAGATGCCACCACTGACATGACCTGTGTGATTTGGGGCAAGTCACTGAGCCTCTCTGGGCCTTAATTTGCCCATCTGTAAAATGAAGCAATTGGGCTAGATGAAATCTAAAGTCCTTTTCAGCTCTGGTCCTGTGATCTCTAATTCATCTATGTGGAGTGAGGCAGTACGGTGGATAAAGCTCTGGACCTGGAGTCAGTAAGTTCTGAGTTCGAATATGGCCTCAAACACTTCCTGGTTATGTGACCCTGAGCACATTACTTCACCTCTGTCTTTCTTAATTTTCTCACCTGTAAAATGAAGATAAGAACAGCACCTGCCTCCCAGGGCTGTCCTATCAAATGAGATAATAGTTGAAAGTGCAGAGGGCAGCTAGGTGGCGCAGTGGATAGAGTTCCGGCCTTGGAGTCAGAAAGACCTGAGTTCAAATCCAGCCTCAGACACTTGACACTTACTAGCTGTATGACCCTGCGCAAGTCACTTAATCCTGATTGCCTTACCAAAAAGCAAAAAAAAAAAAAATGCTTTGCAAAACCATAATGTTGTTGTGGTTCAGTCATTTCCATTGTGTTCGACTCTTCGTGACCCCATTTGAGGTTTTCTAGGCAAAGATACTGGAGTGGTTTGCCATTTCCTTCTCTAGTTCATTTGACAGATGAGGAAACTGAGGCAAACAGGGTGAAATGACTTGTCTAGAGTCACACGGCTAGTAAGTATCTGAGGCCAGATTTGAACTCAGGGAAAACCATAAAGCTATTATATATGCTAGCTATTATCATCGTTAGCTACAAGCTCTCATTTCTAGCTAGATTCTACTCTAGAGGTTAGGAAATTCCTCCGCTCATTTCCCGTTCAGTGTGTCTCCAAAGCAGTTTAGCTTCGGGAGATCATCGGAACATCTGAGTTCACTGTATGACCCTGGGAAAGTCCCTTTCCACCTCTGGTCCCAGCTTCCTTCTCTGAAATAAGAGGGGCTGCATTGTATGGCCACTTGGGTTCCTCCTGGTTCTCAATCCTTGTGCCTGGGTCTTCCTCTGTCAAGTGGCAAGGGCTTTTTGGTTGGTGGCTACCTCTCGTTGTCTCCAGCTGTGCCCTGGAGGTGCAGCATCAGCTGGTGGAGAGACCCTGTTGTAAGGGATAGGGGTCCCCTCTCCCCGCCAAGCAGGGCATCCGTTTGTTCCCATTCTAGATGCAGGGAAGAGAGTCTCCGACCTCAGGAGTTTCAAAGATGGAGACACAGGAGCCTGGGAGCATGAGAATTCAGAATCAATGGCTAGAGGGGCAAAGATCATTCTTCACCGAAGCTGTGTGAGAGGGTCTACACCACTGAGGTTTGTGTGCATGTGTATAAATATTGGCACTTTGTACTTGCCATATCTTCAGAGTAAATGTGCCTTTGTAAAAACCAAAAGGTGGCCATGACAATCATTCTACCACTTACCACATGTGGCTGTTGGGAGGAAAGTGCTCCGTAAACCTTAAATACATCAGAGCCACTCCCAGATACAGACTACCTCAGCCCTTCTTCCCCATCCCCCTATCCTCCCATCCAGTGAGCCTTCTCTTGGGCAGCTAGGTGTCAAAGTGGATAGAGCACTGGGGTCAGGAAGACCTGAGTTCAAATCCAGCCTCAGACACTTACTAGCTGTGTGACCTTGGGCAAGTCACTTCACCCTGTTTGTCTCAGTTTCCTCATCTGTAAAACGAGCTGGAGAAGGAATAGGCAAGAGAACCCCAAATGGGGCCACAAAGAGTCGGACATGACTGAAAATGACTCAGCCACGGTATTTGGTAAAACCATTTGAATGGCCATGGTGTCTGACCTGGTAGCGCAGGCGACATTCCTCACCCAGAATTGAAGGATCACAGATTTAGAGCTGGAAGGTGGCTTAGCGGTCCAGCCCCACCCCCTTCAACTTTACAAATAAGGAAATGGAGTCAGTGGAGGGTTAAGGGGCTTTCCCAGAGTGATGTAGGGAGTATCTGAAGTGGGCTTCGAACTCAGTTCTTCTTGACATCCAGTCGACTGCTCTAGTCCCTCTACCTCTCCAAGGAGATGAGGAAGGTGCCTTTCCCGACTTTTTCTGGGGCTCAGATTGGTCAGTAAAGTCATCGAGTTTGACTTGGTTTTAGAGATCTTTAGCTGACGCTGATGCGATCACGGGCACATTGTTCTCCCACTCCCGCTGATTTCATTCTGCATCTGTTCAGATAAGTCTTTTCATGTTCCTCCCACTCTTCAGCACAATAATATTTCATTATAGTCATCACTTACCTGGGTTTTTTCAGCCGTACCGGGCCCCCAAATTTCTCAACAGTTTCTTGCCACCGCAAAAGTGCTGCTACACATATTTTGGTATGTTTGGTATGCTTCTTTTTTTACCTTTAGCTTCTGTGGGGCATGGATGAGCACAACAGTGAGATCTCTTATGGTCCAAGAATATGGACAATCAGGGCAGCTAGGTGGCGTAGTGGATAGAGCGCCAGCCTCGGGGTCAGGAGGACCTGAGTTCAAATCTGACCTCAGACACTTGATACTTATTAGCTGTGTGACCCTGGGCAAGTCACTTAGCCTCCATTGCCTCACCAAAAAGAAAAAAAAAAGAATATGGACAATCCCCTCCCTTGTGGGAGCTCCACAAGTACTGTACATTAAGCATATTTGCAGACTTTTTTGATGTATTGATCAATTATGTTGATGTTTTTCCTCTTTTTTTCTGTCTTTAAGAAATACTACTTGTTATATGGATCTCTGAGAGGGGGAGGGATACTGGGGGGAAATGATGGCGATAATTTTAGATTCTTATGGTGATAAAAAACACAAAAGGCATCAATAAAAATAATTTTAAAAACTTTTAAATAAAATAAGAATAATAACTTCACACACAAACACACACACACACACACACACACACCCCTCACCCCGAATATGGACAGAGAAAATGTTTTTCCATGACTTCTGTTTGCCTTTAAGATAGAGCAGCTCAGGTCTCTCTATTTAGCCCTGACTTCCCCGGGCAATTGCAAAGCTTCCAACTGGCCTCTGACTGGGCTTTGCTATGGTCATAGCCTCTGGCCTAGAGAAGCACGTGTTTCTGATTGCCAGAGGGACCTGAACTCCTTGGGATTCCGTCCTAGGACTCTGAGATGAGGGACCCCAGATTAAACCAACTCCTGGCCACACACAGAAGAGAAACTACATTGAGTGGGTATGGCAGAGGAGGGCGTATTTTTTAGGTGAGGGAAATAGAAAACCTTTCACTTGCCTGTTTTTCAAAATTCAGCATAGGTTTATAATACTTTATTCAGTAAATACAAAAAAAAATTTCTAAAAAGTGAATTTCATTTTTCAAATATGGACAATTAAGGAGAGAGAAAGGAGGAAGAGCAGAGAGAGGGGAGAAGGAAACACAAAGGGAGGGAGACTAGAGAGGACAGGGACAGAGGGAGGGATGGAGAGGCTCAGAGACAAAGAGAGGAGGGGAGAGGGAGGGAGGGAGGGAGGGATGGAAGGGCAGTGCAGACAGGGACAGGAAAAAGGAGACAGAGAAAGGGAGGAAGAGGGAGGAGAAGGAGGAGGAGGAAGAGGAGGAGGAGTGAGAGAGAGAGAGAGAGAGAGAGGGAGGGAGACATAAGCAGAAAGGGAGAGGAAGAGAAGAGGAAATGTAAAGGTTCAGGGATGAATGCTTTCCAGCAGAGCTCAGGTCCCTCTCTCTGGTCACTAACACTGTGGAAATCAGAAGCAGACCAGGTCTGTTTTCAGTACCTAGGAGAAATTCATAGAGGCCTCCCAGCAGTTTAGAACAGTTCTTTCTGCACTGGGAAACAGCTTGTCTGTTTCATTTTCAAATGTCAGTGCTTATTTTTGAAATAAAGGTTTATTTTTCCTTGAAATCTGAATGCTTGGCTCCTGCATGAAGGAATCATCGATGGGTCTTAGAAATGCCTTTGATCTTTACAATAAATCAATGAATTTTTGCCTTCTTTAAAAAAATAAGTTGTACATTAACTCCTTTTTTTTTTTAAATCAGTTATTCTCTGGGTGAACTGGGCCTGCCAAAAATCCAGTGAGCCTTCACTTACAACGAAGAAAATCAGTGAAACAAAAACAACCCCAGCCACCACAGTGTATAGAAAACGTGGTATTCTGCACCCCTGGTCTCCCTACCTCGCAAGAAAAAAAGGTGGGCTTTACAACATGACTAATATGAAAATATGCTTAATAGGAATGTATATGTAGAGCCTATATCAGATTGTATGCTGTCTTGAGAAGGGAGGTAAGGAGGGAGGGGGAGAAAATTTAAAACTCAAAAGCTTATGGAAGTGATTGTTGGAAACTAAAAGTAAATTAATTTTAAAAAAAAGAAAAAAGAAAGAAAAAAAGAAAGAAAAAAAGGTGGGAAGTGCATGGCTTCATCTCTTCTCTGGGCCCAAGAATAATAGCTATACTTAGAATCAAGCAATTCAGCCATGTACGTCTGGCATTTCTGAAAGTTTCTTTCACATTCATAAGCAGTGGGACCATCTTATCTTTGTTCTTTTAACAGGGAAACTTCATTCTGCAAGTGTCTGAGTGTTTCACTTAGAACACTTAGCCTTGTTCTGATACCTTCTTTAAATAAAATCCAGATTGGGAGTGGAGTTGAATGGAATAACACAGCATGAGTCACCTAAATCCAATACCAACCTGAAAAACCCTGTTCCCAACCCTTCACCTGCTGTCATTAATGCTTCAGAGGCTCTGCTTTGAATAGTATGACCACACCAGACCAGAAGCATTATCAGAAAGTATTTTCTGGGTAGCAGCTATAGAAGGGGGATTAATGTATGACCCAGAGAGAGCTATCCCATGAATGACTGGAAGGGCTTAGATCTGGGTGAAGGCTTGGCTACAGGAAGAGAAAGGACTGAATCGCTATAAAAGATACATAGTAGAAGAAGGATTAGTAGGATTGGGCAATGGCTGGGACTTTGGGGACCCAAAAGACGGCAGAGTTGTTCAGAATGACCCAAGGTGCCTGAGGTCAGTGGGTGAATAAGAGTGAAACGTTTTCCATAATGATCAGGAAAGAAAGGACACCCTCAGTCCATGAGAGATGGGATCAAAAAGCTAGACATAGAAGAGTCATATCATCATAAGGTATGTGGTCAAACAGAGTTCTGAGGTCTGGCACCAGCTCTGAGTACCCCAAAGAGTAGCTGCCCATGTTCCAGTGGAGCTTAAAGTTAGGAGGTCTCCATGGTAGTCACCACTGGCCCATAGCTACTTCCCTTGAGGTGGTCCTGCCAGGATCCCCAACAGGCAAGGATGGGTTCATGGCTGGTAATTGGTCAGAGGTTCCAGAGATGGAAGGGATCTTAAGAGAGGCTGGGGGTTCTTAATCTAGGGTCTGTGGACTTAAAAAAAAAAGGTCAATATTGTATTTCACCATAATTGATTTCCTATGAATTCTGTTTTATGCACTCTAAGAAGGGTCCATAGGCTTCACCAGCCTGACAAAGGGGTCTATGACACAAAATGGGTTAAGAACCTCAGTTCTTAGTCCAACTCCCTTATTTTATAAATGAAGAAACTGAAGCCCAGAGAGAAGAAATCACTTGCCTAAGGTAAGGGTGGAGAACCTGGGGCCCCGAGGCCACATGTGGCCCTCTAGGTCCTCAAGTGCGGCCCTTTGACTGAATCCAGAACAAATTTGTTCTGTGAAGCTTGGATTCAGTCAAAGGGCCGCACTTGAGGACCTAGAGGGCCACATG
>NW_020951147.1:7071040-7075709 GCF_900497805.2 Vombatus ursinus
CGAGGCCAGGTTCCCCACCTCTGGCTAAGGTCTTTGTTGTTCAGTCATTTGCAGTCACATCTGACTCTTTGTGACCCCATTTTGGGGTTTTTTGGCAAAGATATTGGAGTGGTTTGCCATTTCCTTCTCCAATTCATTTGACAGATGAGGAAATTGAGGCAAACAGGGTGAGGTGACTTGCCCAGGATCACACAGCTAGTCAGTGTCTGAGGCCAGATTTGGACTCAGGAAGACGAGTCTTCGCGACTTCAGTCCTAGCGCTCTGTGCACTGTGGCGCCACCTAGCTGCCTAAGGTCTTTCCCAGGCAGTGAGTAGCGGAACTAGGTCTTCTGATTCCAAATCCAGGAATCTGCTCAGTGACTTTACCATCACCATCATGCTACCTCCCTTCACCTCCTCCCCAATCGCCAAAGATCTCAAGGGCCAGACAGGCAACACTCATGAGAGGTTGGGGGCACCTTCCTCTGTGTATGTGATAGTGGTAGTGTGAAGATAATTGCTCTTTTTTTCTTTTCTTTTTCAAAAGACGTATTGGTGCCTTCCATTCTAACCCTGCTTCGCTATTTCTAATATACCTCCTTCCCCTCTTCCCCACTGAAGCTTCTCTTATAACGAAGGAAAACAAGCAAACCAAGTTTGCTAATGCACCAATCATATTTGATGGTATAAGTAGTGTTCTGAACCCACAGGCCACTGCTGGCCTCCTGAAGAGACTGTTTCATCCTCTCCTCTCCGGAAGAGAGACTGGGCATCAGAATGAATTCTAGCTCAGGCACCAGTTAGCATGATTTTCATTTACACCGCTGCACTCACTGGGCTGCCATTCTCTCACTTCTGCTTATGTGACATCACGTTAAGTCATACGAGTCTCCCTATTTCCCCTTAACTCCCCTTAGCCTCAGTTGTTCCTTATCTATTTGTCCATCCTTTATAGCACGGTAATATTCCATCATGTTCACATATCACACTTTGTTCAGCCACCCCCCCCCCCAATCACCGGGCATCTCTTTTATCCTGTGTTATCCAAAATAAGTAAATAAATAGAAGGTGCTGCTCTGAAGAATGGTCAATGCAGGTGGGATCTTTCTGTCTTTGACTTCTTTGAGGTGTTTGCCCAGCAGTGGGATCTCTGGGTCAGAGGATACGGACACGCTGGTCACCTTTTCACACAATGGACAGTGCTTCTTCTTCCATAATTCCTAATTAATTTCCAGAATGGTTGAACCAATTTCTAGCTGCTCTTGTTCTGAGTGGAAGCTTTTTTTTTTTTTGTGAGGCAAGTAGGGGTTAAGTGACTTGCCCAGAGTCACACAGCTAGTGAGTGTTATGTGTCTGAGGCCACATTTGAACTCAAGTCCTCCTGACTCCAGGGCCGGTGCTCTATCCACTGCGCCACCTACCTGCCCCCCCCCCCCCAGTGGAAGCTTTTGATGGTGGTGATGTTGTCTTTCTCCTAGAAGCCTGTTTGGTGCACTGGGTCAGGTTTCATACTGAGGAGTCCAGACCTGGGTTCTTGTCCCTGCTCTGTCACAAATGACCTCTGCACTCAGCCATACAGCAGCCTAGAATAGGCTTAGCAAGCCATACAGGCCTTGAGCTCATGCAACTCTGTCCTTTTACAACCGGGGAAACTGAGGATGGTCATGGTCACCCAGGTAGCATCTGACTCTTAGGCCACTGGCTGGGATCAGAGGAGTGCGGCCATCACTTCACGGGCAACTGGAAGCCAGTACAAAGCTTTGAACACAAGAGCAGCATGACCACGCTTCCCTGAAGGACACACTCCGTCCTCAAATGTGCCTGAGAACGGACGCTAAGTATCCCCAAGTGACCTGGCTCTCCATGAAGCAGTTTGTCTATGTGTATCTTCTAAGACCAAAGCAGTCAGGCCTACCCTCCCATTAAGGAATCAGCCCTCTTGGGTTTTTTTTTTCTTTCTCCCCCATCCTCCATCATTCTTTCTCTCTCCCACAACACTCATAAGGTCTGGGATTAGGACTACAAATCACCTTTCTTCTAGTGAATTTACATTTATGAAGCACTTCCTATGCACAAGGCACTGTGTGCCAGGCACTGGGGATCCTGAGGTAGGCAAAAATAATTACTGCTCACAAGGAGATCACATTCCTTTGGCCAGATAAGTCTAATTGAAGGTAATTTGAGGAAGGGGAGAACAGAAGGAAATAGAAGGAACAGAGGGCTTCCTGGAGGAGGTTTCACATGACGCAAATCTTAAAGGAGGCTGAGGATTCTGAGGCAGAGACAAGGTGGGAGGGCATCTCTGGCAGGGGGCCGTGCATTGCAGAGGCAGGAAGGATGGAGTGGGATGTGATGAACAGCTGGAATATAGACTGAAGAGAGGGAGCAAAATAAGGCTGGAAATGTGGGTAGAAGCCAGATTGTGAGCAGCCATACATGCCAGGTTGAGGCATTTCCATTTTCTTCTGGAAAAAACAGTGAGCCATTGAAGGCTTTTGAGAGGGTGATCCTGGATTATGGAATTATCGATTTATTGGTGGAAGGTGCCACAGGAGTCATCCAGCCCCAGACTCCTCATTTTATAGGAGAAAATGTGTCAGATCTGTATCTTAGGAAGACAATCTTGGCAGTTGTGGGAAGGATGAATGGGACAGGACGGAGGTTGGAATGAAGGAAATTCACTTAGAGGATATTGCAATAGTCCAGTCTGAGAAGTGAGAGAGGCAGCTATGGGAGTGGAGAGAAGGGGACACATTCAAGGTGTCTTGTGGAGACAGAATTCTAAAGGCTTTAGCAACAGACTGGATACTGGGACATCAGGGAGGGGCAGGGAAGAGTCGAATATACGTCCAAGGTTTCATCTGGGTGACTTGGGAGGATAATAGTACTTTCAGCAGAAATAGGGAATTTTGGAGGAAGGGCGAATCGCCCAGGGTGAGTGGACAACAAGCTCTATTTTAGACGTAGTTGGGGATGCTCGTTGGGATATCCTGGTGGAGCTGTCCAGCAGGCAGCTGGAGAGGCAGGAGACACATAAGAGCCCGGTACGTAGGTGTGGGACCCATCTGCAGAAAAGGAGCCGATGAGATCGTAGGGGAGTGAGTGTAGGGAAAGACTGAGAAGGGTGCTGGGGTCGGGGGGCTGGAAACCCAAGCTGAGGAGAAAGAGATGGCCGATGATCGAGCAAAGGTGAATGAGAAGGGGCAAACAGGTAAGAGAGCCTGGAGAGAGTAACAATACAGGAGGAGGAGGTCGGGTGTCAAAGGCTGCAGAGAGGTCAAGAATGAGGAACAGGCCTTACCATCTAGCAGTAAGAGATTAGTGTGCACCTTGGAGAGCGCCCTTCGGAGAAGTGGAGAGGGGTGGGCTCCGAAGGTGCTTCCCGAGATGGGAGTGGGTGGGAAGACGAGCAGGGAGCCCAGTGGAGATTTGTTTTGCTAGGCAGCACCTTAGCCGTGGAGGAGAGGCGGACTAGCTGGAAGGTCCGTAGCTGGAGTGGATGGCGGGGTCCAGGGAAGGGTTTGGAAGGCAGGGGAGCCCTGGGCACGCTTGTGACCGAGGGGAAAGGAGTTAGCAAACAGGGAGCCTGAGGATGGGTGAGAAATACGAAGCCCTGCTGGGCAGGGCCCCCGCCTCGGCAGCGCTACGCGCGGAGACGTGGAGGCCGCCCCGGCCCTGGGCGCCGGAGGGCAGCTGGGGGGAGAGCGGAGGCCGGCCCCGCCAGTCTGCTTGCCGAATCGGGTCTGCCCTCCACTACCTGGGATCTGCAAGCACCCCAAAGTCAGGGGGCCCAGGGAGAGGGATGGAGAGCGCTATGTTTGTCTCTCCAGAACTCTCCCCGGGGTCGGTCTGAGTCTCGCTCTCTCCTTCCCCTGCCAGGGTCCGCCTTGGGGACCGCTCGCCCTCCCTGGTCCGATCCCGGGGCTCCGGGGGAGGCGGGGGTGAGGAGGCTGGGCCTTTCTCGGCTCTGTCCCTGCCCAGCCCCCGCAGGCCCTCGGGAGGCGGAGTCCGTCTGCCCGCCCTTCCCTCCGGAGCCTCTCCCCTTGGGGAGGGGGCGCGGCTCGGCCCCCGTGGCCCTCCGCCCCCCGCGGGCTCCACCCTCTCCTTGGGGCGGCTGCCACCCATCCGTCCCTCCATCCGTCCGTCCTTTCGTTCGTCCGTCCCGTGCCCCGCTGCCGCCGCCCCCTCGAGCCCGACCCCCGCCCCCCCCCCGGCACAAAGCCCCGCACTCACGGGGGGCTGGAACTCTGCGCCCCCTCCCTGGCCCCGATCCCCGAGAGCTCCGGGGCGCGCCGCGGGGATGCCCCGAGGGGGCGGGGGCCCGGCGCAGCGCCCGAGCCCCCCGGCCCCCGCCTCCGGCGCAGCGACCCCTCGGCACGTGGGAAGTGAGCCAAGGGGGCGGGGAGTGAGGCCCCCCGGCCCGGCGGCGGGAGCCCGGCAGCGGGGGCGCGGGGGGCCGGAGGCCAGCGCCGCCTGCGGACCCGCGGCCCGGCCGAGCCCCCCACCAGCCTGCAGGAGGAAATAGCGCGCGGCCCCTTTAAATTTACCCAGGAGCCCTCCAAGGAGCCCCAGGGGCCCCAGGCAGGAATCCCCACCCCGGCTCCAGCCCGCGCCGGCCGCCGAGCAGCGAGCGAGCCCCCCGGCCGCCGCCGCCCCCGCCGCCGCCGCCGCCGCCCGAGCGGAGGAGGT
>NW_020951147.1:7078709-7086810 GCF_900497805.2 Vombatus ursinus
GGGCGGGGGGGGGCCGCGGCCCCCGGGCCCTCCGGACCGCCGAACAAAGCAGGGGAAGGGGCTGGCGGGGCGCCCCCTGGCGGGCTCGGACAACAGCTGCAGACGCGGCGGGGGTGGGGGGGGGGGGGGGGGGGGGGGCCCCGGCCCAGGGCCCCCCCCCCCCCGGGCCCCGGGCGGGCCCCCTCCGCCCCGCCCCCGCTGACCCCGCCCCTGCCCCTGGGCTCTGACGGCCCCCGGCCTCCCCGGGCGCCCCCAGACCCCATCTCCATCCTCCTCCCGCTCCGGGCTCGGGAGCCGCGCTCAGCTGTTCTTAAAGGGGCAGGCCCTCCTTTTTGCGGGAGAGGGACCCTTCCTTAAAGCGACAGGCCGCCGGAGAGGCTCCGCCTGCAGAGGGGGGATCCTAATCCAACCCCCTCATTTCGCAGAGGGGAAGAGACTTGCCCAGGGTTCCCCGGGATCACAGGATTTGGGGGGCGGGTAAATGCCCTTCGGAGGACCTCTCGGCCAACCCCCCCCCCATTTCTGCAAAGAAGAAAACAGAGGCCCAGAGAGGGAAGGAATTTAGAGACTGTTCAGTCCAATCTCCCCTCTTTACAGATGAGGAAACTGAGGCCCAAAGGGAAGGGAATAAGCATTTATTACATGCCTGGCACTGTATACTGGCTAAGCAGTATATTATCTCATTTGATCCTCAGCCTATGAGGTAGGTGCTATTATGATCCCCATTTTACAGTTGAGGAAACTGAGGCGGGCAGAGGTGAAGTTGACTTGCCCAGGGTGACGCAGCTAGGGAGTGTCTGAGGCTGGATTTGAACTCGGGGCTTCCAGACTCCAGGGTCCCACCTGTGGCAACCTAATCCCCTGAATCCAAATCCAGTGGTCTTACTGTCCTTGGCTTCTTTTCCAGACGCCTTGTCTTTTCTCCCAGCTGCGCAGCCTCCTTTTACAATGGCAGCTAGCTGCTCCCTGGGCCAGGGAAGGGCTTCTGCTTGCATGGGATGGAGTTTCCTTCTCATGACAGTGCAAGCACCACCTTCTTGACCTTGGGCAAACCCCCTTCCCTCCCTGAGCCTCAGTTTCCTCCTTTGTAAAATGAGGTGGACTGACCAGGATGATTTCCAAGGTCCGTGACACTCGTGCTTCTGCTCCTCCCCGTATCCCTTATCCATGGTACCATGGGGTGGAAGCCCAGCCCTACCAATTAATATAGACCCAAACTTTCCCCTCACTGGGGCAATTTCCCAGTCTGGAAAAGGGGAGAGTTGAACTTGGTCTCTACCGTCCCACCCGCCTCTCCAATCCCATGATGCTATGAATTCATAGCTTAAGGAGATGGATGAACTTGGGGAGTCCCAGAGTCTGAGTTCAGATCTGCCACTCGTATGACCCTAGCCAAGCTCCAGACCCCTCTTTCAGCCTCAGTTTCCTCACCTGTAAAATGGGGTTGGGCTGGATGGCTGCTTTGTGCCACGGCCATCTCCCTTCTTTTCTTCCAGGGACAGCCCCGAGGACTCTTAAGGATCAGAGCTCCCCCTCCCCGCTTTGACTTCTCAGTCTGACTTATTCCAGGCACAGACAATTCCTTAGGAGCCTGAGAAAAATCTGCTCACTTAAACAAAGTCCGACTAACATACGGACAGAGAAGAGTGGGGAGCGCAGACCTCCCCGCCCCCGCAGTCCGAGAGCCCCCAAACCAATTGATATTACGGGATCCAGTGACTTTTGGGGCCCCACAGGATTAGGCTGCTCTAGGACCCTACCTATTAAAGAAACAGCCCATCCCCACCCTTGTTATTTAAAGAGACAAAGCCCTTGCCCTCTTAAAGGAACAGTGCATCCTCCTTTGTTTAAAGTAAGATCCGAGTCATTTGGGGCTGGAGGGGACGTTGGAGGTCGTGTATTCCAGTCCTCTCATTTTACACAAGAGGAAACAGGCCCTGAGGGAGGAAGAAGGCACTTGACCCAGACCCAGAAGCTCTCCAGAAGCTCTCCAGAGCCAGGATTTGAACCTAGGGCCTCCGACTCCAGCCCTACCATTGGTTTCTTTGCATTTGGTTTGAATGGTTTGAATCCCAGCCCCCCAGACTGTCAGACCTTGGGCAAGCCATTCACCTCCCCTTCTGTGGACCGAGGAGGTTGGACTGGATGCCCTGGGAGCCGGCTCCCAGCTCCAGACCAGTGTCCTAGCGCTTGGGGGGGCGGCCAGGGAAGGGGTGGGGTGAAGCCTCAGCAGCCTGCCAGCGCTGGGAGGCGGGGCGGGCGTCTGGGGGTGGGGGACGACACCAACGAGGGCCAGAGGCAGCCCCCCCCATCAGAGTAGTGCCCGACAGGCGCTTCTGTGCCCCGGGACGCCGGCGCCTTTAAGAAGTGGTAAGTTGCCCGGCTGACTTAAAGGGGCCAGCTCTATCAGCGCTGCCTCCATCCCAACAATGTCTAGCCTTCCTCTTTTGTTCCTTCCTGGGAACACGTATAGACTTTCGGTAGCGAGGAGGGCTATGCAGAGAACTCGCCGTGAGGTTCCCAGAGCCTCTTCACAGCAGCCTGGAGAAGGCAGAGTGCAAACGTAATTATCCCTATTGCAAAGAGTGGGGAAAGTGAGGCAAGTGACTGATGGCCCTGGCCCAGCAGCAGAACCCAGGTGTCCTTACGCCCAGGCTTTCACTCACCTAGTCTGCCCCCTTCATTGTACAGATGAAGCCCAGAGAGGCGCAGTGACTTCAGTCCACAGGCAGACGCCTACTGCGTGCTGGCCCCTGTGCTGGCTGATGGGGCTTCCAATTCGTGGCCTCAGGCTGGGGGAGAGGGGAGAGGAGGGGAAGGGCAGGAGACACACTGGGACACTAAGCAGATCTGTGAGCTCTAACTCTGAATCCAGTGCAGGCCACCCAGAACTGCCTCTACTTTGGCTTAAGGCAAAAATCAGAATTCCCTTCACACAAGGCAGGACCCATCACCCCCTACCCTGCACTGGCTGCCACTTTCTTAAGGGCAAGGAGCCCCCTATTTGGAATTCAAATAGATTTTTTTCCACTAAAGGGAGGGAGGGAGTGTCTCTTCTCCGTTTTCTACAGTTTGGCTCCACTAGTGTTTCTCAAGCAAGGTAAAAAGCTCCCTGCCTAGCTGACTTCCTCCTCCTTCTCCTCCAGGGACCCTCTGCTAGGATGTTCCCAAGTGCCCCACCCAGGCCTGGAAGCTGGGCCTGGGACCAGCGGTGAATTGGCTCGGGTTTCCCTTGCTCATTTGCATTGGGTAGTGGTTGATGGGGAGGGGCATTTTTATAGTTCAAACTTGGCCCCTGGTTTTTCTTTCCTAGTGTTGTGCTCTGTCTTCCACCGGCCCTCCCAGACCCAGATCCCTGGGCCCCCACTTTAGAAGTGAGAGCAGGAAATAGTTGGAGGGGGAGGGGAGGGGATGGAGGGGGTGCTGGCACACCCTGGTGCAGGGCCAGGGCTTTGGGAGCACTGTTTGAGTTGGCCTGGGATGAGGCCACTCCTAAAGGTACCCTCTGTTCTCTTACCAGGCCGCTGGCTTAACTCAAGAAAGAGACAGACTTGACCTGCTAGGGCTGGCCCTGAAGGGCTGGGGGCAGCTCTCTGCAGCCTGAGCCTGGCCTCCCTTCTTCCACTCCCTGTCCCCTGGGGCTCCTGGGGGGGTGTCGAGCAAGATAGGTGCCCAGAAACTTTCCTAGAGTGTTGCCTGTCCCAGGGGCTTGGGGGCGGATTTGAAGGAAAGGCCTGAACCCAGAGGAGAGGCAGTGGTATCATGCTCTCTCTGGATCAGGGGTTAGAGGCCGGGGCTTGAACTTTGCCACGTACATGATCTTGGGCAGAATGTTTGCCCTCTCTGGGCTTCAGTTTCTTCATTTGTAAAAGGAAAGAATTGGATTTGGTAACTTTGGGCTCCTTTCAGCCCTGCCATTCTCTATTCTGAGGTGGGTTCTGGCTCTGACATTCCAGGTTCTAAGGCCCCTCCCCCCTCACATTCCACTTTCTAATGTCCCCTCCCAGCTCTAGGCCCCATGAATGCCTCTCCACTGGGGGGGGTGGGGCTGGTCTTCCCCGGTCTGGCCTGGGCAGTAAAGCTGGTCATGCTTGTAGCAGTTACTGAAGACAGGTGTCCTCTTTGTCCAGCTTCTCTCTGAAGGGACAGCCCCTGCTTTCCTATGCTCTGGTGGCCCCTTCTCCTAAAGCTTCTGGCGCATTCCCTCTTAAAGGGACAGATTCCTTCTTTGGACTACTCTTTTCTAAGGATGCCCAATTATATGATCTGTCCTAATATCCTTTTGTTCCACTCCCTCTTAAAGAAACAGCGCCTTCTTTCCTGCTTTTCTTTAAATGGCTGCAACCTTAGCACCCCCTAGTCATCTTCCCTGAGACCTCACTTGAAACCCCTAGGTCTGCAAGGGAAAGGAACTCTGGATTTGGAGTCACAAGCATTGGGTTCAAATCCTGGTTCTGCCACTGATTACTTCTGTGTGACCTTGGGCAAGTCACTGTGGTTCAGAGAGTTTCAATCAATAAACATTTATTCAGCACTTAAGTTTGAGGCACTGTGCCAAGCTTGAGAAAGGTAATGAGCTCACAGTCTGAAGGCAGGGAGACGACAGGCAAACAGGCACAGGATGTACCAATCAGTCATTCAGGAGGGTCGGACTGTTAGAGGGGCTCCTCTTCCGTCATCATGCCTTTGAACACCCTCCATGGGATTTTCTTGGCAAAGACACTGGAGTGCTTTGCCATTTGCTTCTCCAAATCAGAGACAAGACAGATAAGTTGGAGATAATCCCCTGATCCCTCCTGGGCAAAACAAGGTTAGATGATATGATCTCTGAGCTCCGTCCTGGCCTCAGTTTCCTGATTCCATTCATCTGTGCTATCCATTCCCACATTCTTCTGCTTCCACCTCCCCCCACCCCCCTCCACCATTTTATTCCCTTTCTAGGACCAGGGAGTAGAACTCTTGGGTTCTCTTTGAACTATGGGTGAAATCCACTTCTGCTATGCCTCCCTCCCCTCCTAGGGCAAGAGCCGAAGCCAGAGGGCGGTGCCTTGGGGTCCCTCCCCTCCCCCAGGAGCAGGGCTCCCCCCTCTGGCCGGAAGTATTCGGACCACTGCGAAGCCCGGGCCTCCCGCCCCGGCAAGAGTCGAATCCCTGGCCGAGACCATCGTCGATACTACCATGACCATTGGCGGCTGGAATACCTGATGGACTTCAACCCAGCCAGGCACGGGATGGTGTGCATGGTGTGCGGCAGCTCTCTGGCCACCCTCAAGCTCAGCACCATCAAGAGGCACATCCGTCAGAAGCACCCCTACTCCCTGCACTGGAGCCCCCGAGAGAAGGAGGTCATCAGCAGCAGCTGGGATGCCCACCTTGGGCTGGGGGCCTGTGGGGAGGCCGAAGGGCTAGGGGCTCGAGGGGCTGAGGAGGAGGAAGAGGAGGAGGAGGAGGAGGAGGAGGAGGAAGAGGAGGAAGAAGAGGAGGGAGCCCCTGCTGCTCTCCCCGTTTGCCTACCCAAGAGCACAGGTAAAGTCGGGAGGGGGGAGGGGGGAAGGGAGGTGGGAGGGAGGGAGGAGAGGGGCAGAGAGAATGAAGGGAGAGTGAAAGGAGCCCAGGACAAGGGGCTGCCTTTGTTCATCCCTCCCAGCCCCTTCCGGCCTCATTTTCCTCTTCTGTAAAAGGAGGGGTGGTCCTTCCCAGCTGACATTTTGGAAGAAGTCTGTCGGGGGACCTTTAGGGACCTGAGGGGAAGATAGTAAGATGTAGAGGCCATGTTCAAGTCGTCCCAGCCCCCCCCCCCCGTTTTATAAAGGGGGAAGCCAAGGCCCAGAAAGGAAAGGACTAGACTAAAGTCACACATATATAGTAGAGCTGGGATCTGAACCCAGACCCCTGACTCCCAAGCCTGGCTGTGCCCTTTCCTCTGGAGAATTAAGGAAGCTGAAGGAGTCGATTGAATGTGGACAGTTGGGAAAGAGCCAGTGGAACCTGGTGGTCTAGGAAGTCAGTGCGTGGGCCCTGGGGTGTGTGTGTGTGTGTGTGTGTGGAATGAGGTAGTGAAGGTGGAGCCCAGGGAGTGAGGAGGGAGTTGGGGAATGGAAACGCCCAGACAGAAGGTGGCAACAGTGGGAAGAAGGAGAGGGAGGCCCGCCGATTAATGAAGGAAGTGAGGTAGTGCGGGGCTGAGGGGGGCCCACTGGACGGGCACTCAGAGGACCGGGGTTATCATCCCAGCCCTGAGCAAGGCCCTTGCCCTGCCTGGGCCCTTTTTTCCTGATCTACTGAGGAGCGCGGTTGGACTCGGGACCCTGCCTCCTTCCAATTCTGAGCCCCAGGCCCTCAGAGGGGGGGTGGGGTGGGCAGATGGGGGCGGGGCAGAAGCCAGACCCCCGCCCTCAGTTGCTTCTCCCCCTCTTGTTCCAGGGCGATCCTCTTCCGGCAGTGGGGGTGGCCGGCTCCGGAGGCGCGGGGGCCCTTCAGCTCCCCGACGGCCCGGGGCAAGTGGAGGGCTGGGGGGCCCCCGGAGTCTGGAGCGGCGGCTGAAGGAGTCCCTGCAAAGCTGGTTTCGGGCCGAGTTCCTCATGGACTACGACCCTCGGGGCAACCGGCTGGTGTGCATGGCCTGCGGCCGGGCCTTGCCCAGCCTGCACCTGGATGACATCCGGGCGCACGTACTGGAGGCACACCCTGGCTCTCTGGGGCTCACGGGCCCGCAGCGCAGCGCTTTTCTGCAGGCTTGGGGCACCTCGGCTGCGGGGCCACCCCACCCTCCAGCAGGTGCGAGGCCTGACAGCTCCCCAACCCGCGGGGGCTCGGGGCTGTCGGGCGGGACGGGGCGCCTCCGGGCCGTCCTGGTTTTCTTTTGGGCGGGGGGGGGGGGGGGGAAGAAGAGAGAAGCACTCAAGCTGGACTGCTAGGCATCGGCTCCTGGGAGCTCTCCCTGGCTCTCGGCATGGGCCATCAGCCCAAGGTTCACGACTAGGACGCCCCACACTGGGTAGCGCGATGCAGTGGGGTGTTGGCGAAAGGAGCCTGAACTGGGGGGCAGGACGCCCGGGGTCCGAGTCTGAGGTCGGCAGGCCTGTTAAATGAGGGAATTCGACGTGGTTCAGTTCCAAATGCATTGATTAGGTCCTTCCCCTGCGCTGGGCTCTCGGCTTTCATCAGCCCCTGCCCTCAGTCGTACCAGCTTCTTTCCAGATCTAAGATCCATGGCTAACTGTGACCTTGGGCGAGTCTTTTCCGGGGGCTAGACTCCCTCAGCTCTCTTGTCGGGTCCCCGATGGGGACAAGGGTTGGAAGGCGGCTTCATAGGGACCCCCCGAATGGGCCACAGGGCTGAGCTCCGTCTCTCCTTCCGTCCCCCCAACAGACGACGACCTCGGCCCTCGAGACCTGACCCGAAAAGCGCAGGCTGCAGGCGCAGCCGCCTCCTCCCTGCAGCGCACTCTGTCCGCCCCTGGGGCCCGGGGAGCCGCGGCCGGAGCGGAGGCGGCTGCGGCAGCCGGGGCATCTGGTGGCCTGCCCCGGGGCCGCGACCATCGGCGCTACTACCAGGAGCGCTGGCGGCTGGAGTACCTGATGGAGTACGACGGCGGGCGCCGCGGCCTGGTGTGCATGGTGTGCGGGGGCGCGCTGGCCACGCTCAAGATGAGCACCATCAAACGGCACATTCGCCAGCGGCACCCGGGCTCCACCGGCCTCAGTGGGCCCGTCAAGGCCCTCATTGCCCAGGAGTGGAGCCGCAAGGCCACGCACCTGCTGGCCCTGGGGCTGCCCTTCTCCGAGCCCCCGGGGGTCCGGGGCCACAGGGCAGAGGAGGAGGAAGAGCAGGAACGGGGAGGAGAAGGGGAGCCCGACGAAGAAGAGGAGGGAGAGTGGGGTGAGCTCGAGGCACGGGGCCCCAGAGGCGGAGGAGGGAAAGAGGGGAACCAAGAAAGAAAGGCCGCTTGGGAGGGGCGAGAGGAGAAAAAGGGGGAGCCAGAAGAGGGCTTCTTGCAGCAGGGGGGAGGGGAGGTGGGGCACGATGTCCTATTCGAGCTGCGTGGGAGGGGAGTGGGGAGGAAGAGAGAAGTGGGGGGGCCAGGGAAGGGGGCCTGAT
>NW_020951147.1:7089810-7098672 GCF_900497805.2 Vombatus ursinus
GGGGGGGGCCAGGGAAGGGGACCTGATGGGGGGGCCCAGGGAAGGGGACCTGATGGGGGGGCCAGGGAAGGGGGAACTGATGGGGAGAGAAGGGGAGGCGTCACGGAAAGGAAGGGGCTAAGGATTGGGCGAGGGGGCCCTCGGTGGCCTTGGGGCCGGCTCCCATTCCGGTCCCTGGCCTCCCTCCGCAGCCGACGGTTCGCCCTCCGCAGAGGAAGATGTCAGCGCCAGGAGGCCCGAGGAGGAGGAGGAGGGGGAAGAGGGGGAGGAAGAAGAGGCCGAGGCCCCGGAGTGGCAGGCCAGCAGCGCCCCCCCTGCTCCGCCCCCACCGCCCTCTCCGCCCCCGCCCCCGCCCCCGCCCGCCCCGCGCAGCCGGGAGCAGAGGCGCAACTACCAGCCGCGCTGGCGGGGCGAGTACCTGATGGACTACGACGGCCGGCGGCGCGGCCTGGTGTGCATGGTGTGCGGGGGCGCGCTGGCCACGCTCAAAGTCAGCACCATCAAGCGCCACATTCTGCAGGTGCACCCCTTCTCCATGGAATTCACGGCGGAGGAGCGCAAGACCATCCTGGAGGCCTACGAAGAGGCGGCCCTGCGCTGCTACGGCCACGAGGGCTTCGGGCAGCCGGCGCCGCCCGCGGGGGGCCCGGACGGGGACGTCCAGCCGGGCGCCGTGTGCCGGGCGTAGCGCGGATGGGCCGGGCTCAGCGCGGTGGAGCCTCTGCCCAGCCCCCCCCCCCCCCCCCCCGATCTTCCTCCCCAGTGAAACCCTGAACCCTCTTGGGTACCCCAGACCCCGCTGGGAGGGCGCCCCGTCTTCCCGGGGCAGCCCCGCCTGGCCCCCACTCGGCTGCCTCCCCGCTCCGTCAGGGGCCCCTTTGCTTTCTGATGTTTACCTCCGTGGCCGTCCCCGGCTTCCCTTCCTTGTCCCCCAACCACCCCTTTCCTGCCCGCCCCCTCCTTCTACCGACCAGGGTCGAGTTTCTCCTGAGTTATAGGTGATCTCTCCCCATCCCAGATGGGTCCTCCGTGGACCAGAGAGAAATAAGGAGCGGGCGCCGGAGAAGCAAGCCTTCGTTCGATCCCCAGCCGCCCCGCCCCGCAGGGCCCAGGGAGCGGCTGTGGAGTGGGGCCCCTGCTTCGGAGCTGCCCAAGGTGCTTCAGAGAGTGGGAGGAGGAGGCCAGGGCGGCATGTGCCAGAGCCCTAGGTTGCTTGGCCTCCCCGTCACCCCCGCCCCCCTCATTGCCCTGTCTTGTGGCTCTTTCCTGAGCGGTTTTAGGAATGTGAACTTCTGGGCCCTGGCATTAAGCATGAAGCCCAGTGAGTGTGCCTGGCCCTGACTTCCCACCGTCCAGTGGGGGAAAGAGGTTGAGTTAGGAATGCAGACTCCGGGAGGCCCCAGAGAGGAGTTCCTGGGGTACCCTAGACCTGACCTCCCCTTTCAAGATGGGTATCCGTTGTTCACCGTTCAGTATTAGAGCCTTCCACCCTCCGGCCCTTTCCTTCTGCATAGGGGGTGGTGTCTTGGCCAAGGTCCTCATTGCTCTGCTCCATTGCACATGACCTAGAAAGGAACCATCCCAGAAGGTGGTGTTACAAGCCCCCAGCCTCACTACTGCAGGTCGATTCCCGGCACTGGGTGGGCTGATGATGGCAGCCTGGCCTTCCTGGCCTGTGTTTGAAATGGGAGGGGTTTTGTGAAGACGTTGACTAGGTACCTTCCTACCTTGCCCCGTCCCCTCAAGTCCCAGGGTCCGAGGATGCCAGCTGGGTCGTGTGTCCCAGGTCCTCCCCACTCTGCTCCCCTTGCCATTCCAGTTGGGTTTTCCTGGCTCTGAGCGTGACAGTATTATGACGGCAAACAGGTAGTCTCTGGGAACCGGGAGGGGCAGAGACCCTGGTCGTCAGTTTCAAAGTTTTAGCACTTTTTTTTTTTTAAATACCCTTTTCCCTTTCGTTTGGGTCTCATCGACCTCATTCTGCCCAAAGCTACTCATTTCTGAGAAGCTGAAAGGTAAGGACCCTGCCAACTCGCCCTCTGCTTCTAGGCCTATCTAGATGGTACAAGCTTGGGGGAAGAGGCAGTCCTGTCCCTTATTATATTCCATTCTCCCAACCTTACCCTTCCATCTCCCCATGGCTGGGGGGTAGGGGCATTCACATTTCTGGGCTGGGCAGGTCAGAAAAATTGGCCAGGTAGTTGGGGCCTGAATATTTTAGGGAGTGGGGGTTTACGATCATCTAGGCAGGTCCAAGTTTGGGGTGTTTCGATTCATTCTCTCCTGTGGAGAAAAGGTGGCCCCAAGATCAGGCCCTTGGCTCTTATTTTTTATTTTATTTGGAAAACTATTTAATGCTTTTATATGAAGGGGGAGGGGGGGAGGGAGCTGGCCATCACCCTTATGTGCAAATGTCTTTATTTATTATTCGTGTATCAGAGATAAGCTGTGAGGTGCACCCCAGGAGACTGTTTCTTACATTGCCCTTGGGGAAGAAGGCAGAGTTCTGGACCACTGAGGGAGGATGGACGTGGGAAAAGAATGGGAGGGTAGCTCCCCAAGAGATCCAAGGACAGCAAGGACTGAGACAACTCAGTCACAAGTGCTTCTCTGGGCCCCCAAGTTCTAACCTCTAGAAAGTGAGGCTTTAGGGAGTTGAAGGGTTTTTCCTCAGGGGCTGTCACTTTAGAGAAAGGTGACTGTGGAAGAGGTATTGTCTTTGGGTTGACGGATGAGCTGATGGGTTCTTGAGCCAATACTGTACCGCTAAGCAACCTGCTGTCCAGAAAGTGTGGGGGCCCCTGTAGATGGTCAAATCTAGGGGGCCCTGCCCAAAGCCACAGGGCTTGAGTTCATGTAACTGGAACTGAGCCTTTCTTCCTGGATCCAGAGTCTACTTCTGATGGGAAACTGCTGGTTAAGGACACTGGGCTGGCTGTCAGGGACTCTGAGGTATCCTGGATATGATCGGTAGCTGTTGGTGTTTGCTGAGTTCTTTGAAGTAATCCTGCCTTGCCAACCTTTTTCCAAAAGTGCCCCATCAGTGGTCCTCTTGAATGGGATTGCTTTTATGCCAGGACAAAGGGGAAATGTTGGGGATTACTTTTGTTATGAATGGAGGTCTCTCACAACTCTAAAAATTCTGATCTGGGATGTTCAGATTTCAAAATCTATCCACACTACTAATTAAGAATATTAGCTGGACCTGTTCAGTATAACATATGTAATTCAGTATAATCTGGGTCTGTTCAAAAAGGGAATCATGAATGCCTCCAAACTTAAGGTATTTTTCTGAAAAATATCTTGCTTGCCTAAGAAGGAAATTGCCTGTTGGGTGGGCACCATTCCCTTGATACTCATGGAATACCTAAGTGTGTCAGAGCTGGGAAGAGACCCCAGTGATGACTAAGGTCCTCCCTCCCTCCCCCCTTTTACAGGTGAGGAAGCAGGGAAGTTAAGGGACCCAAGAGCCAGGGAACAAATCCAGTCTTCAGTAGAAACAAGCCAGCACCTGAGCCAATCCCATGTGCCAACCCAATGAGTCCAGCAGTTTAGGGCAACCATCAGACTGCTATCCTTAAACCCAGCTCCCATCTCAGTTACGCCTGGGTGGAGAGCAGGCTAAGCCTGACTAAGAAACCTCCTTCTGCCCCCAGGGGCACCAGGCACACTGGGGTGGAAGGCTTTGTCGACCAACTGAGCCCCAAGTGTTCCCAAACAGGTGCTGGAAATTCTAATAAATTTCCATTCTGAGTATTATCAGGTCCCCTGATTTCTTCCCCAAGGTGGCACCATTTGCATATTACAGAAGCTGTGGCAGAGGGGGTTAGTGGGCAGAGCCCTGGTGCTGTGGTGGCTGAGGCGTGCTGCACGCCAACCCAACACTCTGCCTCAGTAGTCTTCGCGGTTGATGTGTCTTCATGAACATTTTTTAAGACGGTATGCTTGCTGTTATAGCCAATATGTAAATGTTACTCTGAATATATATTTATATGCCATGTTACTACTTAGTGACATTATCCAAACATTTGTATGCGTATTTGTGAAAAGTTGTTTGCATCCATTTTTTTATATCTGCCTAAGTTTTGTAAAAGAGGTATGTTGAATAAATTCTTTAAAAATGAAGAGCTGTGGTTCTGCTGGGTAGATGGTCCAGAGAGATGGAGTGAGGCAGGAATTCAGAAGTTCTACAATTTCTTCAGCAGACCTTATGGTGTTAGGACTGGGAAGCAAATGAAGAGTCCATCGTTAGCCGGTCCCTACACTTGGCCATCCTTTATGGGTGACTGAGGATCATGATTTTGCCCAAGCCTCCCAAATTCCCATCCCGAATGTGGCTTCAAACCACATGCCTCCATTTTCCTCTTTCGAGAGCACCCTCCTCACGATTAGCCCAAAGTCCTGGGGAATGTGGGATGTTTTCATTGCTAATGATCCCCGTAGCAAGAGAATGCACCAGCCTGAAGCAGGGATACCCGTGCAACAACAAACTAGACCAGAAGCTGTTCCAGCTGGGTACAATGTACCAGGGCTAATGCTCCAGGGGCACAGCCCTTGAGGGACCAGGATCCCCTCCACACCAGGAGACATCTAAGCAGAGCTAAGTGTCTGCTCTCCTCCCACCCCACCCTAGGTCATCAGCCCCTGAAGGTGGATGCATGCCCAGCACACGGCACAGACCCTCCGTGCCCCCCGGGAAGTGCTTCACGTGTGCTAAGTGACATTGATGTTTCAGACTTTGGGGCTTCTGTCAGGTGGATCACAAATGTGTTTGTGGTCTGGGGAACAAGCTGTTGAGACAAAAAATCGAGTCAGCCAGAATCACAGACATTGTGTTCTTTTTATTAATACCACATCAATTTGCAGTTTGACAGGAACCAAGATTCTCCAGGCTCCTTGGAAGGGCTGCTACTGTATTTTATGTTGCACGCACATACACGCACACACACAGAGCTTCATTAGTAGTTTTTTGTCTACATTTTTTTCCTTTAAAAAAAAAAAAACAACAACAAAACCTGCCTGGCACAAAGATCTGTCCAATGATCAAAACACAGCAGTAATAATAGAAGACAGAAGCGCAAGGCATAGAGGCTCCTGGGGCGGAAAGAGGTCCTCTGGAGGGGAAGCCCAATGACTGTCAGGGCCCTGGAGGAGGGAAAAAGGCTCAAGAGGAACATGACACACGGGGAGGGACGATGCCGTCTCTAAGCTCCCAGCACCAAAGTCTTCCTACTACTCAGCTAAGATCCCTAAAAAGGAGTTTTTCAACAAAGAGAGAACTTTTCCTATGCTACTTTCTACTGAGCTGCAGTTGTGGGCCTAGAAAAAATGGGTCCATTTCCTCCAAATGTTCCACGTTCACTACTTAACACCTTTGGCAGCTCACATGTAAACTCAGCAACAAATGTATTAATGGAAATCAAGAGCTTCCCAAATCTACTGTCAGAAGAAAATGTTAGGAGGGAGGAAAGAAAGACACTTCTAGCAGAGCCCCAAGTGCTAAGTAAATCTCACAGCAGCAGCTGAGTTAGGCCCAGCTGCTCTGCACCATCTGTCCTCTGACTGGATATGGTCCTCACCAAGGTGACCTGGCACCTCACCAACCCTGCCTCAGGAACCCCTGGTCCTAGAGGCTCCAGCTAGGACCTGCTTCATCACCACGTCATGAGGGACAGTTTGGGCCAAGGCAAATTTTGAAGAGACATATTCTCCACTCCCCCCCCCATAAAAATGAAGAAAATCTTCAAAATAAACATATATAACCTCCAAAATGCAAAGCTACCCTCAAAACAAGGTTAGACTCCATGTAAACCACAAAATGTACTTCTATAAACTAATCTGCATTTTGTTCTTCTGATTAAAAAAAAAAAAAAAAAGGCTTTATTTCCTCCTCCCAAACCCATGCTGCCAACCAAAACCCCTTGTTCTGGGAGTCAGAGGTTTTTTTTAGTACAGCTCAGGCAAACTGCTCCTTAGGGCAAAGATCAGAAAGGTATGTGAGGGCAGCCCATCGGAGAACACACAACAAACAGGGCAAAGAAGGGAGATGGAAGAGGTGGGTCATGTTTCACAAGTTCCTCTTAGCATGTTCCCCAACCCCCGGACTGAGATAGAATTACAACAACTGAGGAGGCCACATGCAGATTATTTTTCTCTAACAAGTTTACAGCAGTGTACAGCAGTTACAGACTTTTTATTTCATAATATGAAAAGTACAACCTTATTAAACTTGAAGTGAGGTGGGGGAGAGGGAGGAAAGCACAATATAGGAATGAGTTATAGAAGACTAAAGCTCAGAACTGGTGTCAGAAAAGGAATACGACAAACGTCTACTTCTCAAAACGGTAGTTCCTTAACTGTTTAGGGAGGAGAGAGTGGCAGGCTGAGAAGGGTTCCTTTTCTGGGTTTCCTTCTGGTCCTTGTTCTCCAGTACCAATATCGTGCTCATCAGACAGAAGGTAGACCATTACTATTTCTAAGTTATTAAATGGAACGGAGAGCTCTACCTTTTCAGAGGTTCCATTAGAGAGAAGACAGCCACGAGAAGAACAAGGACCATTATGTGCTGGCCTTTCCCACAGTGGGGCAGGAAAATGAGGTCAAAGAGGTACAAAAGACCTAGAAGATGTGAAATACTAAAGTCCTTTTATGCCCATACTCCTGTCCCAAAATAATTTGCCAAAAATAAAAACAGTTCTCTTTTAATTTAAAAATAAAGATAAGCTGATGATGAGAGATTGGTAAAGACCAGTCTGTGGGAATTAGGTGGTCGGCCTCTTTCTTGCTCTTCCACCCTCCCCATTCCACCCCACCCCTACCCAGCTAGCTATGGATTTATCCCACCAATGTGATCCTGTGGATTCTAAGACATCAGTTCTTTTTAGTCCAGAATGTTCTTGTGCTTGATACTGAGGGCAAGGATGAGGGAGGGGAAAAATACCAATTAAAAAAAAACAAACTTGGAATGCAGGCTCAAGCTGACAATGAGCATACTCCTTCATAGGTACGAGTAACAATGGTTACAAACTATTAAATGGTGTTTTAGTGACTGTTTCATTTCCAGTTTCTGAGTTGTTATTCTGCCTTTTTCTTTGCAATGCCAGGCAGTTTTGCTTGGATCCTATATGAGAAGAAAAACAAAAGAAAAAAATGACGCAACCTCTAGAATAAAACATTTCATCTCTAACACTAGGTGAAAGAATCCTAATTTGTGATTTACATACTAAGTATTAGAGCTGTAATCTCATCAGGGTAGGGATTCCCCTGATGTGGGAACTCCCTTTGCCCACACAGATTTCTATTCATGATTCAGCTGGTCAACACTAGAAGGCGAGTTAACTTGCCCAGAGTCACACACCTATTCAGTGTTGAGGCAGAATTTGAATTCAGGTCTTCCTGACTTCAAACTCCCTGTTTGCCTCAGTTTCCTCACCTGTAAAATGAGCTGGGGAAGGAAATAGCAAACCAGTCCAGTGTCTTTACCAGGAAAATCCCAAATGGGGACAGAGTCAGACACAACTGAATCGAATAAACAACAACAACGATTCTTTTGTGTTTTTGTTCAATTGTGTCCACCTTTTCATGACATACTGTCCGTGGGGTTTCTTGGCAAAGATAATGGAACGGTTAGCCGTTTCCTTCTCTGTTGGATTAAGGCAAACAGAGGATAAGTGACTTGCCCAGGGTCACAAAACTAGTTAAGTGTCTAAGGCCAGATCTGAACTCAGGTCTTCCTGACTCCAGGCGCAGCACTCAATCCCCTTAGCCACCCTATCACAGGAGTAAGTTTTAGAATGTTTCAGGAGAAGAAGTTTAGATGTGCCAGGAAGTATTTTCACACTGTAGCAATAAAAAATACTTACTTTGCAACAACTGCCTTGGTCTGATCACGAGCAATGCCAACATAATGGTCAATCTGCGTCTTTAAGGAAGAAAGACGGCGCAATTGTAAAAGCAGACAGAACGTTAAGTCTCTTTTAAGCAATTCCTCCCCTGAGTTAAGTCCTTTTCCTCTAATGTAACTATCTTCATCTAGGCAAAGGAGGAACACAAAGCTGAAAAGCCACAGGAAGAGCTAACAGTGAATTCTTCCATGATTTGGGGACATAGTTTGGATTTTTTATTTTCTGTTACAAATGTTCCTCACTCACTGAAGCCCTAAGCTTGAGAGCACCTCTACTGAGGTGCTCCCCTAGAAGGCTATGGGAATTTATAAGGATAAAAGTATGAAACGGGTTTTCAACGTCTAATATACTGAAATCAATCATTTTTCAATAACATTTTATCTGAAACAGTCAAAATCACTTACCTTATACTTTTCATAGACAATTGGAACACTGAAGACCAGCAGTTCAGCTGTAAGAAACAATGTTATGTAAGGAGGAAATGTATGGCATAATCAAAGCAATATACACACCTCTTAAATCTGAATGAAAGAAAACAGTTCTAACTTCTGATTCACAATAACTCCCAGAAAAGAAATCTAAATTAAGAATGTAATCTGAGCTTTAGGGGGATGCAGGAAAATAGCGGCATCCCAGTAAACATGGTTTGTGAAGGGCACTTGGGGTCAAGGCCATGTGGCACAGGAAAGACAAGGACAGCGCTGGGCCAGCCTCTGTGCCCACTCACAAATACGTCAGTGCCTGTAACAACTGCTGGGGACAAAGGCAAAAACAGGGCTGGGTTCACCCCCGCCCTCAAGGACTTCTCATTCCAATGGAAGAGATGACCCATCACTAACTAGGAAGAGAAATCACACACAGACACACAGACACACACACAGACACACACACGGACACACACAGACACACAGACACACACACACACACACACACACACACACACACACACACACACACA
>NW_020951147.1:7098682-7163113 GCF_900497805.2 Vombatus ursinus
CACACACACACACACACACACACACACACACACACACACACACACACGGGAGGCAGCCTCCTCCCCAGGGAAGTTCTCCCAGACTTTGACATGCACCTTTTCCAAGCACTCTAGCGGCACCACTGCCTTACCAAGAATCAGGAGGGTAATCCCGTTGAAAACTGCACCCACGTACGTCATCAGCCACATGAAGACAGCCAGCTACAAAGGACACAGTCAGACTGTTAGAGGCACAATCCCACGATGGCAGACAGTTCACCGGAAATTCCCCCAGCTCAAAGGTCAGAAAACTTTGGCCTCAGGCCTGTTTTTCTGTACAACTTGTGAACCAAGAATGGTTTTTGAATTCTTAAGTCCAATGAAACTTTATTTAAAAATGTAAAAAATATTCTTACCTCGAAGGCAAACCATGGCAATTTGCCAGCCTTGCTCCTTAAGTAAGTACCTGGCCCCCATCACTGCAAACTAATTCCAAAGGTTCTCAAAATGTCAGAGCTGCTAAGGTTCTGCAGAACCCTTACCCCAAAGCCAAATTCAAACCTAATTCTTGCTATAATTACTTTCTCCCTTTCCTCCTCCTGGTCTGTGTTCTTTTAGCAGGAAGAAAGGTCTTCTCCACTACTTCTGCCCTCACTTTGCAGGCTTGGTTTACAGTTACTGCCAGGCTCCCTCTTGCCTTTTCCCCACTGAGTCCTTATTCCCCCTCGAGCTCTAACTGACCTTTAAGGAATCCACCAGATCTTCCACCAGAAAGAGACGGATGACGAGCTTGAGAGCCTTGTTGACGTGGACCATCGCAGCATTGACGTAATTATGGAAAGCTTCTGAGGACAAAGCAATGTCCACATCCAGGTAGGCCCTTCATGGACAAAGAAAAAACAATCAGACACTTGACTCCAAAATTTAAATCACTCCATAAACTCATCAATGTAGACTGCAACCCACCCATGCCTGCCTCTCCTAAATCTTATCCATGTCTTCCTAGAAGATCAAAACCAACCTGGGATCCACCCAACAAGCTGGAAGCTTCCTCTTGGCTTGCAAAGAAGTAAAAATCTGGTTTACTGGGTGGATGGTGAAGGGGACATAACTCAAGAACTCCTAGGTCTCTACTCTCAACTCTATCATGTTACTGTGATGTAACCATAAGCCTTGTGTTGATTTTCTTCTCTGTAAAATGAAAAGTAAAATTTTGCCTTAAAATTAGTTCATGAGAATTAGGGGCAACAGCTATTTAAAGCATTTAGTTACAAAATAAAACCCCACCATATAAATTCAAAATCATGCTCTTAAGGAGAAAAAAGTGGCATGGAAAATGCACTAGTAGAGCCATAATAAAACTATTTCTTTGAATCACTTTTCTTGCTTTTTTTTGGGGGGGGGGAGGGTGTGAGGCAGTTGGTGGTTAACTGACTTGCCCAGGGTCACACAAGCTTGTAAGTGTTATGTGTCTGAAGCCAAATTTGAACTCAGGTCCTCCTGACTCCTCGGCTGGTGCTCTATCCACTGAGCCACCTAGCTGTCCCTCTTGCATTTTTTACAATCCTAAAGAACACGCTTGAGGTAAAAATTATTCCTTTTGAATTCTTTAAATGAAAGGAAACTAAGGGGCAGAGTGGAAGCATTAAATCTTGGGGCAACTCTGGACAAATGTCTTTCTCCCTACTTGGGAAAGCTCCTTTTTCTCTAAAAAATGATAAAAATACTTGACACTTCTTTCCCTCAAAATAATATTTTAAGGGGTTTCAACAGGAAAGTATTAGAAACCCTATGACTGATATTTGCAAAAAAGTCTGAGTAACCAGAAATCGATCCCAGAAACACATGCCCACCTACCTGGCTTTACCAAAACCTGACCTCTAATATAAATGCAGCTGAGGCATTGACAGAACTATGAGATGAATCAAGAACCCCCAACTTCTCCAGCCATTTAACATGCCATGGATGAAAACGCTCTGCCAAGCATTAAGATTTATAGAGTGCTCCGAGGCCTGACTTTCCAAAAGGCTAGGGGCCACGTGTTACCCCGTCTGTTCATTACTTCAAGCTGCCAGTTTCTGCCAGATGTGGGAGCTGAAAGGTTCTCCAGTCTATAGCCACAGCCTCCATAAAGTACCTCTTCTTGGAGAAACCTCCCTCTGCAAGGAATTCCTTAGCAGCACCCCATGCATGGAGTAAACCTCTTACAGTATTTAGCACTGTCACACTGGTCACTGAGCTGCAGGATTTCCGTTAAAATACTTTTGCACTCACTTGAACGGATGGCCCTCTTCTGACTTCTGCACAGCTTGGATGACAGACTTGTAGACCCGGAAGCTGATGGTGACAGAAAGGAGGGCCAAGATGAGGTAAGAAGCCACGCTGATGACACTAAAAGCTGCCAGGGAGAGCAGCATGATCAATGTTGTGCCAAAGACAAGGCCAGTCTTCTTGACATCCCGCCAGAAGATGAGGTCGTGCACTGCCAAAGGAGAAGGAAGAAGCTGTAAGAACACAAGCAAATAACCGCAACAGGCTCCGCTTCTAGCTGGCCCTTGTCCTAGCCCGGACACGATGTATCCTCTCTCTGTGAAAACCTACCAGACAAAATGAGAAGGCAGCATTGCTGTAAACGGCTTTCATTAGACAAAAGGCTTCAATCAACTGAGCTTCCCCAATTGCATCTAAAATAAAACGGTACTTATGTAGAGCTTTTCAGAAATACCTTCATTTTCACAAAGCAAATCAGCATTCAGTAAAACCTCAAGTCTAAGTTGTGAGTTTGGATTCAACAGAACATCAAACAATGTTTATCTGAAGAGTGCTTTTGCACGAAGGAGAAATTTGTAATAAACACACCTGGATGTGTTCTTTTAAACATAGCCAGAATAACTCAGGATGTTACCAGATTTCAAAGTCAGAGATGGAAGAAACTTACTTCCTTAGAGTTTTCAAAGCATTACATGACAGCTAGCTATCAATACTTGAGCAAATGACAATTATTCTACCTTTGCTAGACATAGTATGACAATTACTATTCTATTAGGATTTCACTGATGAAAATGTGGCTAATTCTAATACTGACAGTGCCACTGTCTTTTAACAGGGTGTCTACCACACAACTGACATAAAAAGTACATTCTATTTATCAAAAGAGATTTTAGGATCCAAGTTAATATATCCAAGACTGGCAGTTTATGTCTAATAATCTTCATTGCTTGTAAAGCATTACCAGGGACAGCTATACTAACACCATTCCCTCCATTCCCCCAAACCTTCAAGAATCTAGGGATAAATATGTCCATAGGTTGGGGAAGAATAGTAAATGAAGAAATACTAAGCTGATATCTGTCAAGAAAAAATACTAAAAAAACAACTCTGGCCAACAGACGGGAGATGAGGAGTGATTATTCTCTTTAGGTCAGGGTTAACAAACGTAATCCGTGGTGAAAAGTTGAGAAGTGAAACTTTAGGGAAAACCCAGTCTTTTCTGTTGAATCTTTAGGTGCATAAAAGGAAAAAGAATGAATTTGTATTGGGGGAAGGAGAGAGATCCAAAATAAACTGAACTATACTGAAATGAGGGGAGCGGAGCAGGATACTCTGAGTTCACAAAGAAAAAGCCGGTTTATGAATTTTGGGTAACAGGAGCTTGGAAGTCTTTCCAGTTGCTTCAAGTAGATTTCAGGAAGGTAATTTTAACCAAACCAGAAACAAAGAATACAAACCTAAGGTTTTACCCCAGAAAAGGCCTGTGACTCTCTAGCGACTGAGATCATTAAAAGTTCAACCTTGGAATGGATGGTGGAGGTCTGGTGGACTATTGAGGAAGGAGAGTTGTCCTAAGACCTAGGGCTGAAGGAAGCATTAAACACTTGGGATAAATGAACTAGTATCTTTAAGCTTCTATTTCATTAACACAATAACAGCAAGTGGCACACCTTTAACTTAACTAGGACCCTGAGGGTCCCTCAGATCGGCACACCGGAGTCAGAGCATCTCTGAGTTTGGCTCTGATACGTACTAACTTCTATCATTCTGGGCAAATCACAATCTAAAACTCAGTTTCCCCAATCCTCCCAACTCTAATGTTATATGATCTCAGTATCTGTTTCCTCAGCATGTACATCTGTTTATCCGATTACAAATAAAACAAAATTCTTTGTATTCATACAAAGGGAATTTGACCAACATATCCAAGTACTATGACAAAGAAATGGAAACACAAGGTTTACTGATTTGCTCATCATCCTAAAATCCATTCAGTAACTGACTTGTTCCACTCTATAACTGTACAAAAAGTCAGCCAGAAGCACATGGATATTAGGAAAGGACACCTCCAGAGGGAAGAGCACGTCCAGAGAGAAGGCCAAGGACACACACAGCCGCAAGGTTATGTGTCTTCGGGCAGCAAGAGTAGTGTGTCCCTATGACAATGTCCCAGAGAGCTGCATTGGGCAGCAATGCCACAGTACTCATACCAAGACAGTTCAGATCCAGGGGCTTTAAGAACCCCAGTACTCTATCCTGGTATGCCAGAGAGAGCTCTCAAGATTCAGTGCTCAAAGGTCCAGGGGGCAGGCTTACCCTGGCAAGAACCCAAGGGACAGAACAAGACCAAAGAGTCGGACCCAAAAGTGTACCAGGGGATGGAGCTCTGCCCTAGCTCTGAGCTCTATTCAGGAATTAAAGCTGGAGAAATAAGTGAATCAAAGAAAACAGACCATTACCAAGAATTAATGCAAATCTAACCCCATAACAACTGTAAGTTTTTCCTTTTTCAAAGGAAAAAATGAATTTTCCACAAGGATTACATTACCTAAAAGAAATGAAGCAAGAGACAAAAGCTCATGAGGAAAGACTCAAAAGGAGAATTGGCTTAGAAGATTAAGTGTTTAAACCTTAACCAAAAAATGGAATCGTTGAAAATTAGAACAGACCAGAAAAGTCAACAACCCCATGACACAGTAAGAAATATTAAAACAAAACCAAAAAATTTAAAGTAGAAGAAAATGTTACCTATCTGATATATAAAAACCAAATTACCCGGAAAACAGGTCAAGGAAAGATCTTTTTTGGATTCCCTGAAAATCATGATTTTTAAGAGTCTGTATTTCAAGAAATCATAAATGAAAACTGTCCAGATCTAGGAATGTCATATCTAAAACCCAGAAATTCCCCATTTAAAAGAACAAAACAAAACCCAGCAAACATCCGGAAACTACAACCAGGTTCACACAAGGTTTGGCAACTTCTACTAAAACCAGAGGAACAGAATATTGGACTACAACATTCCAAAAGGCAATAGATTTGAAACCAAGAATACTATAATTCTAGAGAGCGGAAAGCATGAATCTTTATTGGAAGAAGACTTTTAAGGATTCCTGATAAAAGGGCCAGAACTAACAAGGAACTCTGTAATACAAAACATTAGAATCAACAGAAACCTATAAAGGGAAATTTATTTGAGCAACTAGAAGGAACTACAGGATAATGTAGAACTAACATTTTAATGGCAAAGAAGAATTGTGTGATTCCTTCAGAATCGTTGTGTCTTAAAGGATATATAGTTAATTAAATAAGATACAACAGTTCCTAGGGGTGGAATGGTTCAGTTCAGAAGATTTTTGAGAGGGGAAAGGGAAGGAAGAGTAAAACGAAGCAATATGCTAGAGTAGAAAGGAAGAAAGGGAGCAAACTTTCTACTTCTCAAAATTAGAGTACATAAGAATATACAAGCAAGAGGAAGGGAAACAAAAAGTGGTCACCAGAGAACTATCTTATCTGAATACACAGTTTGTTACAGAAACTGATCAAATTCATTAGGGAAACCAGTTTGGGGGCTCAGGGGAGGTCAAACATAGGATAACAAGCTGAAAGGCAGAGCCATACAAGACAAACTTCCTGAAACTACAGGAGGAATTAAAAGAGGGAAAAACAAGAATTACAATCTAAATGAGGGCCTTACTGGGGACGACTGGGGAATGGCTGAACAAATTGTGGTATATTAATGTAATGGATGAAATTACAAAAGAGACAGTATCAGAGAATACCAAGTATTATGAAATGACCCTGAGTAAAGTAAGAACCAGGATAACTGATACAAAGACGACAACAACACCGTAAAGAAAAACAACTTAGAAAAACTTCAGAAGTCTTATCAAAGGAATGATCAACCATGTCTCCAGGAGACCTATGAGGACACCTGTCACCTGTCTTATGACAAGGAAGTGACAGACACAAGGGAAAGACAAATATATTTTGGACGTGACCACTATGTGGATTCATTTGGTTTGACTGTTACAAGTTTTAATTTTCCCTATCTAGATTAATATGAAGAAAGAAAGGACAATCAGTAACAGTAATATAAAAAAAAAAAAAAATGCCTTTTAAACTACACAGAAAAAAAACCAGAATTTCAGAAGGAAGCACAAAAAGGGGCAGTTTTCAAAGTAGTTTGTAGAGTGTATTACATACTTTTAAAAGCGGTGAGATTTTATTTCATATAGAATCCTCTTTCTGTGTTCTCAATATATGGGAATGTCCTTTCTTTGAACACTAAAGTTAGGACCAGACCGTTCACTTGTGCGCATTATAAAGCAAACTTGAAGTCAAGAGTATTACAAATACTGAACAATCACAGCTTATCTTTGCTGAAAGGCTGAATCAGCTAACAAAATGTTCATTCTGATGCATGAGGCACAACTAAATTATTAAGGAAGAAATGACTTTTACACGGTATGATGTCTACCAAAACCTCTGGTTTAGATGCCAATGGTTCAGACTTTGAGAGCACAGTGACACACTTGGGCTGGCTGGCTGATCTATAAAGGAGGGTCTGTTAACTGGGAGAGTTATATAGGCAACTTGCCAAACTTTTCAAAATGCTTAAGCGTTTCAGAAAGGCCACTTACAAACAACTGATCCGATTCCCCTTTTGTCTCTTACTAAAGAAACTCCACTAGAGAGCACTCTGTTAGCGTTGGGTTGGTGCTCTTTATTCTTTGACAGGCCAAGGATGACCAAAAGAATGCTAAGATTGAGTTTTTTTTTTAAAAATAATTTATTTTGATTTATCAATAATCACTTCCATATGCTTTTGAGTTTAAAATTTCTCCCCCTTCCTCCCCACCACCCTCCCCAAGATGGTGCACAATCTGATATAGGCAATACATTTACATTCATATTAAACATATTTTCACATTAGTGATGCTGTAAATAAAAATTAAAACCAACAGGAGGAACCATCAGACACAGGAAACAAAACTCAACAGAAGGGAAGAAAGAAAAAAAAAACAGCAATTTGACTTCCATAGTTCTTTTTTTGAATGTGGATAGCATTTTCCATCACAAGGCCTCTGGAGATGTCTTAGATCCTTGTATTGCCGGGAAGGGTTAAGTTTATCAATATTAGTCATCACACAACGTGGCTGTTATTGTGTACAACATTCTCTTGGTTCCGCTCACTTCACTCAGCATCAGACCACACAAGTCTTTCCAGGTTTTCCTACCCCCAGATCCCTAATCTGAGAAACCGCTGTTGTAATTGCCACTCTCTAGCCAGTTGATTCATCCATCCCCTTGGCTTCCCATCCTGGCCCTGACTTCACAGAAAACCAGACACTGCTCTCTCCAGGTTCTCCCTCTACCTGCCTGCCTGCCCTGGGCTTCACCTGCGGGTCACTGCACCCCTACGTGTGCCCGTCTCCCCATCCCCATTTCTATACTTTGCCTGAGCTACCCCCTTCACATGGCTTCAGTGATCATCATCTCCCTGCAAAAGATCTATTTATGTAACTATCTCTCCCCGTCCTTGGATTGTCCTCTGTTCAAGCCTGCAATATGTTCCCTTCCCTCTTTACCTTCGCCTCTCAGAAGCTTCTTCTACGTCCTTCCAAATGTATATCCTGGTTCGTTGCATAGGGTTTGGAATGTAACAGGCTCTTTAATAAAAGATCCAGCTATCTGGAGAGTCCTCTGACAGTTCAAATGCAAAACGAAACTCAACAAACCACATCTTACCTTTCTTAGCAGGTTCTCAGTTTCTGTTGACAGCACTGGCACTAACCCATCCCCCCAAGCATTTATTAAGTGCTTACAATGTGCTGAGTACAGTGCTAGGGATGCACATACAGTAAATTAAACAGTCCCTACTTGCAAGTTACATCCAAAAAATGAGACAGACAGAAAGGGGGGGTGGTGTGTGGAACATGAACAAATACAATAAATACAAAATAATTAAATACAAGGTAATCGACAGGGTAACATCTTCCCAGTTAGCCAGGATGGAAACTGTGCTAAGTCAACTGATCCTCCCCTCTCACCCTTCACATCCAATCAGTTTTTAAGCCTTGTTTAGCTGCTCCATACCTTAGCAGAGACAGCACACCCTGTTGGATAGGCAGCTATCAATCAGTAAGACCCAGGTTCAACCCCTGCCTCTCACACACATTAGCAGCGTCACAACCTCCCTAGGCAACTCTCTGAAAGGGTTTCTGAGAAAACATTCTTTCACATATATCCCATTTTCTCCACTCATATATCCAGTCTTCCATAACTCCAATCACTTCTTATCCCAGCAATTTAGGCTGTTTCCAGCTGGTAGTCTAGTCCCCAGCCTCCAATCCACTCTCCACAGAGCCGCCATGCCAACCTTCTAAGGTACAAAACCTTCAGTGGTTCCATGCTGCCTATAGGACCTCACCCTGGCATCCAAAGCCCACCACAAGCTGGTTTCAGCTTAGCTTTCTTTATTTCACATCATTGCTCCATCAGTCCTATGTTCTTGCCAAAACAAGACTACTACTGACTCCCGGATTGCACTCTGCTGCCCTTCCAACACTACTAAACTACTGTGTCTGGTTCTTTCACTTGCCTGTATCACACTACTTTGTATTATATTTAATGGTGAACATGGTTGTTATCTTTCCCAATAGACTCAAAGTATCTTGAGGGAATCTTTGTATCCCTGTCTCACGCCCTACAAATTGTTAAGCTGCATCCTAAATAGTCACTGAAATGGACACACTTGCCAGTGTGCCCGTTCTACAGGATAACGAACGAAGAAGGGGCAAAAACAACTCATTTTCCTTTTAACTTTTGTTTGTACGTGGCCTTTTTACAAAATTCACAAATGAAAATTGGGTGTCATATTATAGTTTCTTCCCTAATTTATGAGCATACCCAATGAGTTAAATTCTACTAAGTCACAGGCAATCAGAGGTTACGTTACCTAAATAGTAAAACCACAATTTCAGAACCCAGCTTAAATCAATGGAATCCTTCCTTCAACCAGCAGTTTTGGATCTGCTCTGAATACAAGAGAAGACAACCTATTTTCCAGGATACAATAAAAAAAAAAAAAAAAAAAAAGAAAATGAATACAAAGTAACGCAATGTAGTATTCCTAGGATCAAAAACACTCAGTCCAGAGAGTATTATCCCTTGGACCTGGAAGCTCGGATTTTATTGATGATGTTCCCGTGAGTTTGAGCTGGGGTTCCTTTCAGGAGGTGATTGGTGGATGGCTTTCATTCTCTCTCTGCCCTCTTGTTCTAATGTGTCTGGACAGTCTTCTTTCATGCTTTCCTGAAATATGATAACCAGGCTCTTTCCTTTGGTCATGGCTTTCAGGGAGTCCAGTGGTTCTTAAATCATCTTCTCTTTGATCCATTTTCCAAGTCAGTCATTTTTGATGAGGTACCTTAGATTTTCTTTTCTTTTTTCAAACTTTTGATTTTAATATTGCTTATTGTCTCAGGAGTCAACTTCTATTTGGTGCATTCTCATTTTTATGGAGTCCGTTACTTGGGTGAGATTCTGTACTACAACAAAAGGTTTGGGGGGAAAAAGTCTGTACTGTGTTAAGCTATTTACTTTCTCTCTAACCCTCTACTCCAAAGCTCTCATTTTTAGAAATTAAGATTTTTTTTAAACAAAAGATCCACCTTCTTTTCCTCCAACTTCTCAACACTTCCTCCGCTTCCACTTGCTTGACAAAGCAAGAAAAACAAAATGCCTTGTCACAAACATAGACAATCAAATCAAAGTGAATTCCTGCATTGGCTGTGTCAAAAAAAAGTTTCCATCTGTGCTCCGAGCCCATGGGAAGCTCGTTTCATCACAAATCTTGTGGAACTGTAGCTGCTCACTGGGCTGCACCGTGTTACTGAGACTTCGAAAGCTGATCGCCTTTACAATCCTGTTGATATCGCCCAAACTGCTGTCCTAGTTCTACTCACTTCTCTCTCCATCGGTTCATACAAGTCCTCCCAAGTTTCTCTGAAACCATTCCCTTTTGTCATTTCTTACAAAGCACAAAAATATTCAATCACATTCATATACCATAACTTGTTCAGCCATTTCCCAATGGATGGGCCCTCCCTCAGTTTTCCATTCTTTGACAGCACAAAAAAAGCTGCTATAAGTATTTTTATACACGTGCGTCCTTTTCTCTCTTTGGTCTCTTGGGGATATAGTCTCCTCTTCTTTGCCTAGTAATACAGAAAGTACAAATCGGGACTAAATTGGGGCTTAGATGTTATCACCAAAGCTAACATTTATATAGCACTTATACTATGTACCAACTGCTAAGCACTTTACAAATATTATCTCATCTGATTCTTACAACAACCCTGGGAGGTAAGTGGTATTATCACCCCCACTTTACAGATGAGGAAACTGAGGCAAACAGCAGTAAAGTGATTTGCCCAGAGTCACACGGCTCCTAAGTGTCTTGAGGGCAGATTTGAACTCAGGTCTTCCTGACTCCAGGCCCAGCACTCTACCCACGGTGTCACGTAGCTGCCATAGAATCATGGGACAAATCCTCCCCCCCCTTCCCTCTCATTAGCTAACTTTAATAAGTCAGAAAACATTCCACTCACATATTATCACTTCCTTCAGCCAATTGCTGCATTCAAAGATCACAAAGCATACATCTGGAGAAAGATATCCTGAAAACGTAAAACTGTCTCTACCATCAGTCCGAGATGGGACTTGTCCTACACAAAATGAGAAAACTGGGAAGTCCTCTTTGGACCTGCCATACCACTGCAATCGGGGGAAATCCAACCACCACCCCCAACTTGGATACCAATATGGAGGCCTGCTCCCGTGGTGTCCCACTCCAATTCTCACCTGGCTGTAAGAAATATCTTTTAATACAGGATGTCCTAAAAGTCTTGAAACCGCACCCAGACTTTTGGAACATGTATCTCCATCGGACATAGAGGTTTTATGGCCAGACTTTGAGGTTTCTGACACTGATCAGGTTACCTTGTGCCTAAAATAGGGATCTAGGAAGAGCCTCAATAGGAGATCTGAGTGAGGGAAAAGGCTGGGGCTCAAATCTTGTGTGTGTGTGGATTTTTGTTACCCCTATCTAAAGCAAACTCAAGGTTACCATATTTAATCATTCATTCTGAGAATAATTTGTAGTCAAATAAAGGAAATGAAAAATGGGTAGGAGAAATGAATTAATAAGTATCCTCATTTTAAAACTCTTTGAACTCCAAGAGACATCGATTCTGTTATTTACATGAGTAATTGACATTTCACATGAAAAAAGATCTCAGGGTTCAAATGGTCTGTACTGATCAGTATGATTCAACAGTGTGCCCTGAACAGCCAAAAAAGTCATGCTGTCCTAGGCTACTTCTATATGAAGCCCCATGCATAGCACTGGGCCTGAAGCCAGAAGACTTGAGTTCAAAACTGATCTCAGGCACTTAACTAGCCAGGTGACCCTAAATAAGTCACTTAATGTCTGTCTCAGTTTCCTCATATGTAAAATGGAATTGTAAAATACCTTGCTGTGAGGATAAAAATGAAAAAATATTTGTAAAGTGCTTTGCAAAACTTAAAGTGCTATATAAATGCTGGTTAAGATGATGTTCAATTCCATGTAACATTTTAAGACCATATACAAAGTTGGAGAGCATTTCGGATGTATGAGAGCATTTAGTGACTAGAGACTGTACCAGTATGAAGACTGACTGAAGCAACTGAATTGTTTAGCCTAGAGAAACCTGGGGGAAGGGCAGCTAGGTGGTACAGTGGATAGAGCTCCAGCCTGGAAGTCAGGAGGACCTGAGTTCAAATCTGACCTCAGACACTTGATACTTACCAGCTGTGTGACCCTGGTCAAGTCACTTAACCCTGATTGCCTCACCAAAATAAAAAAAAGAAAAAGAAAAAGAGAAACCTAGGGGAGAGGCAACAATAACTTTCCAGCCTTGCTCTTCTTATTCCAAGAAGGCTGGACTAGGGATAACAGGATAAAAGTTGCAGAAAAGAACTTTTAACTCAACATATGGAAAAACTTTCCAACTATTAAAAGCGTCTGAAAGTGCAATGAGCACATTGATGGAGAGTGGGTTCCTTTTCAACTTTAAAATCAGTAAGTTGGACTAGGTGATTTCTAAGGTATCTTTCCAGCTCTAAATCTATGATTTCCACGACGAAAAGTTTAAGTAGAGGTTGGATGAGGTTGTAGGAGGGATTCTTGGTCTAGTACAGCTTGGACTAGATGGCCTTCAACGTTGGTTCCAATTCTTCCAATTCTGTGATTCTATTCAAGAGAAACATTCAACCTTTGATAAATCTAACTACCTTCCAGGGATCCTTCCCTAATTATACAACTTCTGGTCTTTAGACCTCATGTAGTATTATCTTTAACTCTAATGCTCTTACATGTCAAGCTATACTACAAAGCAATAATCATTAAAACTACTTAATAACTGGCTAAAAAACAAACCAACCCAAGAGAGGTAGATCAAGTGATAAGATCAACAATATACAGAAGCAAACACAATAGAATAGGGCTTAACAAACACAAAGACTCCAAACACTTGGCTAAGGAAAGAAACTATTAGCAAAACCAGAGAGCAGTTTGGCAGAAATTAGGTAAAGACCAACATCTCATACTATATTATCAAGATAAATTCCAAACACATATGAGACTTAGACTTTTATGTGGTAACATCAAAAAAATTATAGAGGAACAAGGAAAAAAATACCTTTCTGACCTACGGATAGGGGAAGATTTCATAACCCAATAAGAGATAATCTCAACTGATAAATGGTCAAAGGATATGAACATGCAGAAATTAGATAAGAAAAAAAAGGCAGAACAATATTGTTGGGAGGCTATAGGAAAACAGGCATACTATATTGCACTATTGGTGATGTTCAGCCATTCTGGAAAGCAATTTCTGGAACAATGCCTCAAAAGTCATTAAACTGTGCATGCCTCTGACCCAGTAATAGGCTACTACTAGGCCTATATAGCCCAAAGAGTTCAAAGAAAGAGAAAAAGGACTTATTTGTACAATAAAATTTATAGCAACTATTTTTGTAGAGCTTTGTTGAAACCAAGGGAGTGTCCATCAATTGGGTAATGGTAAACAAATTAGGTTTATAAATTTAATAAAATATTATGATGCCTTAAAGATGAAATGGAGAGTTTCAGAGAAACTTGGTAAGACCTGTATAAACTGATAAAGAATGAAGTGAGTAGTACCAGATCAATCAGTCAATAAACATTTATTAAGTGCCTACTACATGCCGGGCATTGTGTTAAGTGCTGGGAATACAAAAAGACAGTGCCTCTCCTCCAGGAGCTCACAATCTAATGAAAGACACAACAAGCAAAAAAATATGTACAAACAAGCTATATATAGGATGAAAAAGAGAATAATTAAAAGAAGGATGACACTAGAATTAGGAGTTGGGAAAGGCTTCTTGTAGAAGATGAAATTTCAGTTTGGACTTAAACAAAGGGAAGCCAGGAGGCATTTCAGGCATAGGAGACAGCAAGAGAAAATCCCTGCTGCTAAGAGATGCAATGTCTAGTTCGAGGAACAACAAGGAGGCCAATGTTACCCCATCAAAAAGTATTTGTGAGGGAATAAGGTATAAGAAGAACGGAAAGGGAGGAGGAGGATAGGTTATGAAGGGCTTTTAACACCAAGTGAGCAATTTATACAATACTATAAAGAAAAATGTGAGAACTGAGGACAAAAGGTGAAGCATGTGATCCACATCCCAACAGACAAGTGAAAGGGATTTGAAATACAGAGTGAGACAGCCATTTTTATATATGGTCAACGCAGGAATGTGTTTTGCTTGACTGTGTATTTGTTACAAGTGTTTTTTTTTCTTTTTCTTATTTTTGTTCAATGGGAGTAAAGAGTAGGAGAAGAAAATAATGTTCAGGAGAGAACATAATGAAGATGTCACGGAAAAATAATCAAGAAGACCTGGCAACTGACTGGATGGGAAAAGTATTGAGTAATGAATAGAGAGTGCAAAACTGAGAATGCCTCAGGTTGTGAATCTTGGTAACTGGAAAGATTGTGCCACCCTCAACAGAATTAGGGAAGGAAAGAAGATGAGTTTCAGGAGAAAGATGCTGAGTTTGAAATGCCTAAGGGGCCTTCAAAGGGATGCAGGTGATGCAGAACTGCAGCTCAGAAGGGAAGACCAGAACAAGATTTGTATTTTCATAAGTCACCTGTATAGAGGTGACAACTGATTTCATGGCAACCTCTCCTGTAACTAGTTACCAAGTGCTGTCGATGACCTCTCTGTAAAATTGCTCCTATGTTTTATAGCCCTAGTTAGTACAGACCTCTATTCTCATATACCTGGACTATTACAATACTCCTCTAACAGGTCTCCCTATTTTATTCTTTCTTCCATCAAATCTATCCTTTATTGCCACTAAAACTTTTTAATAAAAATCTTCTTTGTTATGAATTTGGTAAACATTCAGAAACATGGTAATTTCTATACCCAAGTAAAAGAAAGAGAATTGTATACGAAACCATGAATTGCCATTTCGGAAGACTTGGTTTTTAAAATACGTAATAAATTTAACCCAGTAGTTGCAAAACTGTCTTTGTCTCTTTCTGAACTTATTTCTGCTCTTCTATGTATTTTCAAAACATTTCACTGACATATATCTTCCTGGCATCACTATCATTACTTTCCACTCCCCCAGCCCCTCCTTGTAATAAATATAATCAAAGGAGAATTAATGCGGCTGAAAACCTATCTCATCCTGAACTCTTCCAGCACAACACCTCTCTGCTGAGAAGCAGAGAGCAAGATTCATCACTGGGGCTTCACACAGCATTAATCGGTGTTCAAGTCTTTCAAAGTTATACTTCCTTTACAAGGCTGTAGTCGTATTAACTTTTCTTATACACAGATTAGGGCCTGTCACTTGTCTGTTAAGTAAGCTTCAGTGGTTCCTTATTCTACTCCAAGGATCTTTAACCTGGAGTCCATGGATGAATTTCAGGAGACATGTGAACTTGGATGGGGAAAAAAAACTACATATGTCCACTAACGTCTAACTGAAACTCAGCATTTCCATCAATTATGAAAGTAGACAACAAACCACAGTATTATCAGCGGTATCTGTGACAAGAGAAATCACAGATATTTTCACGTTACAGATACTTACAATGGGTGCATGTGCACATCTCAAACTAGAGTTTACACTCTTCAATAATTTTAAATTACTATTATAGCCTTTAACTTGCCTGAATTTTAGATGTACTGTTATGTTATTTAATGCATTAATAACATTACTATATCACAGAGCTGTTAAAATATTTTTGATAACTTTAAATACAATTGGTTTCCTTTGCAATCCTATGTATTTTATTCTATTCATTCTATGGAAGGGTCTATAGGCTTTACCAGACTATCAAACAGAAAAAGGTTAGGAACCCTTGGTCTACCGAGTCAAGTTGAAACTCCTAGCATTCAAACACCTCTGCTATGTAAAACCACCCTTCGTCCCTTCCAGTCTTATACTACCTCCACTCTCCACAAACTCTAATCTCCAGGCCAGTTGGGCTTATCATTGCTTCTCAAACAGGCCTACTAATTTCCCCTGATACACTTCTGCTTTGCTTCTATGTATTTTAGGAATTTGTGTTACTGTCTTATCTTACTAAACTAGAGGTAAGCTCCAAGACCAGGATCCCATTTTATTTTAAACTCTGTATCTTCTCCCACCATCTACCACAATGCCCTGCTTACAACAGGAGATTAATTAATATTTGTTTATTGAAAAGAGTGCTAGTTCTTGATCTACCTTAAACACTCTGGTCTAGGACTTAGCAATCCATGGTGCAAGACTGGTTTTCACTCAGTGGTAGGCACAACACCAATCTAATTAATGGGAATTCTAAGGGAAAATATTATTTCTGCTATGTTTATTATATGAGTTGTATGATATATTTAAATAGCTAGATGTTTACATTTTATTCACAACAGGGAAAAGAATCTTTCCATTCCCAATCACTACACACTCTGATAGAGCTGAAGGAGTGGAAGAATGATGAGGAGGTAGTGACAGCCAGTGCCAGGAACCAGTACTGCTTCAGGCCTCCTGAGGGAGCACTGGTATCACTTCATATCTGAGTGAGAAGTTGAAAGACAAAAAGGTATGTTCCAAGGAGGGACAGAAAACAACAAAATATAAGCAGAAATCTAGAAAACTTAGCAAAGACAAACAAAGGCAAGAAACACATTAGACTGGTACAATCTTCATTTCAATTTAAATCAAGCTTCCAAAATGTTCTTAGAATCTCATTTACTTTTACTCATAGCAGTCACATCACAGAGAGCACACATAAATGTTAAAACTGCATTGTAGGTATGAGAAACCCACAGACGAAACCTGGGTTACCTTCTGAAAGGCCATCGATCCCTAGAGCCTAGTCTTCAGGTTGTTCAGGAAAGGAAAAATCGAGGCAACCCAAGAAATTTCCATTCAAGACTCACACCATATGCTCCAGGCACTCTCTTTGTCCTCATCACATGAGCCGACACTTGTAAAGTACTTTGCAAACCTTAAGGACCTATAGAATGCTAGTTATGATGATCACTCCCACCCCCAATCACTGCTTGGTCTACCTGAAACTGTCATTGGAAATAATTTGGCTTACTTCAAAATTTAGGTGCCCTTTTATTTGATTTTGGAAAAAAAATTATTTTAGTGTTCTTGGTCCTGTCAAATCTTTTAACAGCAGAAACTGACCTGAGGATAGAACGTACAACTGTTGCCTTCCCTGTTAAACGGGGGCAGTGTCCAGGTGTCTACTTGTATTTTCAGCATCTAGCACAGTGTTCCGCATATAGTAACTGATTATTAGTAAATGCCTTTTCATTCCTTCAGACATGCAGTTTGGTGAGGGAACAAAAATTATACTTTTAAAAACCTGCCTGAACGTCTCTTAAATATCCTAATTAACAGTGAATAAAATTTCTGACAAAAGATTAAACCTACCTTTTGCTCCTATACATTACTTATCCAGGCTTCTTGCAGTATCCCATTTACACTAAAGGGAAGCAGCAACTGAAAAGTTAGGCCGAGGAAAAGAACATTCAGACCAATGCTTATTAAGTTCCATAAATTAGCCCCCTCACCCCTTTTTTAACTGCTGCTACTAGGAGAGGCCCCTGTCTGTTTCAGTCACATCCATCATGCTGGTTTTAATCCAGGTTCCCAAAGTCTGTATCAGAGGGTTGGAGACACTATTCAAATATTCATAAGAAAAAGAGTAAGATGGAGTAGAATATAAATTGTAGCCTGTTATAACTTTTCCTTAAAAAAAAAAAAAAAAAGTCCCACTCCTAATTACCATCTACTTGAGCTTTCTTTCCTTACAATGTAGAGATACTAGTTTAGGGTCTAATAGATATTCCAACATGACTGGCATTCTTGAAGGAAATGTTGACATAAATGATATAAATTTGATAAAAATGTTGATATAAATATAAAACATATTAGTATAAAATGAAGATGGCCAAGACAGCTAGTTAAATCATTTTATAATCCATTTGAAGAAAAAGCAGAAGACTTTTATTTTATCCAATTGTGACTTTCTTGTCTTGCCAGCTTTTACAAAGTTAAGCTGTAAATATAAAGAATTATTTTAATTAGATGATATTTTAAATTTTAATTCAACTTTTATGGGTGGTAAAATGGGTTAACAATCTGCTTTGCTATAGGTTTGTTCAGCCAAATAAATCACCCTCAAAATGGCACAGAAGCAGCATTGACAAAGAACACAACGCTGTTACTGTGAAATATGAACACGCATGCTCTCTTTCTATGGACAAGTCTGGCCACAGCCCAAAAATTTGTGGGAACCTTTTCAAGCCAGCATTTCCTTCAGACTCAGAAAAAAAATAGTTTTTCCTCCATTAGAACAACCCTGCCGCCTCCTCTGCACTCAAACAGATTTATAATACATAGAAAACAAAGTATCATTGACTACCTCATACACAACAGAGCTGAGGGGTAAATACAGAAATGAATCAGAAATTGCAGACTTGCCTAGGTAAAGGATCAAATATAAGTAAAATAAAAACTTTAAAATACAATCCATAACAGCAATTGAACGGACACAGACACACACACACAGACACATACACCTTCCTACGGTTCAGTTACCTCCATTCTTTACATGTATTAGGCAATGGTTTTTCTCCAAGGAAAAAATAAACCAATCGGATTAAATTCAGTTGGTAGAGGACAGTAGGCCTAAAATCTAAGATCTACATAAGAAACAAATGTCCTGGCCTTTTAACTACAGAAAATTCCTCAAATGGACAGGGCTGTAAGTTTCTTGCACCCCAGAGTGAGATAAGGGATAAGGTTATGTGAAGAAGCAGAAGGTGGCACCTGAGCAGGAAGGGCATTCCCACTATGGAGCCCACTTGTATAAAGACACGGAAACAGGAGATGGAATGTTCTATACAGGGAAGACACATTAGGACAGTCTAACTGAAATGGCCAGTGTGTAAAGACAAAAGTAAACACCGATGTTCTTCTGCACAGCCACAAAGCATGGACTATCTTAATCTCCAAAGAATCAAATTATGGGTTGTCCAAATGGCACTGGTGGTAGATATGAGCATCGTATATTATCAATGACAACTTAAGTAAAATAAATAATTTAAAAGACAGCCTATAAATGGGGGATCAGAAAAAAAAGAAGAGTCAATGATTTAACAATAGTGAGCAAGGGAAGACAATCTAAGTGCTGCACTAGTATTCAGGGAGAAAGCCCCCACCAACTGCTGCACACATACATTGGTGGTACCACTGCAAAGAATTCACATTAGGCCACAGTCCAAAACTATACTTGATAAGAAGCCACAGTCTGTGATCTACACCACTGGAGTAAATGCACACATAAACCAGTTCACGGAGTCACAGACAAACCAGTAAAATATTAAAATTTTTAGATATTAATAAATTTGTGGCAGAGTTCTCTTTCCAGCTAAATGGGGGGAGGTGGGGAGAAGAGAATCCGAACAGGGGCAAACTAAGTGGAAATCTTCGAGATCTGAGGTAGTATTATGAAGGAGATTGGGAAGAAGGTTAGCCTGAGAAGGTTTTATGGGTTTCAAAGAGTATTTTAAAGTAAGGATGATGACACGGTACTTCCTCTTCCACATGACGCCTCACTTTCAATAAAAGTTAACTGAACAAGAAGCAGGTATACTAAAGTTGCTAACAGAAAGGTTGTAAGCAAACTGAGGTTAGGAGAGGAGAGGTTTATCAGGAGATTGGCAGAGGCTTGAAGCCCAACCACTAAGATCTTGAATTTTCTACAAAGCAGAGCTACTCTTCTGAGCAGATGTGATCAAAATGTTTAAATAACCTGGAAGGAGGAAGTGCCAGCAGTCATTTATAAAGAACTGGACATTCTCTTTTCAATCATTTCCCTTATAACTATTTGTTTACTGTGAGAAAAATGGATGAGACCCAAGTTTGGTAAGTCTATCAATTTTCTCTGAAAACACACCAATGTCATTGAATTTTTTTTTTTTTTAACAATTCTTAGCAATCCTAGAAGATAATATACAAGATGATTTATAAAAAGCTCCAGGTTGCTTCACTTTCTCTCCTTCCTCAATGATCAGTAATGGGTGCAGTTTTCCTCTGTAACCTAACTTTTGTTATCATTCTCCTTCACGTCATCATCCTTGGTGACTTCACACTCAAATTAATGACAATTTTAACACCACAGCAATGGACTTTTCCATCTCAGTCACCTATGATGGAAAGCTAGGCTGAGATTACATCTCAGACCTTACCATCACCTGAAATTGTTTGACCTCCAAGATTCAGAACTTTGAAACTCTCTCTGATCCCCACCTCTGGACCTTCCAATTCTCACTGCCTCATTCCCTCTGAATCTACTTTTATCTCAAGAATTCCAGTTTTTTTGAACTCTATTATCCCCATCCATTATCTAAGTTATAAAGCTTTACTTCTCTGCCCTTAAATCTTGAACCTACAGTTAAGACTTTTCAACAAGGCCTTGTCCTCCACTCTTGAATTTCTCTTCACCCTTATCTTTCTATTCTGGGTCCTCATCTCTTTCTCTCTATAATCTCTCCATGAGCTCATCAGCCCCCATAGGTCCAAATACATCATCTCTGTCAAGATGACCCCCAGAACTACACAAACAGCCCTCGTTTCCCTCATGAGCTCTAATCCTACAATGCCACATGCCTATTAGGCATTTCCAACTGGATGTGACTCATTAGCACCTCAAACTAAAACATGTTCAAACCAGAACATACTGTCTTTCCCTATTTAACTTCCCTATTTTTGTCAAGGTTCCACCATCTTGCCAGTCATCCAGAGACATTCTCTATTCCTCACTCTTGCCCCAACCTCACACATCTCCGACCAGTTGTATTTATTATGTGTGCTATTTTCCTATGTTCCCAAATGTAAACTGCTGGAAGGCAGGAATTGTTTTTGTCTTTGTATCATCAGCATCTGGCGAAAACACTTGGCTCATTTACTACTATTCCTGCCCTACTGATTCACAGTCACAGATCACTTCGACTCATCATAATGGGGACTTCAATGTTTGTTGACTACTCCAACGCTTAAGTCCAACACCAAACTAGGAAGCCACAAAGATGTGCTGCCTAGAGTCCACTACAAATGTATGCTTGCCTCGTCTGTGAAGAACAGAGCAATTCTGACTGTGTCACACTCCTCACCAGTAGCTGTTTCAAGTCTCTTCAAGCTCCTAAATCTACTTGCCAACACACTCAACAGATTACCTTGCTCCCTTTTTTACTGAGGAAGCGAAAACCATGCTTGGAGAACTTTATCTCCTCCAAACCTATCTTTACCCATCTTCTCCTTTATTTTACTCTCCAGAACGATCCCTTCCTCTTGCATTCCCTTTCTTTTTACTCATGTTACCACACAAATAGGGCATGAAAAAAGTATCCAAATTATAGCAATTTAATTGTATTACTTGTGTGGCTGGTCCAAGCTGGAGTTTACTCATGAGGGAATAAACAGACTTGAGAATGTCATTTTTAGAACCTGAATGTTTAGGCTGGCATGTGATAGACAGCTCTTTTATAACCTATTAGAAGGAACTCATCACAGAATGACATAAGAATCTACCGCTTAGAGCTCTTTCTATAGTGAATCACAATTCAACAACCATGAGCTATCCATAGGCTCATACGTCTAGAGCCGGCAGCAACCTGAGAGGGCATCTAATCCAACTCTTCATTTTACAGATGAGGAAACTGGAGTTCATCGAGGCTAAGTGACTTGCCCAAGCTCAGAAAAGTAGTATCAGCGGTAATCACCTTAGTAGCAGGGCTTTACCCAAACAACCCTGCGATCATTTTAACCAAGAATGAAGTTAGAAGCATAACAGTGAAGTTGTTTTGTTTAAGGTGAAGACAAGTAAAAGAAATCGGAGTTCTGGATCATAATTTTACTATTACACCATTAAAGAAAGAGCTAGTACAGTACTGAAGAAGAAATAGTAAAAAACCTGATGTGATTTGGTACAGCAATAGTAGCTTTCTTTTAGTTTGTGAGGTAGCAGCTAAGAATTACTCAGTTCAATGCCCATTATTTGCCAACTAGGTTATTACTACATATCAAAGTAGCTTAAAATATCTTTTAATCCAAAAAAAAAAATTTTACTCTGAACTTTTAACACCAAATAAAATAGGAATTGCTACATACATAGAATGAAAAAGAGACGTGTACATCAAACCGTGGATCTCTATTATGTACAACTTGCTTTTCTTTTTAAAAATAAATTCAACACGTAACTTTCAAAGTTGTCTTGCTCGTCTATAATACTCTTCTTGGCTTTTTTGAAAAATGCTTCAATGACCTTATTTTATTTTGTTTCTCACATTTTAAAGGGAAGGCAAAGGCCATTCAAACGCAAAACGCTGAAGCCTTCTTGGACTCTCCTTCATCTCCTAAATCTATTCAGCCTGAAGTCCTGTTACAGTAGTTTATTTTGTCATACCTTTCATATCGCTTTCTCTCCATTCCTAATTCTTGTCTCATCAAGGTCTTCATCACCTCAAGCCTAAATGACTGCAAAAGCCTTCTAAGGTTGATTTTCCTGTCTCTAGCCTGTCTCCTTCCAATCCATCCTGCACACTACAATCATATCAATCTTCCTGGAATGCAATTCCCCCCCCCCCTTTTAAATTTTTAGGCAATTGGGGTTAAGTGACTTGCCCAGGGTCACAAAGCTAGTAAGCGCCAAGTGTTCGGTCTGATGCTGCATTTGAACTCAGGTCCTCCTGACTTCAGGGCCAGTGCTCTAACCACTGCGCCACCTAGCTGCCCCGAACACAATTCCGATGTCAAGGCCCTGCTCAAAAATCTTGACTAATTCTCCACTACCTAAAGAATAAGGCTCAAATTCCTGAGTTTGTCAAAGACTTGCAACCTGTCTATCTAGACCTATTTGCCAGGACTTTCCTTCAAGAATTCTATGTACAAGCAGAATTGTATTATGTATGCATAAGCTTTCTTGCTTCTGACAAAAGGAAGCAGCATGGGCTAGCCACCTGTATTGACCTGATCAAATCTCTGTTCTGCTCTGGGCCTCAGTTTCCTCATGAATTAGATGAAGGAGTTGGGGAATTTAATGTATAACTGCAATAACCAAGTTTGGCCCCAGAGGGGCCTTTTCTTCTTTGCAGAGGCAGGGGGACAATGGGTATGGATCAACGCGGTGACTATTTTTGCTGAATTATTTTTTTTCCTCCTCTTTTCTTTTTCACTCTTTATCACAAGGGAAGGTTCCCTGAGCAGTGGAAAGGAGATGGATATATTCAGAAATGACGATGATATAAAAACAAAAGATACTAGTAACTTTTTTTAATGTGGGGGGTTAGGAGAGATTTTTCTAAGTTCTTTTCCAACTCTATACCCTACGATACTATTAGCCCCTTTTGACTGAAAGGGTTCTCTTTTCTCTCAATTCCACCCATCCAATTCTTATGCTTTAAGGTCTAACTCAAATGCCACCTTTTCCAAAAAGCTTCCTGTGATCCCTATAGTAAGAAGTAACTCCTACAATACCTCCTGGTATCTCTTACCTTACATTTACATTCTACCTTGTATTATAGTTCTTTGTGTACAGAGGCAAGGTAGTATGGCGTACCATCCATCCCATCTCCCTCCCCTTCACTACTAAATTTCTTGAGAAAAATCTGTCAAAGCTGATGTCTCAATTTCCACACCAGTCACAATCAATCTGTCAAAAAAGCATTGAAGTGCTCGTTAATCAGGCATTGTGCCAGGCACTGGGGATACAGTGACCATAGAGAAATGGTCCCTGTCCTCAGAGCATGAATTCTCTCTATCCCTTATCCACAAGAGGGCTCCAACAAAGTTGCCTACTTTCAGAATGTGAAGTTTCTCTGTGGCACAGGCCTAGATTAATTAAAAGTTCCATTTAGCTCCTTTCCCAACAGGACCTCCTTCACCCTTTTGTTTCTCAATTCATCTCACCAGTTTCGTGTTAAAATCCCACATTAAAAACTGTCAACAAAATAGCGATCACCAAGGAGTCACATAAAGGGATAAAGGCTTAGTGATTTTAATGTTCTGGAGCTCTGAGGTCAATCATTTATTTATAGTCAAGAGAAGAAAGCCTACATACAAATCTCTTGGGACTGTCAATTTTTGTGACAGGAAAGCTCCTTTTCAGGAGTCTACTTGCTTGTGTGGAAATGGCAAAAGCAGAGAGAAACCAAGTCAAGCAATTACAAGGCTTGACCTACCCTTTTCTTTATCACATTTTTTCTTTTTAAAAAGAGCAATTTTATCAGCATGGTTTATAGCTTAAGAATAATTATAATTTGATCACTAATCAACATAGGAAAATTCATTACATGTTGTATTTCTAATGTAAAGGATTACCTGAGAAACGAGTGAGAAGTCTTGTTAGGAAATGCTCATTAACCTGTTCAGTCTTGCTAGGGCTGGACATCATTTCTACTTCAGTAGCTTCCTGGGGAATTCCAGAGTCAAGGCTAGAGTCAGTCTTGACATCTTGATCTCTCAGGATATCTTGTGATCTCTCTGGCCAAGAAGATTCTGGAACGAATGTTGAGGTGACCAGATCTGCTGAGGTTTGTATGCAGTTCTCTTCCATGGAAGCTTTCACACCCTCTTGGAAAGGCTTTATCCTCTCGTATCTCCCACCTAATTCTTTAAGGGCTTTAATTGTAAGCTGTTCCTGCTCTAAGTCAAGAGATGCTACTGGAGTGCTCTGATTAAGAAAGTCATTCTGGAGTTGATTGCCATTGGTGCTCTGGTTTGGTACAATGTATCTGTTGCCAGCATCTTTAACTCTATGCAAAACTGGAGGAAAGGTTGTTTTCAAATCTGTGTCCTTTTCTAGATCTGCTTCGAGGGCATTTACTTCAGCTAACACTTTATTTGTTTGGGTTTCTGAAAGTATTGCTATAAGGTCTTCTGGGGAGTCATCACTTTTATTCTCCCTTGTGGAGTCTCCTCTTAACACTCTTGAAGTTTCTCCTGGAGAAAACTTGAGACGCTCAGTTCTAACAGGTTTCAGGGGAAGAATTTCATCCAAATGATCTGACAGCTTCATGTATTTTGCTGTGGAATCAGCGGCCATTATCTCTGGACATGAAATCTCACTAACTGGACTTTCTCCATGAACATCTGGCTGAACTTGTAAGGTTTCAAAGTCATCAAAAGACTCTCTGAAGTTCTCATGTGTCTTATTGCTGACACCCTGACTGGATTTATCTTTGATTTCCTTTTCATCTGCTACTATCACAGTACTCTGAACAGAAACAGGTTTCTCTGCCTGAATTGTGACATCACCTGGAGCTTGGTATAAAAGCTTCTCAGAGCCTCTTTTATCACTTTCAAATGACCTATCTGTTGTCATATCTTCAATGACAGTATCATCTGATTCACCAGAACTATCAGCTTCCATTATTTCTACTAGCACAGAATTCTGCCCATTCAGTTCAACCTTCAGTGGGTCATCAGGTAAAACGACCTTTTCAGTAATCCCCTCAAGGCCTGATGATGCACATTTTCCACCCTGAGACTCTGGTAATTGGGTAAATGTGCCACCTCCTTTCAGCACACTCTCTCCCATACCTTCAATACTGACTTTCTTTGCAAAGTCAACACTGTCGGGTGAAACTTTTTCATAGAGGGATGCTCCTGATTCAGCGCTAGGCCCATTCTCATGAATGAAATGTAAGGGGATTTTCTGAATGTTCTGATGAGCACATATTTTAGGATGTGACACTGGAATTTCTGAAGCATATTCATTTCCATCTAACCTTGAAACTTGAGTAATGTTTTCAGAAGATTTTTCTGGCTGTTTTACTTGGGAAATTAAATCCCAAGTCAACACCTCATTGGTGAAGTTATGCATATCACTTACACACCTAGATACCTCTTCTAGGGCAGCAGTAGTTCGTGAAAACTGTCTGGTGAGCAGAGCAGAGGCTGGGTAACGTCTTTCCTCTCCGTTTCTCAGTGGTACTATTCTGCTGCTGTCCTGTGAATTATCTGTAGTTATCTCTGGGTCAGGATGGATTGCCCAGTTACCAAGTTCACTAGTGCTTTCCCTGTAGGAGTCTTTAAACTTTTGGTCAAATGTTGCTTTGTCAATAATGACTTCAAATGGGGATTCAGGGGAATCTTTTTCAACACTGATAACACCAGAAAGTTCAGATGGGGACAAAGAACGGTTACTGCTGCATTCTGCCTCAGACTGTTCAATATGTAGTTTCTGACCTTCCAGCAAAGTGAACTTGACATCAGCATCTGAAGCAGCTTCATTATCCCTAGTAGGTGTCTCACTTTGGTTCTTTAACCCTTGGTCTTTACTTGCAGGATGCTTAGTTGGACCAGTTTCCTTTACAATGGCAGGATGTTCAGGAAAACTGGTTGGAATGGATGGACGACCACAGTATACTTCTGCTTCAGTGTCAAGGAACCCAAGAGTTGGAGCTTCAATTGCAGAATCTCCACTGGGCCCATGAAGCCTCTCCATCTCTTTATTAGCAGTATCAGCAAAACTGTCTTTTCCTTCTTTTGACAAAGTAGGCTCGATGTCTAATGCTTGGCTCTTTCCTTCATGCAGTATCATGTCAGTGTTACGAATTTCAGAAGATGAAAGAGAAGAAATCATGATTTCTGATGTGCCCTTATCACAGCAGAGAGAGCTCAATCCCTCTGAAGCCAGGATTTGGAAGAGAAAAATGTTTACATAATACAATACACATGAGCTAGGCAGGCACAGCAGCATGCTTTTCATTTTAAATTTACAAATGTATATGCACGTATATGTATAAATGTGGGCAAGAAAACAATGACTACACTTATCCTACAAAGCATGCATGAATCAGGAAGCCATTTCATGCTAAGAATGCAATGGGGCAAAGCACTGTAGAAGCACAGGGAAGGTTTTGGAAGGCAGGGACTTTCTTTGCAGAAACATTAAAAGAGGCAGCACAAACCATAACACCACTTTGCAGTTTTATCTACGTGATAACACAAAGTGTTGCTAAAGTTCTGTACTTTTATAACAAGACTTTTGTTCTTTTTCAGCTGGGAGCAGATGGGAAGGGAAAAACTATGTAAGAAATATAAATTGAACAATTTAGAACACATGGTCTTATTTCATTATAAATTCACTGTTCTTTGCTGCATAATTCCGATGACCAACCTTGGTCATTTCCCTACTTTTACTGCAGAGGTGACAAATAAGGAAAGGCAACATTGCCTGTGTTCTTGGATGCAGGAAGTTGATGCACTGAGTAGTTCTGATGATTGCGTTTTCTTTTAAAAATCTTTGATACAAAAGATGGCTCCCTGGGTAGAAATTTGAAAATGAAGATGGTATAACAAGACAAGGTACCACTAAAAGTGATATGACATTTAAAAAAATAAAATTCACTGTTTGAATCTGACCCAGTCTTGACAAGAAGAGTCCCTGGCAGGGCTGGGCTTCCCTCTGAACTGCAGAGGGCATAGAGCTAGTCCTCTCTTACGTGTTAACAGCCAAGAAGGTTCTGTCCTATGATGCTCATATACATAGATAACTGCTTCTAGGGCATAATTTGAAGGGTCTTCAAAAGACCCACCAGCTCCAAATTTTTCAACCATTTGGATTTCTTTCAGCTGAAGCAAAACCAATTGTCAGAAGTCATCTTTTAATATGCAAATGCTCTTGCAAAGGTAGCAAATTTCGCCTAATTAGTCATTAACACCTCTAAGAGTACCTCAAATCTACTGTGTATCTCCCCATTACGATATAAATTCCAAAAAGTCAGAGCTGATTCTGCATCACAGAATGTTTATCAATAGAGTACAAGGCACCTCATAGTAAATACTTATTGATATTTTATCAGATTATTTTCCAATTTCATAGCTGGTAGAGGCCCTAGAACAAAAGGATTTGGATTGGAGAAGGACAGAAGGAAAAGTTCAGTCCTCAGATCAGGGAGTACAAATCAACACATCAAGTAAGCTCAAAATCAGAGGATTTTTGGCAGAGGCACTAAAAGAGAAGTAGGAACCTGCTAAACAAAATTTACTTTCCTTTGCAACTTGCCTAGGGCTGGCATGGCATATTCCACAACAGTACACTCCCATAGCATCTTTCATCAGAAGTCAACAATGCCAATTTCATTCTCTTTTGTATGTGAAAATAATAAATCACCTACGAACATACTAAATAACAAGTGAGAATCCTAAATAGTGCCTTCAAGCCTCAACCTACAAACTTAATTTCCACACTTAAAGGGGCAGCTAGGTGGCGCAGTGGATAGAGCACCGGCCCTGAAGTCAGGAGGACCTGAGTTCAAATCCAACCTCAGATCAAACACTTGACACTTACTAGCTGTGTGACCCTGGGCAAGTCACTTAACCCCATTGCCTAGCCAAAAAAAAAAAAAAAAAAAATTCCACACTTAAAAATAAAGAAAATACAGGGCAACTTGGTGGCACAGTGCACAGGGCACAGTGCATAGAGACCAGCCCTGGATTTAAGAGGACCTAAGTTCAAATCCAATCTCAGACACATAATACTTACTGGCTCTGGGCATGTCACTTAACCCCAACTGTCTCACCAAAAATAAATAAACAATAAAGAAAATATTGGTCAAATTCCATCACAAAGTCATAAAATTCCACTGTTACAGAAACTCCTTTGAACCTTGCTGTAATAGGATCTACTAGTAGACTATAGTAATCATAATCTGAGGTCAAAGAAAAAAAAATAAACTGTTAAAACTTAGTGCTACACAATCTGTGCAACAAGGATAAAAAATTGTTTAGCCCAATTATAATCCATACTCAGTACTAATGAATAAAAGCCCCCCAAAACCCAAACATACTACACCTCTGCCAGGATGCAGTGCAGGCATTTCAACCATAAGATGAACTAAACTCGTACAGGTAAGTTCCAATATTATACCATACCAAGGCTTAGAAACACAGTTTTCACCATTACAAGCTATGGCAATAATAATTTCAGTAAACTGGGCTTTAAAACATGGCTACTTATCACTATTCAATGAATAGTTTGGATTGGATAGATGGAGGCTGGAACAGAACTGCTTGGCAATTCCTTTCTTAAAGGAAGGGAAATTCAGAGTTGAATAAAAGTCATCTATCCAGTACCATCCCTCTGCCACATCGTATTTCTACTTCTTTCTGGACAACAAGAGTCTTATTTAAGCTTCTTTTGTTTCCCCTGACTCCTAACTCTGTTTTGTACATGGAGGCAAGCAATAAATATGTTCTGTACTCATATTGGCAAATGGCTAAAATGCCTCAAAAGTCTGACGCATGTCATCTCATAAAGAAAGGGATACAAAAATCAAACTGGTAACAATGCTTAAGAAAATTTTTAAAATCTGGGTTGTGTTTTCAGAGTAAGAACTAAACTAAGCCCTGATTTTAAAATGTATAATTAACAGAAACTTTTGCCTCAAATTCACTGAAATAACCAATCCTAAAGGTAACAATGGTGCTAAAAAAGAATATGGCCATTATAACTCAGTCTGGCATACAGCAGATACTTGACATATGCTTGTTGATTGATTATAGTATATCCAACATTTACTGACTAGCAATACGATAAAATACTATGCTGAATGAAGCAATACCTGACTTTAAATAATCTTTAGGAAAGTGTTCTGCTTTAACTATTAAATAGAATTAAAAAAATTTTTTTTTGTAAAAGCTAATTCCCACCCTGATTAAAAAATCATTTTTATTAGCCCTCATACTTTTTTCCAGTTAACTTAGCCTCTCCTTTCCTCAAAAGATTCACAATTTCTAAGGCATATAGATAGTAATTCCAATAAGACTTAAATAAATGGCTCTTCATCAGTTGCTGTGGACTAAAATATTTTTTGTGTAATTGTCTGTTGGGTAATCTAGACTGATCCTCAGATGACAAGTCAGCCAGCCTCTAGTTTGGCTAAGACTTACCTACCTTATACTATGAGAACAGTTCTCAGAACTTAGCATCACCTCCTTGGTCCTGATAAAATATTAGAAGACTTCTGTTTAGTTTATTTCATGAATTTATGAAGGAAAAAAAGCATTTCCTTCTATTCTTTTTATTTTTCTCATCCTGTTTGAAATTTCAGCACAGGATTGTGTCAGCAGTTATGAAAAGTAAATTATTTGGCAATGTTAAAAGCACTAATAGACTTGAACAAAACCTACTTTCACTAATTAAAAAAATGCAAAGCAATGTCAAAATTAATTTTTTTGTGTGATTTTGTGAAAGTAGCACAAATTAGTACAGAATTTAGTAAACCTTTCAACTTTCTGATATGACTAGTAAGCACAATTTCTACAAGCAAAGAACATCTCATTTAGCCACGGTAGCACTGTTGCTCTGGACTAGATGGCAAAATTGTGATCATGAAAGGTTAAGTTTACCGCAGTTTTCAAAATACTGTGCACTATGAAGAAGCACTAATGTTAAGGTTACCTGCTGGAAACAACTCTGGCTAATCTCTAAATATCAGAGAAACAGCTGCCTCATTCAGTAACCAGGCAGGAAAGAAACACTGTCAAATATTGTGAAAATAAACTTTAAAACTTTTTTTTTTTTTAACCAGAGTCCATCTAGCTGGTATTTTGTTTTCAAGAGGCCTGAATACTAATAAAAATCCCTACCCACTAAGACATGGCAAACAAAGGCCTCAGATTGAGAATACTGTGCACATGATTATGTTCCAAATTTTATCGGACATATTGAGCAAAAAAACCTTCAATGTTTTAAATAACAATATTTAAGGTAAAACTAGAAGAGTTAAATAAGAAGCTTCTGGTCTGCAAGAACACTATCACCACTAAATAACAAATACTGCCCCTAGTTTCCACTGTTGATTAGCAAATATATAATCTAAAAAAAAGTAATCTAATTCAGAAAATGTTTTTCCAAAAATTTCAAAATATGAAAGATAGCAAGCATTTAAGATACTTATTTTTCAACTCTCCCTCCTACTCCCACAAACCTCTCCTCACTTCAAAATGTATTTGCTTTGGGGGGGAGTGGAACTGACTTGTGAAACAACCTTATGCAAAGATCTGAAGTTAGGCTCTTATCTTGCCATTTGGAAAGAAGGTCAAGTATAAAAAATACACTTTACCTTTTTCTATTTGAGATGACGCAACTACGGTACATGAATATTTACTGTCTCTGCAATACAGCGCTGTAAACCAGGGAACAAGTTACAACCTAGCTCAAACATAGGTTATAACGAATTAATTAAACTATCACAAAAGGACAATCACTTGAATGGAATGAGCGATATTAAGTACTGTTTTAGTATAACTTGATCAACTACTTTATCATTGCCATACATGGACATACAAATGTGCACACACATATACAAGTTTAGCTTAAAAAAATATTCAGGCATAGGTTTTCCTACACCTGAATTTTTTTTTAATATTAACAAAAAACAAGAGGGAAAAGACAGCTTTAAAGTTTAAAAACGTGCAAAACAGTATCAACAATTTTCAGCCACAGCATCAAAATAGGAAGTTAGCCAGCAGACACTTTGCAGCTAAGCTAGATTCAAAAAAAGAAAAGGGAAAAAAAGGTTCTTTTGTACAAAGAAAAATGTTTTCTTTTATTTTTAAAATTAAAAAAGGCTGTAACTGGCTTATTTTTTTTCCTCCTCAATGCTTGTCCCAAAGTTATCAGTATTGCAACTTCCTATTCCAGATGCCTATACAGTCTTGCACTGGCCAGACTGTACGCAAACACTTCATGAAGCAATTATGTTCCCCATACTTCATCTTTAAATTTGTCTGTTCCTCCGGCCCCAATCATTTTCTGCAATATTTTCTAAAGACAGAAACTCTTGTGGTATTTTATCCTGCATTTATTTTTAGAGAAAAATATTCATTGTGGTTTGAATTAGATAATTATGTATTAGTTGGCATTTATGCTTCATGCAGTACATCTTTAAAACATTACTCTAATACTCAATTTAGTGATGACAAGGTTAAAACTATCTGCTTCTTCAACTGCCCCCAGGCTAACACGTCGACAGTGGAAGTGTTGCTCACCTTTTCAGAAGAACAATCAGTAAACATGAAAAAGGAGTGGAAAGAACAGTGACTATGGGCAACTTAGGACTAACTCTGGGCCTCAACGGCTCCCTGTCTAAAATGGGGATCTCTTACCTGCCCTTGGACAAAGCTGGACAAGATGACATACTGAAGTCACCTGATTAATAACAATCACTTTTACCATAGTAAAATATCAATTTATATTTCACTAACTTGGAATTCAGCACGACTGGGCAGAAGCTTACCCTTCTATAATTAAAAAGCATTTGTTCAGCACGATTTATAAAGGACTAATTTAACTTTCTTAACAAACAAATAGTTTAAGAAGCAACTAATTACAGAAAAGTATTTCTCTATATAGAAAATGTTTCCAAAGTGTTAGCGCAATTTTAAGCTTTAATAGTTTATGTAACTGTATATGCTACCTCAAGGACCAAAACTACTTACTATGTTACTAAACATACTTTGAACTTTTCTTAGAAAATCTTGTAATTTAGATTGCAAATTTGGCTAGGCCTCCCTCAGTCTAAATTAGTAACATTCAATGTCTTCCTGTTATCTTTTTATATTCAAGCTGAAGGCTTTGGCCCTATGCAAAAGAGAACACTGAACACCTCATTGTCTGAAGACACTGATGGATTTGTGCCCTACTAATTTGGAACTCTTTGGGGGTTAGCTTTAAGTTCGCTACTGCTCCAAGAAAAATATTTTGTTAAGAAGTTTTGTTCAATCTATTTATGAAAACAAAAGATAAAAGCACTCTACATATAATTCATATGCTCATTAGAATCTGCTCATTAGTTTCCATATACCTTAGCATCCTAGAATTTACCGCCAGTGATATAAGGTTACACTATATGTAACTCTTTATGTAATGGTTTGTCTCTACCCGAAGCAGCTAAAATTCTCCTTAAGGAATACAATTTATTCAAACCCAACAGACTGTTCCTGATATTTTCCCCTTCTGTTATTTTACTGACAGAAAGTGGAATCTGCCAAAAGTAACTAAGAACCAACTCATTTGTTGAGAGGTATTTGTTGATCAGCCTCCAGTGAGTGGACCCCCACACAAGGGCCCAGTCCCTAATGTCTACCACTGGCTATTAGCAAGATTTGCAGATCAGAGTAGGTCAATTTCTTCAACAAACATAGCTGGGTAGCACTCTTTGGGAAAACTTTTCCATCTCAATATTTTTCACTAAGGAAAAAAAAGCCATCAAAAAGGGCTGGGGGTTTTAAATGCCTTATGAAATCTGACACTTTAGTTCTTTCAAGATATGAGGCCTGTTAATTTTTCCTTTAACACTATCCTAAACCTACCCTTTCTTCCCAAAAAGAACTTTGTTAACCAAAAAATAATGGGGGTGGGGGAGGAGTTGTTCTTCAGGTTTAAAATTATTCTAGAATTCTAATCAACTTTTTGAAACTGAAACTTCCTATAAGTACATTTTAGATTAGAAAAATCCTTTTTCTTTTCCAAACTATTAGAATATATTACTGTTTTTCAAATGCAGAGTGTGTCTAGAATAATTAAATTATTTGCAATTTGTTTCTGGAAATATTCACTGAGTATATGGTCAGTTTCAGATAGAAGCTATTCTTTTCCAGCATGAAAATGGCCATTAGTAATGGATTTTTTTGATCAAAACTGAGCACAGAAGGTTTGGGGGTGTTTTTTCCTGCCGCCATCATTAAATTCACCAAAGCAAAGAACACAATCTGGTCTAATACCAGAATCCAAATACAGTGAAGTCCTTTTATAACGTGTAGCATGTATGTAACGTAAGACTTTTGTACAGTTGAGTTTCAGAGGAAGTGATTTAACCCATGGCATAACACAATTCTGTCTACCATAGTTTTTGTAAAGAAAAGTAAACAGGCAAAAAATTCTATGTTCATTCACTCATCTGAAATTCTATGTTCTTTCAGTTCTGTTCCATTTAAGGACAGACTCCCTAAAGAATTGGTGTAACTTTCAAGATATGTAATTCTAGCTATGACCCAGTAGCCACAAAGAAAACTCTTCAGTGGCCTTAGGCTATTTAGAGATAATTTAATTACACTTTTTTTTTTAAAGGAGGGTTTTCCCCTGGCCTACATTTGGGGCCTGAAGCAACAGCACCAAGGAAGCAGCATTTATTGAGCAGGACAAATGAGCCAAGCCTATAACTGCATCTGCCTCCACATTTTCCATACTGCTGTCCCATCCTTTGCATTCCCAAACATGAAATTAACCATACTGCCGATTCCTTTCCCCTTTATATGCCAGATTTAAAAAGGAAAGTCACAACAATCTCCAGGATAAGTACTCCTTGCCAGAAAGCCAAGTGACTTACTCCAGGGCCAATCAGGAGAGAAACCCAAGCTAAGACATTTCACAGCAGGCTGACAGGTACTTTCTGTATAGGCAGTGGAAGCAAGACCACATACTTTTCTTCCAAACACCAAGTGTCCCAAGAGTGATATAACTGCTAGTCAATATCCTAAATTATGTAGATATCACATTCTGGAGTTGATTCCCCTGTTTCTCCCCTCCCAAAGGCATTTCTAACTGACCTAAATTTTAGTGGGCAAAGTCAATTTTGTTTTTTAGGGCTGACGCTTAAGAAGTAAACTTTACTTACTCGCCTGATGAATGCTTCCAGAGAACCAAGAGCAAACAGCTGCTGGATATAACACAATGAACTGATTTGCTAGTAATTTGGGTTTTATGGGATGGGGGTGGGGGGAATAGACAATAAGAAACTTGTGCCTTATACTTCCAGTTACAGCCTCTTTCTAAACATTTTTCTTTCGTTAATGCACAAGAAAATTACAGACTTGCCTTGTGAGGTCGAAAATAGAGATACAGGCTGAGAGGAAGAAACAAAGGAATCTGAAAGAAAATATATAGGATGAGAATTCGGCAACCTCACACAGGAATTAAAAAAACTTTTCTGCCAGTCAGATTTAGTAATGCCACTATCTTTTAGAAGAAGAAAAAAACAGCTTCACTACTAGATTTCCACTCACCTGGCAGCAAAATTGTTATTTCGACATTAAGGACCTCTGAAAATGGATAAGATCAACTGTTTTCCTAAACACATTCTTACCACTAAAGAAGAGTTGGCAAGAGGAGTACTTGTGCTGTAAGAATAACTTTAATCATAGCATTCATAGATTTTGAACTGGAAGGAGCATTAGAAGTCACCTAGTCCAATTTCCTTGATGAGGAAAGGAGGCTCAGAACTGAAAAAAGGGACTTTACAGCTAAGTAAGGAATGAAGTCAAGATTCAAACACCATTATTATGTCAAATCCAGTGCCTTTCTTCTATACCCAATTCCACTGTTATTTGGGGGAGGGGGGGAAGATAATAACTTATATTTGCCCTAGTAAGTTTTCAACTACCTGACAGATGAGTAACTAAGGGTGCAGAATGAAACCAAAATATTTTGGACATGGCCAATTCAGAAATTTGTTTTGCTTGACTATGCCTATTTGTTACAAATGTCTTGTTTTTCTTGGAGGTGGGAGGGAAAGAAATTTTTTTTTTTGTTAATTGAAGAAAAATTAAATTTAAAAACATTTATATGTGCATCTTAAGAGTCATTTATTGAGTCGAGCAATTTGCAAGTTATTATGTACTTTCTAGAGTTATCAAATACTTATCAAGAATAAGAGATCCAAATGCAAATTTCACCTTTAAAATTTCTAGCTCTCCAAACCTACTATTCTCTATAGTTACTGCATTTTCCAGTTTTGAACATTTCACAAATTGTTCTTAACCATACAGAATAAAAATACTTAAAATTTAAGAAAGACTTTTCTGAGATATGCCTATAGGCACTAATTATAAAATGCCCAGTAACAAATATACAACATTGATCCATAAACATCCTGACAAAATTCAGTCAATAAACTTTATATTACATAGAAGTAAAATCGATTAAAATAAGTATAAGGATAAAATAATATCTGTTCCCCCTTTTATATGAAGTGGTGCCACAACTTTGGAAAATCATGTAGTATTAATAATAGTAGCTAGCACTTCTGTAATCTAAGTCTTTTGCATATGTTTTCTCATTTAATCTTCACAAGTATCCCGGTGTAGTTGCTATTAGTATCCTTATTTTAGAGGTTAAGTGACTTGCTCAGGCTGCACAACCAGTAAGTACCTGAGGCAGGATATGAACTCCTGTCAAGCCCAGCACTCTCTCCACTGTGCCCCCAAGGTGACTTGGTGTCTGCAAGTAGGAAATCTAAGGACACACCTGTTCCAGTTCTAAAAAGAAAACCAACACTCCATTTATTACCGCAAATATCCCTTTTCCTTTATTCTTTAACAAGCTTATTTACCTATTTCTTTAATGTTTCCAGACGATCTCACTCCTATATGCATTTACTTTCACCTTGAAATTTCTGACAACTAGTGTTGGAAATCTTAACAAACCAGAAAAACCAAACCGCAACTTCAATACCAAAAATTAAAGTAAGCCGGCATAAGAGAATGAGATCCTACCAATTCGCCAGCTACCTTTCCTTCTTTCCCCCCACTTAACACCCCATTTTGATGGAAAATTCTTAAACATGAGACCATTAATGACGCACAGCATATCTGACAGAGCAAAGATAATCAGTCATAATTTGCATCAAGACTGTATAGGCATTTATTAACAGATGCACAGTGGAAGAGATCTTACTGTAATCTTCTGACTTCGTTCCATCAAGGGCAATTAGTTTGTGGAGCTGGGCTCAAGAATGGTGGTTTTGAGACTCAAACTCTTGTCTAAATCCAACATAAGTCTCTAAGCCAAGCTGCAGTGTCTTGTCATAAAGTATTGAAGTGAATCAGTTAGATTTACAGTATCAGTGAAATAATAGAATAGTATACTGCAATAAATAACCAAAATCCAAGGGATCCTCTAAACTTTCAGGCAGGCTAGCCATCACTTCAGCACTTATCTAAAAGATGTCTTTCATATAAAAAGCACGTGGCTGTCTTATTCATCCTTATCAGAAACCTAGCCCCAAGGGTCTTGAATGTAGTAGGTCCCCAAAGGATTGGCTGGCCATGATTTACTCAATTTAGATTATTTAGTCCCCATTTAAAGGATTAAAGTTTAAATGAAAAGCTTAAAAATAGACACCTTGCTCTTCAACTTCAGTGGAATTAAAAAGGCCTGTAAGCAAATAGAAGTATTTATGTTCCATTTCCATCACCACAGGGGGTAGAGTACTCAGATCAACTCCTAATTGCAACCATCTCAACATTTTTCCTCAATCTGGTTTTTTTTAAAAAGAATTCCTCTACACAAAGCTTCACAATCTGATACTACTATGGGTATAACTAATTATTAATGAATACAGAAAAGAAAAGTGACTGGCTCCGTAATATCTGTCCTCTCTAATACTAAATTGCAAACCTGGTCGTGCATAAATTCAAAACTTTATTATGCACCTATTACCTTAATAGACACAAATCTGTTCTGTTGTATGGACAAATGTTGGCTATTTTCCACTTCATAACCAGTGTTACTCTATGTTCAATTATTTTCAATTTTTAAAAAATTCTCAACTTAAACACACAAAAAAGCATTTTCCACACGAAGTATAACAGAACGAATACTGTAAATGAAACCACAAATTTCCATCCCCTATTACTTGCCTTTTTTAAAAAGCATAATTCAATTCATTACTTTCAAAACTGTCCTTTTCTGGACTTCCTTCTGTACTCTTCTGCAGACTTTTTAAAAGGTTCCAATGGCCCTCCTTTCTTTTTTTTTTTCCATCACTATTACTACTCCTAATACCCCTAATTCCTTTAAAGGCAGAAAAGAAAAAAAAAAGAAAAAAAAGAAAACCATAGTCAAGCAAAACAAATCTACAGTGGCCAAGTACAAAAACGTTTGTTTTGTTCGATTCTTTTGAAAAAGAATTGTACTTTTTTTCAGTTTCCAGAATAGTTTTACTGTTATTTTTGTTCTCTTTCAAGCCCATAATACTCTGAAAACCCATACACAATTTCAAAAACTAATTATCTTGAATTCCCACCTGGGACAACTAGCTTCATTACAAAATCAGTAAACAACAATTAACCTGAAGCTGTCTAGTAGAAACATCGACACCAAAAGATGCCAATTCCAAAAATGAACTTTTGGGATTTCAGTAAAATACTTAATTCTCAGAAGCACATCCTTGTCCCCTCACCCTCTAATTCCAGCTGTGTCGTGACAGAGAAGAGGTTTACCTGAGCTAGGGCAGTGGCTCTAAAACTTGTTGGTCTCAGGACACTTTCAGAATCTTTAACTGGTATGACTTTCAAGGACCTCCCCAACTCCACTTTGAGCTAGTGTGATTGATCAATAATAATATAACATCACTTGAGAGGCACATAAAAGCCCTATGGTCAGTGACAAAGAATGAAACACTACAGGTGCTATAGGGCAGAACAACAAACTCTGGGCTGAACCCCTCTTTCCATTAGTGGTCTCCCCTGCTCAGTCCTCTCCACGGCTACACTATCAGGAGTTAGGAAGTATTTCACGTGCTTCTGGTGCTGATTACAATGTAAAGAAAATATAAGAGAGTCAACAAAGCAAACCCTTCATGCAAAAGAATTAACATTAGAAAGTGTAACGAAGCAAATGGGCTTCTGCATAAGAAATTGGCTAGCTTGCAAGAATTTGGACTGCTAAAGTTTAAACAGGACAATATTTATTTACGTCCTTGTATCCTCCCCAACAATGAAAAGCAAGTTAAATACCTCTCGGCTTTTTGTCTGTTGTAGGAACTTTGGCCACTGGATAAGACCAATCTTTCATTACGGTCACAGAAACTTTCTGGGCCTCAGTTTCTTCATTTGTAAAATGAGGCTGGCCTAGAACTTTTAGGTCCCCTCCAGCTTGGATCATATGAATGAAATTAAGTATACAAATTTTAAATTGTGTTAGAATCCTTAACTAATGTGAATGTTGATAACAAATAAAATATAGTAATATGCTCAAGCAAAAAATCGAGTGGGGAGGGAGCCAAACTTACCTATAAATAAAATAGTACGGGAAGTTAGAGCCATTTTATCTAGGATCATAATATTTTGATCTGGAAAGGGCCTTAGTGGCCAACTGGTGCAACTTCTTTTCTTCCAGATTAATAAATAAGGTCATCAGTGGAAAATAAGCAACAACTCTGAAGTAATATGATTAAAATAACGCAGCATGTTTGGAAGACAAATGCTGTTATCTTGGATTTGTACTCTTACCCCCTCCCCCAAATCCGTTAAATTATCCTTGCCAAGACTCCAAATTATTTTCTGATAAAAGAAGGTATCCAAATGGTAAACCTAGTTAGCTTTCCTGGCTTTCATTTGCTTGGATACTTCAATCCCAACTTTGTCAATAACAGTAACTGATATTCCAAACTTCTAGGTATCAATTTCTCCAGGACACTGAATATATTAAATTATGAAGTTGCAAGTCAGGACTCCATAGTTCTACTGACCCCTGAATTCACTCGGGTGACCTTGAACTATTTTCAACCCATTTCTGCTTCATACTCTTCCACCAATAAAATGGTAATACTCCTCAATTTTAAGAAATACCAAGTTGATGATTAGCCTCTACATTAATTTTGCTCATAGAAGTTGCACCATGTACCTTTACCAATCTTTCCTAAAGCAATGTCCTTCTTAAGGCAATCTTCCAATTTTTTTTCCCACCAAACTCTAATCTGCACGACACGATTGGTTTTAGGTCTTCCATGGCCAGCCAGAGTGGCTAAGGGTCATGTTTTTTATACTAAGTGGAGATTTAAAAATCAAAAATCAGAACCAGAAAGCTACTGCTCAGTCGTAAAAAAGTACTACAAACCTAAGGACAGTATGTGCCACTCTGGGACTTCCTGAAGTTGCACTGCCATTATGACAAAATGTCTTTTGAGCCACAGAAATACTGTGAAAAAATTCAATGATGCAATTACAAGCAATGGCCAGTCTTATTTTATGTTTCTTTAAAAAATATATATAAAAGCAATCCATCATGGAATTGTCCACCTACAACTCATCCAAAGACAAAGCAGTTTCCTGGCAACTGTTATGTCAATATGCACCACGTGAACTGAACCAGCAAACTAGATTCCCAGTTGAATAATTTGTAATTAACCTTGCTAAAGTATCAAATTACTTTGCTACAGTACCAAATTATTTTGATCCTAAAATGTGTATTGTAGTACAGGCCATTAATAACAGCAACAAGTTGAACAAATAGAAGCTTGGCACATGACATATGTATAGTTGCTAATTTCTTCATAAAATCTGCTGATTTAAGTCTTTCCCCTTCTGCACTGGTCAGAATATAATACACTCTAAAATTAAGGCTATTCTATAGCAAAGTACATTTCTCCAAAGGAATTTTTTAATTTAAAAGTGGAAACTGAATTTCACTTGCTTAACTTCCCCACCATCAATTCAATTCTTAATAAGGGACGTTTATATTAGAGTTTGCAACTGCTTTACCTGCAACTTTGTGAGGCAGGTATTGGCAGCGAGGTGGTTCAGTAAATAGAGGAACTGGACTTGAGGTCAGGAAGCTCAGAGTTCAAATCCAGCCTCAGATCCTTCCTAACTGTGTGCACCTGGGCAAATCACTTAACCTTTGTTTGCCTCAGTTTGCTCATCTCTAAACTAGGAATGATAACAGTACTTACTGCCCAGGGTAGTTGTGAGAATCAAATGAGATAATGTTTGTAAAGTGTTTTGCAAACTTTAAAGCACTACATACAGGCTAGCTACTAGTTAGTTTAATTATTCCCATCTGACAGAGGAAGAAACAAGTTCAGAGAGGTTACAACTTGCCCATAATCACACGGCTACTTAAGTGTGACGGGCAGAATTTAAACCCAGGTTTATCATCAGGTAAGTAGCTACTTAAATAGACACACAGATGATTACTTTAATAAAGCTAATAGATTTTTTTTTCAAAGGCAAAATACACCTAATAAAACAAATCCTAATGACAATTCTGCTTTCTAAACTCCCCTTAAAATTCTAAAGATAACAGATAGTCCTTATGAACAATTTTTTAAAGCTCTTGGCAGGAAAACAAAGCATTTTTGGAAGGGGAAATTTTTTTTTTACCTTTTTAAAAAAATATTAACTACCTTTAAAGAGTACAACTTGGAATAAACTAGTTGCAATTAATTTCCAATCTACTAGGTTGCTTTTCAGAATGGCTGTTATTTGTACATTATACCTATAAATGAAAATTACATTGAAAGGACCTTGTGAAAGGGGAGATGGATAGGGGTAGAATGATTATGCCAGCAGAATCTACTCAAAAAACACTACTTTGTATTTACTCTGAATATGACAGATTGGGGACTGTGATTTCATTAACATAAACAACTGGAGTGAAGAAAACCCCTACACCAATGCAGCCCAGCACCTTCTTTGCAATTTAGTCTTAGAGAGTTAACTAGAGAGCACAGAGAAGTTAGGTGACTTTGGGAAGGTCACACAGCAAGTGTGCAAGGTGGTTCTTCACAGATCATCCAGGCCACACAAAGTCAGCTCTCTATCTACCTCATCAGGTGGCCCCTGTATTTTGCAGATATTTTGTACACACTTACTTACATTCACTTGGTTTTCCCCCGGTAAAACATAAGCTACTCGAGGGCAGGAACTGTTTCCTTTTTGTTTTTGTATATTCAGTACTGGCAAACAGGCACTGCAATTCTTGTTGATTGGACTGCCCATCGTCTATAACCACCTTACCTGCTGTTTTCTCTACTACTGTCTCTATTGATGGGAGTTTCCATATTCAAGAACAATCACTATGTATCATTGCAACACGATGAAAATGCTGCAGGGAATAAATGAGCATCAATAATGCCATACCAACTCTATGAGAACACAGCTTCAGTACTTCCTTCCTTTCCTTAACAGATCAGCTGAAAGAGTAGTGGGCTAAGATGCGGATAGGTCACCTGCTAGAATAATTGACCAATCTGGTTTACTAGCAGAAGGAAAAGACCCCTCCCAACCCCGCCTGCACTTAAAGCAGAACGTCTGTGATCATCCACTTCTGTTGCTATCCAATACAAAGGGCACAAAGCAATCAGGCTTGCACTGCTGACCGTTACCCTCATTCCCCATGGAACTTTTGCCATAATAAACTTTTACTGACTGTTTCATGGGTGTAATTCCTCACAAGTCACATAGTGAAAAAACAACTACTTCAAGTACCCAAAGATTTGTTGAAGCAACTCAAATATTTAGCTATTTGGGATGCAAATTTAAACAAATTTAATTGGCCTGCTGGGAGTGTGAACATGCTACTTTCCAGAAGCCCACTCAAGGGGTACCAGTGGGAGTTACCACCAAAGAGAATTAAACCCAAATTGGAGAGGTTCTATCCAGGTACTGGTCAGCCAAGAAGCATTTGTTAAAAAGCATTTACTATGTGCTAGATATTTTGCTAAGCCCTGGTGATACAAAAAAGGGTTTCTCCCCTCAAGAAGCTTACATTCTAATGCAATAAACAACATGGAAACCATTGTGTAGATACAAGACATACAGTGGAAATGTAAGCTAACATGGCGCTATACTGAGAGAGGGAGAAGAGAGGACATGAACAGCTTTCAGCCTAAGGTGGGTTTTAAGCTCAGTCCTGAGAGAGGCCAGGGAAGCCTGGAGGCTGAGGTAGAAGAGGTACATTCAGGCACAAGGGACAACCACCCAAAAGACATGGGTCAGGAGATGGAGGAACAGCAAGAAGGGCAGTGTGGCTGGATCACTGAGGAGACATTAAGGAATAAAGTATAAGACTGGAAAGGTAGGAAGGGGCCAGGCTATGAAACCTGAAAGCCAAATACAGGCTCTGAGGCCCCTTCTAACATAAGATTCTATGATTCTAGTTTTGTTTTGTTTTAAAACTGTCCAAGATTTTTTTTTAAGAGAGTAAAATACCATAGAACTTATTCTGGCACTTCGTTTATATTCTCATATAAACTCCAGATTGTGCCAAGTTATAGAATTTCACAAGAGATTTCATATGATAGTATAAAATTAAGGGAACGTATTTATTTATACTAAACAGATCCTGAACTATATTTGGACTAGCAGAAACAACTACTATATAATATCCCTGAATTTACTAGTAAAGGAGTACCTTTTACTTCAATTCCAACATCTCCCTTGAAAGGCAGAAATCTGGGAAGCCACCATTAACTCTGACCCCCTTCATCTCTTGTATAACATTTTCCACTTTATACCATGCTTGCTGATCCGTTATCTCACTTGATCCTCAGAAGTCCATGAGGCAGCCAGAGGAGAAGACAACCTCGATTTACAAAAGAGGAAATTACAAGCCCAGAACTTACACAAGCTCTCCAGCCCAAGGTCACGTGATTACTAGTCTTCATCCTACCTTAAGAACATTATCTCCTGCCTCATGCTACTAGGTTACATTAGTATTTGGTCATATAAAAATGCCAGAAAGGGAATTCAAGAAACAATTTTCCAGCTCTCCATCATAGGATTCCTTGTTATAGTCAAACTTTTAAAAATTCACAGAATCAAGGCTGGAAGGCACTTCAGAGATTATCTCAATCCAACTCTCATATTTTACACAACAGTAAAGGGTGCCTTACGGGTCAACTTGCCTAAGGTCCTGCAGCTAGTAAGTGGAATAAATTTGGAACCCCAGTCAGAAAACTGTAAACCTAGATACAACTGATTTCACCTTGCCAAAGCATTAGACAGACCAATCAAGACAGAAAACTGTTAACTGCATTATTCCACAAAGATTTTCTTGCCTTTGATTCTTGATTCTCTAAACCCAAGATTTCCTTGATGGAAGTTGATTGCATCACTCTTTAAAAGAAAGTTATGACAAGGTACAAACAAGTCTATCTAGACTTTCTTGGCTGGTATAACTTTCAGGAAAGTCACAAAAGTAGTAACAAGGAATAGAAGCACAGAAAATGACAAGGATTTAAGAAAAACACCTCTAAATAGCTTGGCATGGTATTACTGCCTTAAGGATACTTATTATGACACATGCCTTAGACTTCCCAAATTCATTAAAATTAGAACAAAAGGTACTTAACCAACTTCATCTTATTTTCATGCAAGCATAAGGCTGATTGCTACCATCAGAGCTGTGGAAACCATTTTGCAACGAGGAAGCTTCAGTAACAAAGTGGTGACTACATACTGGAGTATCTTTATATGCAGCTTTTGTATTAAGTGCAGGAGCTAAAAATAGAGAGGTTGCAGAAGGCTCACAGAAACTGTACTGTATAAAGGAAACATATAGCTCTTTCCACCTTGGTATTTAATAAAAAATGTTGAAGACAAGTACAACAAAATCTTCATTTTCATCTTACATGTTAACAATGACAGTGCCTCTGTACTACCTAAGAGTCTCCAACAAATATGTCATGAGGAAAATTAGTATATAATAGCTCAGTGCCATACACAGGAAGAAATACGTAGTTAAAAAAAAAAAACAAGCTAGACAACTGTTGATTATTTGTATTACAAAAGGCTTCCAAGCAAGGTTCTTTCCTTTAAAAGTTGTGTTTTCTTTGTTCACATAAATATTTAATTAGATATCATTTATTGTTGTAAGAAAGGAAAAAAATTATCACATCAAATAAGAAATGGAGGGAACTTTAGAGATCACGCATAACAAGCCCTTTATTTTATAAATGAGAAAGCTGAGACTGACTTTTCCATAAAGATATGAAGGCTTTAAAATTATAATTAAGGTAATACAAAAATATGACAGCATTTTCTAAAGTTTAATGTATGCACAATTTTTCAGGACCATACCCATTACATATAGGGAATTTCATTTATAGTTACAAAGTGCTACATGGAAATACATTTAGGATACATGCGTGTATGTATGCATATATACCCACACAATCAGTAGTATTAGCTTTTGAAAAAAATGAAGTAATGTTACATTTAACCGTATCACGAAAATGCAATGCAAACCTACCTTAAAAGACGTATTATATGGAAGGAAAAAAATTAAACTGAACACTGTGTAATTTTGGTGACCATGTTTAGGCCTGAAGAACGGATGAAAAATGTACCTCCTTCTCTTCTTTGCAGGGGAGGGGGGCTATGGGCATGGAATATTGTATATATACTATCCAGACTTAGCTGATATGCTAATTAGTTTCAATGAGCTATTTTTTTTCTTTATTCTTTGTTCTAAGGGGACAAGAGAAAGGTTCATTTGGAAACGAAGGTGGTGTAAAATTAAGACATTAATAAAAATTTTCTTAGAGAAAACCAGTCACACCACTCTCGGCAATGGATAGTACAATACGTGAAAAAAACTGTGGCTAATGCAAATGACACCAAAAATAAAGATTCGAAGAAAATATTAGCTGTGTCACTCGACATTTTGACTTGGGCTGTACTCTGCTTTATTATGTAACGAAATCATTTCAACATGTCCCTGTTAATAAAGATGGACAGCTTTTTCAAAGATAGCCACAAAAGAAAGTGACCCTGAAGTGATTTCATAATTTTTACAAAAATTGCAGATCTTAGAATTAAATTTTAGTGCTTCCTCTAGCCAATATTTCCATCACCATAAGGCACAAAGGTTTCATTCCCAGAACTATGGTCTAGGATCAACGGTGTCAAACACAGGAGAGTGACTCCCAAACCAGTGTAAAATATAATTGGTAAATATTTAACAAAATAAATAAAAGTACAATAAAACAGAAAACTAACATATTTTAAAACAAAGGGACTGGCAAAGATCCTTATGTATGGATTAGTGGCCCTCTCTCTCTATTTGAGCTTGACACCACTGGTCTAAATCACAAAATAAAATTGAAATTAAATGGTATGTATACATTAGAAAACAAAGGAACTGAACAAGGGTAATACCAAGAACTCCAAGTTGCTAAGGGCTCGGGATAATGCCCCTCCCATAAGCCAAATTGCTTAGTAATAGAACTGCCTTTCCTTTAGAATTTGGAAGGGAGAGAAAAAATATGGAAAAACAATTTGTTTAACGTTAGCACGGGGGTTCCAAACTTGCTGCCTCACTCCTTGGTAGCATAGCTAAAACCCTGACCTAAAGAAGCCTTACCCAGCTTCCAACGAAATAAGCTGCTTCTACTTAAATAATCATAAGCACACTGGGAAACCCAATAGGACATTGAACAGGTGGAAAGTACAGTACTCAGAATATACTAAGAATGCCTATCTACAGCTAACCTCAACAATAATGACCGGTGGAGCCCAGCCCCCCCAAAGCAAGCCACAGATATAACGAAGAAATTAAAACTAAATTCTTGAAACAAATTCTGGATAGAAAATAAATCCAAGATCACGAGCCCTTTTCAGCAAACTGGTTTTTTTTTTTTCCAAGGCTCAGTCCCCTTTAAGAACTGTCACCTGCCCATTGGCCTTTTTTTCCTCCGAGAAGGCATCTGCACTGCAGATCTCCGCAAGAGGGGCGCTTGCCAGCCAGCTCCCACCAACCAGCAGACTGTATACAATGGGAACGCCAGCGGTGGGCTCTGCAGCTCCCCTCCACGCCATTCCCAGAGGGAGGGCGAGGGGCTTAGGGCCGCCCCCGCTTTGTTTCATTTGTCCACGCTGGCCCTGGTCACCGTCCCTCCCAGGGCTCTCACGCTCACAAGCAGCTAAATGCAAAGCGGCCCCCCACCCGGTCCCTTCTCCCCAAAATGGGGGCGGGCGTGCGTGGGAACGCCTAGGGAGCGAGAGGCGCCCCGTGCCTTCGGGGGGAGGCTGCAGATGAAATCACCGACCCGCCGCGGACCAGAGTCACGCAGCCGGGCCCCCCGAAGGGCCAAGAGCGACCCTGCCCCAGTCGGCTTCCTCCCAGCGCCATGGAAGCGTACAGAAAGAGCCGTCCCCGCCCGATGCCATCGATGCCATCGATGCCACTGGGCAATCCGAAGGCCAACCCTCCCCCCACCTCACTCGCTGTTTCCCAGGGTCCCCCGCACACAGTAGGCGCTTAATCAGGGCTAGCAGACGGACCTCCTAGCCCCGGCTGGGCGTGGACCCCCCCCCCTCGTCCATTCTCTAGCTCACCTGCCCCCTCATCCTGGAGACCAGGAACGGAGGCGAAGGGGGGCTGGGGCTTTTCCAAGCTCTGTCTATCCTCGGGGAGGGCTGCCCAGCCCCCACTGCAGAGCCATGCTCCCCGTCTTTGCTCTTCGGCGTGCCGCCCCCACCCCAGTGCCTTCCCACCTCAGCACCCACGCTCTGCTACCGGGAGGGGGCGGGGTGTCGGGCCCCCCCCCTTGTTGTCTCCCTCCTGTCTTCCCCTCCCCCTGCCCGTGTTTTCCCACGGCCCCACCCCAGGGCCCCCAGCTCCACCCCCACCCCCACGCCCAAGGCAAAGTCACCGGCTCGGCTTGGGGTTACCACCTGCGGCTCCCTCCCCGAGACCCGGCCAGGGTCACCCCCCGGTCCCGGGGCCCGATCTCGCCCCTCCCCCACCCCGCCCCCCCCGGCCGCCCTTCCCCCACCTCCTCACCACCCCGCGGGGTCGCCCCTCCCCCTCCTCACCCGCACAGGACGAGGCGCAGCTCTTGCCCCCCAGGCCTGGGCAGGTCCCAGGGCTTCCCCCGCCGCCCGCCACGGCCCCGGCGGCATCGGCCCCGGACGACGACGAAGAGATAGACGGGGACTGGGTGGCCGCCGACGGCTCCGCCATGGCCTCGCCAACGGGAGGCGGAAAGGGCAGAGGCGAGGCGAGAAGACGAGGACTGGGACGACGGCGAGGCGAGCAGAAGCTCCGGCTCCGAGGGCGGACGGTGAGCGACTGAGCCCACCGACTGACTGACTGACTGAGTGACTGATGGGCGGCCGGGCTCAGGAGGAGCGGGGGAGGGGCGCCGAGCTCGGGCGCGCGCCGAAGAGGACGCGCAGGCGCACTGCGGCCCCGAGCCCCGCGGGAGGAGGTGGGCGGCGGCCGAGCCGAGCCCGCAGCGGAGCCAGTGCGCAGGCGCGGGAACCCCTCCCCCCCCCGAGGGCCCCCCCCCACGCTCTCGCGCGTTACCGCAGCCCCCCCTCTCCTCCCGCGGAGCAAGCGAGGAGCTAGAGGCGGTACCGGCTCTGGAGCCCCGCCCCCAGGCGCAGTCCCGACTCTCGGGAGCACGTGTCTCGGGGCTGGAGGAGCGTCCCCGCCGCGTCCATCTGTCCGGCTGAATCACGGTGCATGCATTTGGTGAATGTCCAGCGGTTACTTCTCGGGGAGCGTGTCCTGTGCGGCCATCCCACCCCAAGAATGCCTCTGCTGCTGGACACTGCTGGTCACTGCTGCTCCTGGCAGCCTGCCATTCCCCCTTCCTCACCTGCCCCCCAAGCAATTCCCTCCCCGGGGTTGGGCTGGGGAGCAAGTGTGATGCCCTAGATTGAGTGATTGACATTCTCACCTGCTAAAGGTACGGGGGCCAGGGGATTACGAAGGCTGCTTTGAGGGGTGGCAGATTCATTGACTCAAGGGATCACCCCCTTACATATGTGAAGTGCTTTGCAAACCTTGGAGGCCGACCTTAGTGTTAGCTGTTAGTGTCATCACCAAGGGCCTTGCTCTGGACATAAAAGGACAACATGAAAAACCGGTAAGTTGCAGGAGTGAGACCCAAACCGCGCAGCGATCTCAACTCAGGACTCGGGCCTTTCCCGGCTCTTCTTCCCCAGGCAAGAAGAGAGTCTGTTGCCAGGAATAAAACTGGAGGAGCCAGTTTTAGGGCTGAAAGGGACCTCAGGGGGTCAGCAGACAAAAGGAAAGCGGCTTCCCCAGTTCACACAGGGCACTGATGAGTAGGCCCTGAAGGGAATGCTCTGGAGGAATGGGGTCAGTTATTCTGAAGGGAAGGGACCCAGCAGAGCAGCGGCGGCTGGCAGCTGCATGGGGTGTGATGCAGGGTGAGGCAGACGGTTACAAACACAAAGAATGGTCACAGACTGGATACAGTGAATTTTAGGGAGTTGCCAAAAGGAGCCTTGCCTAGCAGACATTTTGGCAGGCTGGCGGAGGGGTCCCAAAGTGGAATGGGTTGTGTGTGTGTGTGTATATTTTGGGGGAATTCGGGACAGATGTGCCTTCGCTAGGAGCCTTTGAGCAGAATCTGGTCGACTGCTTGTCCTTATTTTTTTCTTTTTCTTCCTTTTTTTTTTTTTGTGAAGCAATTGGGGTTAAGTGACTTGCCTAGGGCCACACAGCTAGTAAGTGTCATGTGTTTGAGACTGAATTTGAACTCAGGTCCTCCTGACTTCAAGGCCAGAGCTGTATGCACTATCCGCATTTTTTGGTTCAGGTAGGACTAGGAAGGGGCCCCTGCCATTCCTTCCAGCTCTGAGGTCTTAGGATTCATCCCTCTATCAAATACTGACTTTGGGGCTGGCGGGCCTGCTCATGGGGGGCCTGGCCTCAGAGCCAGAGGGTTCAAATGTTCAGAAAACCAGTTTCCTTTAAAAGCCGGCCCCTGCCTAGCCTGGGATCCCGAAAGATCAGCCGGTGAAATTTGTTTCTGCTGAGCCTGATCACGAACAGCAGTGCAGTCCCAGCCGCATCCACAGACTGGCTGCCAGCTCGGGGAGGAGGGGGAAGAGAGATTAGACCAATGGAAGGAGCCTTCGGGAGCCGGCTGCCCTTGACAGCAGCATCTGAGGTCGAAGAAAACCAGACGAGGGAAAGAGAGCGCTGGGGCCGGGCCTGCGGGGAGCATCTTCCCCCCGGGGAGCAGAAGCCATGCCGAGGCAGCTACAGCCCTTGAAATGACCCAGGGCAGCGGGGCTCGGCCGGCAATCGTGCGCAAGGCCCGGCCCGGTATCATCCATTCAAATAATTGCGTTACTTGTAGCAGCCTGACAGGTGGGGCGGGAGAAAGACAGACAATTCTGGCAGCTCAGACAATGAGCAGCAGGCAGCTGGAACCTGACATCCAGGGCCAGCCAGCTTCCAGGCTCTTAGAACACTGGACTTGGAATTAACAAGGGCTGGGTTTAGACCCACCCAGGAAGCCTAGGAAGCCAGGAAGACAATTCTCAAAGTCGTGTGACTGTGGGCAAGGCATTAGGCTTTATGAGCGTCAGTTTTCACCATCTGTAAAATGGGGATAATAGTGCCTGTATGTACACCTCCTCATAGCATTTTTGAGAGGGTCAGATTCGGTAATAAGTGTAAAGGATGTGGTAAACCTTAGAGAGCTCTAGACAGGTCAGTTATTGCTACTATTATTCTTGTATGCCCTAGAGTAACAAGTAAGGGGCCCGGAAACTATTTTTTAATATTTATTTTTTAATGTATTTTTATTTATTTCATTAACTATTTCCCATTTACATTCTTAACATTCATTCTTTAACACTTTGAGTTCCAAATTCTCTCTTTCTCCTGCTCTTCCCCGACCCCTTGAGAAGGCAAACTGTATGATAGCAGTTATACGTGCGACATATATTTCCATATAGCCATGTTGCAAAAGAAAACACATACACACACATAAAACCAAAAATAGAAAGAAAGTGAAACTGTGCTTTAATCTGTACTTAGAGTTAGTTCATCAGTTCTCTCTCTGGAGGTGGACGGCATTTTTCGTCACGGATCTTGGATTATCATAACAATATTGCTGTTACTGTGTACGATGATGTAGTTGTGCTCACTTCATTTTGCATCAGTTCACAAAAGTCTTCCTAGGTTTTTCTGAAACCACCCCCTTCATCACTTCATATAACACATTAGTACTCCAATCACAATCACACTTGTTCAACCATTCCCCAGTTGATGGGCATTCCCTCAATTTCCAATTCTTTGCCACCACAAAAAGAGTTTCTATAAATATTTTTGTACATAGAGATCCTTTTCTTTTTCCTTTGATCTCTTTGGGATACACACCTAGTAGTGGTATTGCTGGGTCAAAGGGTATGTGTAGTTTGATAGCCCTTTTGGGCATAGTTCCAGGTTGTTCTCCAGAATGGTTAGATCAGTTCACCACTCCACCAGTAGTTAATTGATGTACCTATTTTCCCTCGTCCAACATTTGTCATTTCTTAATGGTGTGAGGTGGGTACCTCAGAATTATTTTAATTTGCGTTTCTCTAATCAATAGTGATTTGGAGCATTTTATATGACTATTGATGGCTTTGATTTCTTCTTCTGAAAACTGCCTGTTCACATTCTTTGACTTTATCAATTAGAGATTGGCTCTTATTTTTATAAATTTGATTTAGTTCCTTATATATTTGACTAACGAGGCCTTTATTAGAGAAACTTGCTGTAAAAGTTTTTTCTGCAGTTTCCTGCATTCCTCCTAATTTTGGCTTCATTAATTTTGTTGTGCAAAAACGTTTTAATGTCATGTAATCAAAATTATCCACTTTACTTCCCACTTTCCTTTCTATCTCTTGTTTGTCCATAAACTCTTCCCTTATCTATCGATCTGACGGGTAACTTTTTCCATACTCCCCTAATTATGAAATCACCCTTTATGTTGAAATCATTTATCCACTTTGACCTTATTTTGGCGTGTGGCCCGAGATGTTAGTCTATGCCTAGTTTCAGCCAAACTGCTTTCCAGCTTTCCCAGTAATTTTTATCAAGCAGTGAGATCTTGCCCCAAGAACTTGGTTCTTCTTTGATTTTATCAAACACTGGATTACTATAATCATTTACTACTATGTAACGTGGACTTGTTATATACTACTATATAGTGTGAATCTATTCCACTGATCCACCACTGTATTTCTTAGCCAGTACTAGATAGTTTTCATTATTACGCTTTGTAATATAGTTTGAGATCCAGTATTGCTAGGTAGTGAAATGCTAATTTTTTAAAGGATTAAAGACAAATAAGTTGTCTGTGATCTTTATGGACCACCAGGGAATTCCCCCCCCTTTTTTTTTTCATTCTTTTAACTAATATGTGTTAAAGCTCCTCATGTATGATGAAGGGCTGCCCTCAGGGCTATGAGAATGCCAAGGAAGCAGAATATAGTTACTGTCCTCAAAACAACAAAAGAATAAAAAGACAGTTGATTAGGAGAGTTCCTCCTTCGCTTCCCCGCCCTCCCAAATACCCACATGAATCGTATGAGCATGCCTTTTCCCTATGGAAAATGTTCAGTCAAGTCCAAACAGAAGTTCCAGGAGGAATTGGTCAATTGTAGGGGAGTGCTGGCAGGTCAGCAGGGAGCTTCCCAGACCAGGTGCAAAGGCCTCGCGGGGACTGGTGGAGCCCAGAGAGGAACGGTCGGGGAATAAGACAACTCCAGATTGGTTTTCAGTGATTGGTGCTACCCCTGAGATGACTGGTGGCTGGGACTCTTGGGAGGCAAGTCAGGCGCATTTGTTGTTCACTCAGTGTGAGGCACTGTGCGAGTACATTGAGGGTACAAAAAATTGCAAAAAGAAAGACGATCCCTGCCCTCAAGGAGCTTCCACTCTGATGGGAGAAGACACATACAAAGCATCTGAAGATCTGGGGGAGGGGGAGGGAAGCATGGCGGCTAAGTGCAAAGGATATCCTTTCTGAGCTCGTCCTCAAGATGAAAGTTCTGAGGGGCAGCTAGGTGGTGCAGTGGGTAGAGCACCAGCCCTGGATTCAGGAGGACCTGAGTTCAAATCCAACCTCAGACATATGACGCTTACTACCTGTGTGACCCTGGGCAAGTCACTTAACCCATTACCTAGCCAAAAAAATTAAAAAAAAAAAAAGTTCTGAGAACTCACCAATGGGAGAAGGGCACCTCCTCTGGACAGAGCCATCTTTTTGCACTGATCCATAAAAGTGAGCCAACGTCTAAGCTTAGGTCCTGGGTAGGGTAGCCTTTCCTGACTACGGTCTCCTCCCACTCACCCCTGTAATGACTGGCTTGGACCCAAGGCATCTGAGAGTTACATCCAATTTTCTATGGCTCTCTTATAAGAGTGAGTGTTCTCTTTTTGTGTGTGTGTGTATGTATGTGTGTGTGAGGCATTTGGGGTCGTGACTTTCCCAGGGTCACACAGCTAGGGAGTGTTATGTGTCTGAGGCCATATTTGAACTCAGGTCCTCCCGACTCCAGGGCCGGTGCTTTATCCACTGTGCCACCTAGCTGCCCCTAAGAGTGGGCATTCTCAACCCAAGAGATGGCAGCATCTGGGGCAGTGGTGGAGGATGGAGATTTTGTAGAACACTGTAGAAATTGAGATGAATTTGCCCATGTGTCCCAAGAGGGGGGTTCATGAACAATCTACCTTCCAGGTATAGGAAGAAGTAATTTCCTAGGTCAAACTTAGTCTCTGGCTAAGGGGACAGATGTATTGAACGTCCTTGGGGGTTTCTTTGAAAGTGACACCATGGGGACAGCTAGGTGGCACAGTGGATAGAGCACTGGCTCTGAAGTCAGGAGGACCTGAGTTCAAGTCTGGCCTGAGACCAAATACTTGACACTTACTAGCTGTGTGACCCTGGGCAAGTCACTTAACCCTAACTGCCTAAAAACCAAAACAAACCAAAAAAAAAAAAAAAAGAAAAAGAAAGAGACACCATGTTTGAGAGTTTCCAGATTTGATTTTTTATCAACCAACCAGTACATTGAGAAGCATCTGCTGAGTACCTGCTGTGGGCTAAAGAGAGAAGGGCACTTGCTGAGCAGTAGACGTTTGGAGAGCAGTGAAGGACTGAGGCCAGAAGATAGGGGAGCAGAAGACCTGTACTTTACTCCCTGATACTGCCATGATTTCAATAGTTCAGGTCTCATGGGAAAGGAATTCCCTGTCTAGCTGGATGTAAACCGCAAGGCCCACTACTAGTCTGAGAAGTAGAGGGTAAGATCAATTGGGAGAGATTCACCAGAAGGTTGGAGTGTTGCCCCACTGGCAACTTCGTGTTCAAATCCTTCTGAAGGAAACTACTATTTGTGAACGCTTTCCAGGGCTTGTATAGGAGATAAGGGTTATATCCTTCCCTTTTACCCACATCTGTGAAATTTTAGACATTCATTTCTAGCCTCAGACAGTCACTGCTGGGCCCACAATGACTGGAGCACTTCAGCCTATTCCAGGGGTGGGGGACCTGCGGTCTCAAGGCCACTTGTGGCCTTCTAGATCCTTGGGTATGGCCTTTTGACTGAGTCCAAGTTTCACAGAACAAATCCTTTTGTTAAGGGGAATCTGTTCTGTGAAGTCTGGATTCAGTCAGAGGGCCGCACTTGAGGACCTAGAGGGCCACATGTGGCCTCAAGACCACAGGTTCCCCACCCCTGATTGTATACCCTGTTTTATACCTTGTCATGACTTTTGCATTGGGGGCAGTACTGGAGAAGGCTGCCTCTAATTTGGGGGTTTAGGGCCCCCTTTCTCACACTCTTTGCTTTTCTAGTTATATAACACCCCAATGCCAGGTGTGGGCCTGTCCTCTTTTGCAGAAGCTTCTTCTGCCAACAGCTAGCTCCCTATTGAACCTGTCTTCCAGACCCTTCAAACTGACAAGGTCACCTCCAACCCCAGATACTTCCACCTTTGTATGGGTTCCCTAAAACCAGGAGAAAACAAACACAGAAAGGGAAAAAGGCAAACAGAGGCTATGGTAGAAACACTTGTGGTTGACACCCCCTTACACTTGCCGTTCCATGGGCAAGGGCACCATAATACCGACCCGAGGAAGACCTGTCCTCTCCCTCAGTCATGTGGTACCACTTGGGAGGTGTTATCCAAAAGAGAACTGGCCTGAGCAGTCTCTGCTTTTAACTGCCACAGTCCCCCACGGCCTCTCACGTGTTAGCAGGATGACTAAGAGACCACCCAGTTTACCGCATCAGATAAAAATGAAAAGTCCTTTCGGGGCTCAGCCGTCAGATGGCCAGAAGTAGCCAGGAAGTATATCATCCCTCCCAGACCCAAGTGATGACTCATCCTGTCCTTGGAAGCCACTAAAGTTTCCAGAGGACCTCTGAGTGTATGCTCGGGGAGATGGCCAGAAGAGGCCAGGAGGGAGCAGAGCTGTGGATTTGAACCCAGGTCCTCAGACTCCAAATCCCGCGTTCCTGTGATTACACCAACCTTGACCACAACATATTCCATGTCTAGTTCCCGCTGTAAGGCTGTTCAGTTGGTTTCTGTTTAGGGGGCTTAAGTGGGCAAACTATCTCATGTGAGCTCAGAACAGTTCTGTGGGGAGGGCCTACGGGCATCACCACCCTCCTGGGGATGCCCCTCCTGGCTTTGCTCTGCCTGGAAAGCCTTCCCTCCCTATCTTTGCCTCTTAGGAGCCCTCGTGTCTTTCAAAACACCACCTTTCCCGACCCAGTGAGGGATTAATGCCTTCCCCCCAAGTAATGGTGTATTTAATCTGTATCTCTTTTGTGTGCATACTTACACACACACATGTATATGCCATCTTCCCCAATAGCACGTATGTTCCTCGAAGGCAGGGACCATCTCACTGTTTGTCTTTGTCATCCCATCCCATAGCACAATGTCTGGCACATAGTAGGAGCTTAATTGTTTGAGTGATTAGAGGATTTATGTGATGTGTTATGGCATTCATTCAAGAAACATTCATAACACCTATCAATAAGTATCTTCTTTGGCCCCCACGAAAAGAGTCTCTAAAATGTTCTTGTACACATGGGTCCTTTTCCTCTTTCTTTGATCTTTGTGTGGTATAGTCCTAGCAGTAGTATATTTGGGATATGTACAGTTCGGTAACTTTGGGGTCTTTGTCCCAAATTGCTGTCCATGGTCTAGTTCCCAGCCTCATGAATGGCGTACTAGGATATGCCTGTTTTTTCCACAGTCCCGTCAACATTTATCCTTTCCCTTTTTTGGAACGTGCTCATTATATAGAAGAGGTAACTGGGTCTCAGAAAGGTTAAGTGACATGTTCACATTATCTCAGGCCCCTCCTGCCTACTTGTTTATCTCTGGGCAAGTTCCTTGTCTCCAGACCTCTGTAAAATGGATTGACTGCAATTTCATTGAATTCAGCAAGCACTTAATAAATACTCTGTGCTAAGAACTAGGGACCCAAAGACAAAACATCCTTGAAAAGGCTTATATTCTACTACTGGGGGAGGAGAATTCCTTGTCTCCGTTCACAAGGGACCCCATTCCAACCCACTTCCTCCAATAGATTGCCCCCTCTATTATCCATGCTCTCTCACTTATTTTCGATCTCTGTCTGTCCACTGACCATACCACCCTCTCCCCATTCAATAAACTCCAATGGCTCCCTATTGCCTCTAGGATCAAATATAAATCCCTCTGTTGGGCCTTCAAAGCCTTTTAAAACCTGGATCCCTCCAACTTTTCTAGTCTTCTTACACTGTATTCCTCCCCCACCCCAGCTTCCACACTATGAACCTCCCTGTTGTTCTTCACACAACGCTCTATCTCCAGACTCCAGGCATTTGTACTGGCTGTGCCCCCAGCCCGGAACGCTCTCCCTTCCTCACGTTTGCCTCCTGCCTTCTTTCAAGCCCAGCTAAAGCCCTATCTTCTATGAGAAGCCTTTCCTGATTTGTCTTAATGCCAGTGCCTTCCCTCTGGCGAATACTTCCCATTTTTCCTGTCTATGTCTTGTTTGTACATAGTTTGTATGTTATCTCCCCCCTTAGTCTGTGAGTCCCAGAAAGCAGGGATGGTTTTTGCCTTTCATTGTATTCCAACACTCACCACAGCCTGGCACATAGTAGACACCTAATAAATGTTTATTGACTTACAAATAAGTGCATACAAAGTGATGTTAATGTTTGTGGTGGAGACAATACTGATGATTGAAAAGGGCAGCAGAAAAGGTGGCTTTTGATCTGCGTCTTGGAAGGACAAGGGTTTCCTAGAGGGAAAGGTAAGAAGGAAAAACATGCCAGGCAAGGTACAGGACCAACCGTCAAGGGGCTGCTGGAAAATGTTTAAGCGCCAGCTCTGGGTGGAGACAAAGGACTCAGAAACACTTAGAAGCTTATTGGGCCTCATTAACATTTTCTCCTTCACTTTCTTAAGTCTAGAGACAATCAGCAAAACAATGAATCAGGCCCTGATTTATATCTGCCTGAATTCTGAGGTGTAAATGCTCGCAATGACTTTAACAGTCTCTGGCTCATGAAGTCTGAAGGCCCTGAGTTCAAATCCAGCCTCAGACCAAACAGTTGACACTTACTAGCCGTGTGACTCTGGCCAAGTCACTTAACCCCAATTGCCAAAAAAGAGAAAAAAATACATAAAATCAAAAACAATCTAAAATACATAAAATCAAAAAACAATCTCTGGCTCTCGCTCACCCCTCAGCACAACCTTTGCAAAGGCACTGAGGTAGGATATGAATCTGTGTGTGAGTTTGAGTGAGGGTGGGGTATGAGGGGGAGTTGAGAATAGTAAATAGGCTGCAAAGCCCCATCCAGTTTTCAATCTTGTGATTCTATGACCCTTGCTGTTTACTTAAATGACTTGTTCCGTCCTGTCTGACTCTCCTTGACCCCATTTGGGTTTTTCTTGGCAGAGACACTGGAGTAGTTTGCCATTTCCTTCTCCAGTTCATTTTACAGGTGAGAAAACTGAGGCAAACTGGGTGATGTGACTTGCCCCAGGGTCACAGAGATATTAAGTGTCTAAGGCTAGATTTGAACTCAGGAAGATGAGTCTTCCTGCTCCAGGCTCTCTGTCCACTGCACTACCCAGCTGCCCCCTACTTAAATGCCTACTTCCATTTAATTTTTTGCTGTAGGATTTCCCATAGTTCCATTCACTCACTAATTCAACGAATATCTTTTGAATGTCTAATATGTGCAAGACTCACGTCTCCAGTCTCCTTCCTAAGCCAGTCCCAGTTTAAAAGGGCTGATATTGGAAATACTCCCCACCTTGGATTTAAGCCAACAAACATGCTGTGTTCCCATTCTTTTCATTTTATGGTGGAGAAGGAGGTTAACCAGTGCCCAAGGAGACCTACTGGTGAGGGCTGGGGCTTACAGTCCATGACTCCACAGTTCCCAGGCTGTTGCTAAACACTGACCTGGCCGGTGGCCAGGCTGCATTGCACACTTTCTACCTGGACTGTGGCCCCGACTTTCCAGTCTGCAAGAAAGGGGTGGGGAGGGGAGAAAACTCCTCTCTCTCTGGCACTGAGGAACCAGTGGTGCGCTAGAATGGAATCTGGAGTCACTGGCCTTGGGTTCGAATCTTATTTCAGACTCTGTCGGCCTCAGTTTTCTTATTTGTAAAATAAGGGGAGAAGCTGGACTAAAATATCTTTCTCTGGGGCCTTCAAACTCAGAACAACAAAACCCCCTTTTGATTTTGTGACCACTTTAATGAGTAAGGGAAATTGTAAAATAAGCCAGGGTGCAGAGCTGGAGAGCACAGTGGGCCTGGGGTGGAAATTCCTCAATGGCCCCAACTTCTGCTTTTCTCCTATAGCCCTAGAAAGCACAGTGCTTGGCCCATGGGAGGAAAAAGGGAAAGGAAGAGGATAAGCATTGCTCTGGTGCCTAGTGTGTGCCCGGCTTCTTGCAAATGTTTTCTCCTTTGAACCTCACAGCAAGCCTGGGAAGGAGGTGCTCTTATGATCCCCATTTTACAGTAGAGGAAACTGAGGCTGTGAGAGAGTCAGGGACCTGCCCTGGATCACACAACTAGGAAGTGTCCCAGGCACTTTTGACTCAGGTCTTCTTGACCTTGGCAGCTAGATGGTAGAGTGAGAGCGCTGGGCCTGGATCAGGGAGATTTGGGTTCAAATCCCACCTCAGAAACGTCCTAGCTGTGTGACCCTGGGCAAGTCACATTTGCCTCAGTTTCCTCATCTGTAAAACGAGCTAGAGAAAGAAATGGCAAACCAGTCCAGTATCTCTGCCGAGAAAACCCCGAAAGGGGAAAACCGCTCAACAACAACTTGTTGACCCTAGGCTCAGTGCTCTGGCCCCTGTGCTTAATAGATGCTGGCTGATTGACGAAATTGGCTGATCTGTGGTTTGTCCTGTCCCCTGCCGGGGCAGAACCCAACCCCCAAGGCTTGCCAGGCAGTTGTTCAGTGTTGTTATGCCTCCGACTCCCCCAGTTCTCCCACCCCCCCATCATCCCCCCCAAAGCCTTGAACTTGGCAAGTGAAGTTCTCCTCCATCAGACTCACAGTCCAGCAGCAGGCCCAGACTGGAGTCTCTCCAGTTTGCTAGGACTTGCCACGGCTTGAGCTCCGCTGGCACTGCCTGTGGAACCCCGGGTCGCCCACAGACCGTGATGAGTCATAGGAGGAGGCCTTCGGTGGAGAAAAGGTCAATGGGACAGGAAAGGACCCTGTGCTCCTGGGCACTCCTTTGTGGCTGGGGCGGGGGAGCGGGATCAGAGGGATGTTTGCTTGTGCCCCATGCCTTCTCCACCCCTGCCTGGGCACATTCCAGCTGCTCAGGCAGGGGCCTCCGAATGGCCTGTTTCTGGGTTGGGCAGCCATCCACCACCAGCACCACTGTGGCCTGTGTGCTGCCCTCCGAGTGTGTGTGTGTGTGTGTGTATGAGTGTGTAGGTGTGAGTATGTGAACGTATATGAAATTGTGTGTGTGTATATGGGAATGTGTCGTGTGTAATATGTGCCTGTATATGGGAAGGTATGTACGTAAGAGCATGTGGGCAGATGTGTGTATGTGTGTGTGCATATATATGTGTATGTATGCATGTGAGGGTGCCATTTCAGAACAACCAAGCAGAGAGGGCGGTGTCGGCTGTGTGGAAAACAGGAACTCCTTCTGGGTCCATACCCTGATATTTCTGCTTGCTGCTAACCTCTGAACCTTCCCAGCCCTGCCATTTATGACCCCCTAGACTCTGGACAAGGCCCTTCCCTCTGTGAGTTTGTACAATGGGGGCAGGGGCGGAGAATCTCTAAGCTCAGAACCCTGCAGGTCTAAGAAGGAGCCAGCTCCTGGTTTTTATTACGAGATTTCGCTGGCAAAAAAAGGAGGACCACAGCCTCCTCTCCAGCCTCTTCTCCTCCGAAGGTCTTTCTTTGGTCTATGCTTTGTATTCTCTTTAATATGGACCCATTGTCTCCTGGACAGGCACGAAGCTTCTGGAAGGCAGGGTTGGATTCCTTTTGATCTTGAAGTCTCCAGGACCTTGGGTGGTGCCAGGCACATAGTAGATCCTTAACCAATGGGGGTTGATTCATGGTCAGCAGAAGTGGCTTCTGTTCTAGACATGGTTCTTGCTGAGAGACCCGGGGCAGGTCACCGACGCTCTCTGTGTCTCAAATTCCTCATCTGTAAAATGGAAATGACAACATCTCTCATTCTTCTCTCAAGCAGCAGTTTGGATGATTAAGTGAGATAATGTATATAAAATATATTGCAAACTTTTGTTGTTATATTGGAGTGGTTTGCCATTTCCTTCTCCAGCTCATTTTCCAGATGAGGAAACTGAGGCAAACAGGTTAAGCAACTTGGCAGAGATACTAGAGTGGTTTGTCATTTCCTTCTCCAGCTCATTTTTTTTTTTTTTTTATAGATGAGTAAACTGAAGCAAACAGGGTGAAGTGACTTGCCCAGGGTCATACAGCTATTAAGTGTCTGAGGTTAGATTTGAACTCAGGAAGATGAGTCTTCTGCCCCGGGCTCTATACACTGTGGCGCCACCTAGCTGCCCATTACAAAATTTAAAGGGTTATAAAAATGCCAGTTCTCATGACACATGCTTGACATTGTATATTATGTGATATTATATTATGGTTTGCATACTGCTTCATAGTATGTTGTACATATATGAAACCTGAGTTCGAATGCTGCCTCTGGCCCTCACAGGCGAGGTGTATCTAAGAACTTTAGTGTTCACCTCTATAAAATGGGACTAGTAATACTGCACCAGAGGGTTGCTGCCAAGACTGAATGAGATGATGTTTTTAGAGAGTTATGGGCATCAGCTGTTATTATAAAGTCTCCTGTGCCCTCAACACTCATCAGAATAATAAGACTCCACAATAATAAAGCATGTCAAGTGTTTTTCCTCATGACAATCCTTTGAAGGAGCTTGTGTAGCCCTTATTTGAACCCTTTTCAACAAGGAAGAAACCGCCGCCCATGACCACAGAGCTGCCCAGTGGCAGGATCAGAACTCAAACCCAGGTCTCCTGACTCCGCTTGCCTTTCGAAGAGGCCACTAGAGCCACCATCCAGGGAACAAAATCAGTGAGCAAACAATCATTTATTGAGTAATTACTGTATACAAAGCCCCACTCTGAGTCCTGACCGGGATCCAGTTCAGATAAGATAAAGAAGGGCCCCTGGGCTCCCCGAGTGGATGGACGAGAACATGCAGCTTTGGAATCAGAGTTGGAGGTTCGAAGCCCACCCCCTCTCTGGGCCTCACCTTCTCCTTATGTTAAATGAAAGGACTGGACTAGTGGCCTCGGAGGTGCCTTCCAGCTCAGTGTTTGCTCCTAGGTCCTTGATTTCTACCCAATTCCTTGGGCTGGTTGCTCTGAGGCCCCTGGAATAAAATATGATGAAGGGACTGGGCAGGACCTGAAAGAAGGTGGTCAGGAGGGCGGGTGGAGGGGTGGGGGGTGCAGACAAGGGCTCTGCCTGTGGCTTCTCCCACTCCCCTCCTACAGCACTTTTGGAGGTCACTAAGTCTAATCCCCTCAGGAGGAGCCTGGGCCCCAGACAGGGGTAAGTGACTGCCCCAAAGCCTCACATAGCAGAACTGGGATGCTCATCTGGGTTTTCTGACTTCACATTCCGAGGCTATTTCTACAACATAAATGCGGCCCAACCTGGGCCTCTCAGGTGTGGTCCGAAGTGCTCAGAGGCTTCAGAATGACTGGGAGGATGGATGGTGACCAATAAGCAAGCCTGGCCAGAGAGAAGGCTCTTTCTGGGGGTGGCTGAGGGCCAGTGATGATGCAGCAGTTACGCTGGTGACAGCCTAGACCATGCTGCTGCTGCTGGAGTTCAGTATCCTGCCCTTCCTCCTCTGTGGGCTCCAGGCGACTTTTAAAATACAGCGATGGCTCACTTGTAGGCCAATGGAAGGGTCCTTAGAGATCATTTAGTCTCACCCTCTCATTTTACAGAAGAGAATAGAGACCTGGGGAAGGGAAGGGACACAGCCAAGGTTACACATCCAGTTGGTGGCCATGGAGATCAGAAACCAGTGCGGAAGGGCAGGATCTGCCTTTTCTGTGGCCTCAGAGAGAGTGCTTTAGGACCCAATCTCTCTCAGGTAGACTGTGATTGTTTTCCTTTTTCTTTGAAAAACATTTTTTATTTGGCCCTTAATAAATGCTTGTTAACTTTTTTTTTTTTGCTATCCCTTTTTATTTTTTTTATATTTAATTATTTTTAGTTTTCAACATTCACTTCCATAAGATTTTGAGTTTTAAATTTTCTCCCCCTTCCCCAGAAGGTGTACAATCTGATACAGGCTCTACATAGATATTCATGTTAAGCATATTTTCCCATTAGTCATGATATAAAGAACAATTAGAACTAATGGGAGGAACCACAAGAATCCAGCAATAAGACAAAACAACAAAGGAAGAGGAGAGCAAATAGTCTGCTTCCATCTGCATTCAGATTCCATATTTCTTTCTCTGGGTGTGGATAGAAATTTCCATCATGAATCTTTTGGAATTGTCTTAGATTCTTGCTTTGCTGCAGTCATCCTACAGTGTTCTTCAGGTTCTGCTCATTTCACTCCGCATCAGTTCATGTAAGTCTTTCCAAGTTTTAATGCTTGTTGGCTTGTTGACCAAGTACTGAAGGTCAGCATACCTGAGGCAGTGAATTTAAGTTCAGCTCAGGCTTGAGCTTGGCTTTGCCATCTTTCACCCTTTTGATCTTGGGCATGACATATGCCCTCCCTGGGCTCAGTTTATTCATTTGTAAAATGAAGGATTTGGATGAAATGAGCTCCAAGGTTGGTTCCAGTGTGCTGTAGGGAGCCCCAGATTTAGCGTTAGAAGTCCTGGGTTAAAGCTCGCTGCAGGCATGTCACTGAATTTCTTTGGGCCTCAACAACAAAAAAGTAAAAAATAATCCTTAACACCTTTGGGTGTCATGATTATTCCCCTTTCCAGGCCTCAGTTTCCCCATTTAGAAAATGTACAGGATGGTCTGGATAGGCTGCAAGCCTCACATAGCTCTAGGCCCCCACTTTCTCCCCCTTCTTTTCTCTCTCCCCCTCCCTTCCACTTGGCCTGCTGGGAGTTGTAGTTCGGCGCGACAGTAAGGCTAAGTGATCTGGTTACATGGCGTATGTATCGCCACAACAGTGAATGCCGCTGTAGGGCCCGGCCTGCTTTGTTTTTATCTTTGCAGCTGCAGCAGCAGCAGCCCCTCACTGGAACAGGCCTGGACCCTCGTAGGTGCTGGTTTGGACACGAGGCGCCGGACACGCTGTCCAGCCCGCAGGAAGCCCGTAGGCGGGCCATCCCCTGAGCGCCTGCGTCGCCGCTTGGCCTTCTGGGAGTTATGGTGCCTTGGAATGCTGAGCGCCAGATATACGAGCTTCCCTTTCCCGCTCCCGCGCTTCCGCGTGGACTGCTGGGAGTTGTGGTTTCTTGGGAGCTCCGGAGCCTGGATGGGCGCGAGAGTGGGACTACGTTATCCAGGAGGCCGCGGCGGGCGGGGCTGCCACGCGGGCCCCGCCCCTGGCCACTGGCCCGGCCCGGGTGCGCGTGCGCAGCCCGTTTCTCCTCGCACCCGAGGCCCCGCCCGTCCCCCGCCCGTTTCCCGCCCAGCTCCGCCTGCCCGCCCGCCCGCTAGCTCGCCCGCCCTCAGGCCCGGCCCGGCCCCGGCCCCGGCCCGCCCTTCCCCTGCCGCCCGGGCTGATGAGGAGGCGGCTCCATGTTTTCTTTTCTGCGAGCGGCGGCGGCCTCGACAGAAAGCGGGGAGAACACAGGTAACCCCGCGCCCCCCGAGCCCCGGGCCCTTCCTGCCTCAGTGTCCGCCCCCTTAAAACAAGGCCACAGGACTGAGTGGTCTTGGGGGTCCCTGCCCCTCGCTGCCCCTCAGCTTCTCTGCCCGTGAAGGGAGGGGCTTAGGCCGGGTGGTCTCCAGGCCCCCTCCCTCCCCAGCCTCAGTTTTCCCATCTGTATAATGAGGTCGTTATACTAGGTGCTCCCATTAGACCCTTCCCCTTCCGTAGGCCTCAGTTTCCCTGTCAGCAAAAAGAGTTACATGGCTCCTCCTTCCCCTGCCTTGGTGTTGGGCTGGGTGGGTGGGTGGGTGGGGTCTTTTTTGCCATCTAGGTGGGTTCCTTCTTTCAACCTCCTTGTCCCTGCGTATTCCTGGCTTGTGCCCCAGAGCAGTGGGGTAAGGGACCCCTCCCCTGTGCCCCCTGCCCAGAGCAGTGGGGTAAGGGACCCCTCCTCTGTGCCCTCTGCCTAGAGCAATGGGGGAGGGGGCATCCTTCCCCTGTGCCTCCTGCCCAGAGCAATGGGGTAAGGGACCCCTCCTCTGTGCCCCCTGCCCAGAGCACTGGGGGAGGGGGCATCCTTCCCCTGTGCCCCCTGCCCAGAGCAGTGTGGGGGAGGGGGCATCCTTCCCCTGTGCCCCCTGCC